>NW_023270718.1:2202169-2698670 GCF_011800145.1 Mirounga leonina
CCTCCTCCCTCAGACCCAGGAGTCCAGGCCCCCAGCCCCCTCCTCCCTCAGACCCAGGGTCTGGGCCCGCAGCTCTTCTTGCTCTGGGCACCTCCAGGCGAAGACCTCTTCCTCCCACACAAGGTCCCACCGAGGCCTAGAGCCAACAGGGCCACACCCAAAGGTCTCCCACTGAATGGTCCAAAACACGGGGGCATACCCTCCCAGGCCTCCCAGGTCTCTGGAAGGTGCGGCAGCCCCTCAGAGCTCACCTGAGGAACAGGGCACAGGTGCTCTGGCCCAAAACGTAGTCGGGAAGCACGTCACCAAACTCCCAGGGCACGTTACGCACAAACTTCAGCACGGGGTTGCCTCTCTGGGGACGGAGGAAGGGCCAAAGCCATTAACCAGGATGGCCCTGGGACCACTGCCACCCCAGGGCCCCCCTCCCCCATCGCTGTCAACACCTCGCCACCTGCTCCCTGCCTGTGCCTGTCCTCCTCCTCTTCAGAGTCTACCTCCTCAGCCTGAAATGTCCTTGGTGCTCTGGCTCTGACCTAGGCCCCTCCCCCCAGCCCTGGGCCTTAACTAAAGGGTCCCTGAATCTCTCCAGTTCAGCCCTCTTGCCTGGCCCCATGTGTGTGTCCTGGGGTTGTGGGACACTTCCTTCAGGATGTCTGCCTCATTGCATCCCAAGTGCCTTCAGCATCAGCCCTTACACCTCCCCTCCTCCTTCGGGGACAGCCCCACCATCCAGAGACCAGAGCCTGGTCATGGACACATTCCTCTCCTCCTCCTCCTCCAGGTGGGATGTCTACCTGAGACAGGATCCTATTTTCATTTTTAAAGGATTACTTTGGGATGCCTGGGTGGCTCAGTCGGTTAAGCGTCTGCCTTCGGATCAGGTCATGATCTCAGGGTCCTGGGATCAAGCCCCGCGTCAGGCTCTCCGCTCAGCGGGGAGTCTGCTCCTCCCTCTACCCCTACCCCCTGCTCGTGCTCTCTTTCTCAAATAAATAAATAAAATATTTTTTAAAAAAGGAATCCTTTGGGCGCCTGGGTGGCTCAGTTGGTTGAGCGACTGCCTTCGGCTCAGGTCATGATCCTGGAGTCCCGGGATCGAGTCCCGCATCAGGCTCCCTGCTCAGCTGGGGGTCTGCTTCTCCCTCTGACCCTCTTCCCTCTCGTGCTCTCTGTCTCTCATTCTCTCTCTCTCAAATAAATAAATAAAATCTTTAAAAAAAAAAAAAAGGAATCCTTTGTCCCCTTCACACCCACTAGAATGGCCAAAACGGTCAAAAAGATAGACAAGGACAGGTAGTGAGGATCTGGGCAAACTGGAACCCCCACCCACTGCTGGTGGGAACGTAAAATGATGCCTCGTTAGATAAAATGGTTTGGGAGTTCCTAAAAAAGCTCAACAGAGAGTCACCCCATGACCTAGCCTGCATAAATCCCCAAGAGAACTGAAAATCCGCGTCTACCAAAAAACCTGAACACAGATGTTCAGGGCAGCGTCTTCAGAATAACCAACAAGTACAAACAGCCCAATGGACAGCCCATCAGCTGAGGGATGTGAACCCCGGCAGGGCGCCTCCATATGCCGGGATGCTATTGGGCCCACAAAGGGAAGGAAGGAAGCCTGGACACGTGCTACCTCGTGGAGGAACCTGAAAGCCTTACGCTGGGTGAAAGGAGCCAGATGTCAGCTGACAGACATGTGATTTGTTTGCACTTTTTGGCTATTGGGAACAAAGCTGTGGGGACTGCTCGGGCACCAGATTTTGTACGGATGTATGTTGTCATTTCTCCTGAACATCTACCTAGAAGTAGACTTGCTGGGTCATTTGGTAACTCTTATGTTTATTTATTTATTTTTTAAAGATTTTATTTTGGGGGGGATGTCTGGGTGGCTCAGTTGGTTACGCATCCGACTCTTGGTTTCGGCTCAGGTAGTTATCTCAGGGTCATGGGATCGAGCCCTGCATCAGGCTCCATGCTCAGAGGGGAGTCTGCTGGAGGTTCTCTCTCTCCCTTTGCCGCCCCGCCCCCCCAGCTTGCTCTCTCTCTCGCCCGCGCAAATAAATGAAATCTTTAAAATAAATTATATTTTTTAAAGTAATTACACCTAACATGGGGTTCGAACCTACAACCCTGAGATCAAGAGTCACGCGCTCCACCAACTGAGCCAGCCAGGCGCCCCGGTAACTCTATGTTTAAGTGTTTGAGGAACTGCCAGACTGTTTTCCAAAGCAGCTGCACCATTGTGCATTCCCACCAGCAGCCTAGGAGGGTTCCAATTGCTCCACAGCCTCGAGACCCTTCTTTGGCCAATTGATGAGAGCCATCCTCATGGGGGTAAACTGGTACCTCAGTGTGATCACAAGCAGACGAAACCTCATTTTAAGGGCACAGATGAGTTAAGGCACTTGCTCAAGATCACACAGCTGCTGCATGCCAGAGCAGGATTCGAACTCAGGCCTGCGTTCAAGAAATCGTCTTTGAATGAAACAACAAACCCGGAGGACAGGAAATATAGCTGCACTAACGCGGTCGCACCCCCAAAAAGAAGAGTCAGGGTGGTATAGACTAAACTTCTGTGTCCCCCCCAAAACTCACATGTGGAAATCCTAACCCCCAATGGGATGGTATTAGGAGGTGAGGAGAGGCAATTAGGTCATGAGGGTGGAGCCCCCGGGAATGGGACTAGCACCCTCATAAAAGGACCCCAGAGAGCTTCTTCACCCCTTCTGCCATCTGAGGACACAATAAGACAGCAGTGTATGAACCAGGGTCCTTCCCAGACACTTTGACTGCCAGCGCCTTGATCTTGGACTTCCCAGGCTCCAGAACCGTGAGAAATAAATGTTTGCTGTTTAAACTACCCAGTCTATGGTACTTTTGTTCTAACAAAACAATATGACATGGAGCAATCTCAACCCACACGCAGTACTTGAATGGATCTATGAAAGAGGGGCCCAGCCCAGAGCACAATGGCCAGAACTCAGGGGCGCCTCGGGGGCTCAGTCATTAAGCATTTGCCTTCGGCTCAGGTCTAGATCGCAGGGTCCTGGGATCGAGCCCCGCATCGGGCTCCCTGCTCAGCGGGAAGCCTGCTTCTCCCTCTCCCACTCCCCCTGCTTGTGTTCCCTGTCTCGCTGTGTCTCTGTCAAACAAATAAATAAAATCTTAAAAAAAAAAAAGGCCAGAGCTCAGACTTCCTTCCACTGCCCACCAGAACTCCCCACCATAACCCGTGTTTCCCACCAGAAACCTCAAAGCCCCACTTCTCCATCCCCTCCTCACCTGGCGGGGGCTCACAATGATGCTGCTGGACTTCGCCCCCGGTTTGGGGGCCTGATTGGGGGTCTCTCCTGCCAGGGGCTCTGGCCCCCTGTGGTGTGGAGCTCCAACCCCTCCTGGAGGTCCCGAGACGGCATACTCCGCATACGTCTGAGGGGCTGCCTGAGGTGAGGCCTCCACGGTGGGCAGGCTCCGGGTGGATTTGAATAAGGGCTTGACCTGTGCAGGGGAAGAGAGTGCCAAAATCTAAATCGAGCCCCTTCTCCCCACTCCTCAGCCTCTGCACTGGTCCCGGCCACCACCTTCTCTCCCTTGGCCCACTGCAGTCACCTCCTCACCAGCTCCCTGTCTACACCCTTACTGTCTGTTCACTGTCATTTCACGTCCCTCTGCTCAGCGACCTCCGTGGCTCCCATCTCCCCAGTGTTCTCCTCATCTCCTCGTCCTACCCCTGCAGGAGGGGCCTCATCTTCGCCCAGCGGTATGAAGAATTTCTTCCTCGCGGGTGGCCCGGAGGGCTGCCGCACTCCCTCTTCGTCCATCCCAAGGTTCTTCTGGGGCCTGAAAATGAAGACATGGCGGCGGGCGCGAGTGAGACACCAGCGCCGGCATTCCCATCCTCCCAGCAGGAACCCCCACTCCCAGCTATCCCGCCCCCAAAATCCCGGGGCTGCACAGCATCAAATTCCAAACACCCAGTGCCCTAGATTCTTTAAAGCCCCGCCCACACGGAGCCGCCACCTTCAGCTCGCCCCGCCCCTTACCGGTCCAGGTGTTTCGTTAGCCCCGCCCCTCGAGGGCCCCACTTTCTATTCGCCCCGCCCTCACTGTTCCCCGCCTTCCGTTTGCCCAGTCCAGCCTCTGACCCCTCCGCCCCGCCCCCAGGGCTCGCACCTGATACCCTCCCCTCGCTCCATCTCGTCCCTCTCTCAGACACTGCAACGACTGATTGGCTCCTGTGGCTGCCGGTCGCCTCTCCCCACCCGCCCCTTTCGACCCAGCCCCACTGTCGGAGCGCCGCGAGGACTCACCTCCTTGCCCCCGAGCCGCGAGTAAAAAACCGGAGAGGGACCGAGGCGTCCCACCGCCGACGCGGCCAGCGCGTCCCCGGGCTCGCCCTACTTCCGGCCTCTCTAGCCCTCGATCCCGCCCTCACCGTTCCCCAGAGGGGTAGAGCTTCGAGAGGGGCGGTCCCCGCGCAGCTCTCTATGGTCCTGGAGGACTGCAGAGGTCTGGGTTGGACAGAGCCGTCGACCTAGCCGCCTGAACGTCTCTGGTTGGCGAGAAGTTCAATTTCGATGCCCTTATGAGGCACCTCCTTGTGCTCGGCCTCCGGACAGGATTCAGTGGGAGGGAAAATGACGGGAGATCAAATTAAGGTTCCTCCTCTCAGTCCAGACTTGGGTTCACATCCCAGCTCTGCCATTGACCTGGCCTCGGTTTCCACATTCATTCACTCTCATTCCACCCGTACCCCCCGAGCGCCTCCTCTGTTCCCGGCCGTGTGCCGGGCAGTGCGAGCGACTCAGCAGTGACCACTGACAACCATAGCTCCCTCCTGTCCTTCTGGAGTTCCCAGTCCAGTGGGAGAGACACACTCGGGTTCCCAAACAGTGACGACCCGCGGAGTGAGCAAGGCTGGGGGGGAGAGGGGAGGGGAGGGCCGCCGGGGCGAGGGGAGGGGAGGGGAGAGGAGGGGCCGCCCAACCCAGCCCCAGGGTAGGGAGGGGCTTCCTGGAGGAAGGGACATCTGAGCAGAGACCTGGTTGATGAGTTAGAATTAGTCATTTCCCGAAAGAACAGTATCACACTGTTCTAACTTGCGGCCCTCTGGTTACTAAGGAGAGAGAACATCTTTTTGTGAGTTTATTGGTCTTATGTAGTTTGTCTTCTGTGGATGGCTTGCTCATATCCTTTGCCCATTTTTTTAAATGGGGTTGTGTGCCTTTTTTTATTAGTCTTAATTTGTGGAGTACTTTATGGATTCCGATTTTAATTCTTAGTTATGTGTATTCTAAGTATTCCCTCCTAGCTTGTACTTTGTATTTTAACTATTTATTTATTTATGTCACAGAGAATTCATAGTGTTTATTCACACCTGTTTATCACTCTGTTCGGTGCTGACTTTGGCTTTTGGTGTGTTAAGAGACCTGCCATACCCCCAAGGTCATAAATATATCCTGTAATTACTTTTTTTGTGAAGATTTTATTTACTTATTTGACAGAGAGAGACAGAGTGAGAGAAGGAACACAAGCAGGGGGAGTGGGAGAGGGAGAAGCAGGCTTTCCGCTGAGCAGGGAGCCCGACGCGGGGCTCGATCCTAGAACTCTGGGATCACGACCCGAGCTGAGGGCAGACGCCTAACGACCGAGCCACCCAGGCGCCCCTGTAATTACTTTTAATACTTTCAGAGTCTCGATTTTGTTTCTGTCTTTAATCTATATAAGACTTATTTTTAAAAATGCACTACAGTAGGAATTTATGATGAATGCAGCCAATTGTCCCAATACCATTTTTAAAAAAAATCAATCCCCAATTTTGATATTTCACCTTTATCATGAACCAAATTCCCATATATACACAGGTCTATTTCTGACATTTGTTAAGTTTTATTAATCTCTTTATCTGTTCCATCTGTTCCTTGCCTCCATGATGTACTGTTTAATGATTTTATTTTGATACGTTTTGTGATCCCATCAGGCAAGTCCCCTCTGTTCAGTTTCAAACCTGTCTTTACCGTTCTTTTTTTTTTTTTTTTAAAGATTTTATTTATTTGACAGAGAGAAACATAGCGAGAGAGGGAACACAAGCAGGGGGAGTAGGAGAGGGAGAAGCAGGCTTCCCGCTGAGCAGGGAGCCCGATGCGGGGCTCGATCCCAGGACCCTGGGACCATGACCTGAGCCGAAGGCAGACGCTTAACGACTGAACCACCCAGGCGCCCCCTGTCTTTACCGTTCTTACACCTTTTCTCTTCTAGATGGATTGTAGCAGCTGCTTTTCTACTTCCAGAAAGAATCCTATTGAGATTGAGATTTGGAATTTCAATGAATTGATGGTTTAATTTTTTTTTTTAAATTTGAGAGAGAGAGAGAGAATGAGAGACAGAGACCACGAGAGGGAAGAGGGCAGAGGGGGAAGCAGACCCCCCGCTGAGCAGGGAGCCCGATGCGGGACTTGATCCCGGGACTCCAGGATCATGACCTGAGCCGAAGGCAGTCAGTCGCTTAACCAACTGAGCCACCCAGGCGCCCGATGGTTTAATTTTTTTTAAAAGATTTTATTTATTTGAAAAGGAGAGAGAGCATGAGAGAAAGAGAGCACAAAGAGGGGGAGTGGCAGGCAGAGGGAGAGGGAGGGGGAAAAGCAGACTCCTGGCTGAGCACAGAGCCCAACACGGGGGGTGGGGGGTGGGCCTTGATCCCAGGACTCTGGGATCATGACCTGAACCAAAGGCAGACGCTTAACCGACCGAGCCACCCAGGCGCCCCAATTGATGGGTTCATTAAAAGGCATCTTTTTCATATACCTGAATATATTGACTGTCTCCATCTCTCAATGATTCCAGCTTTTGTTAGGAGCCTACTATAAAAGTTTTTTATAAATAATTTTTATTTGTAAAATTGATTCATAAATACAGTTTTGTATTAGTCTCCTAGGAGAGCTATAACAAAGTACCCAAAACTGGGTGGCTTAAGTAACAGAAATGAATTGTCTCACCGTTCTGGAGGCTACAGGTCCAAAGTCAAGGTGTTGGCAGGGTTGTGTTCCCTCCGAATGCACAAGGGAAGGATCTCTCCCAGGCCTCTCTCCTAGCTGCGGGTAGCCGCAGGAGTTTCCTGGCTTGTAGATGGCCATCTTTTCTCTGTGTATGGTCTTTTCTCTGTGTCTAAACTTCCCTGTTTTATAAAGACACCAGTCATTGGATTAGGGCCCATGCTAATGACCTCATTTTAACTTGATTATCTCTATGTAAAGACCTTATTTCCAAATAAGGTCACATTCTGAAGTACCAGGGGTTAGGACTCCAACATATCTTTTTTGGAGGACAGGAGTCAACCCATAACAATTCTGTTACTTTTTGTTAACTTTCTTCCTTCTAAATTTATTTTACTACTTGCTAGAGTCCATTCACTTCTAATTCTTTCAGAGAGCATTCTGCATAGTCATGTTCTGAGTCTTGCTACTCTCAAAATACTTTCATTTCATCCTCACAATTGGAATCTCCGATTCTGGGTTCCTAGTTATTTTTCTTGCAAAGTTAGAAGATATCGGTACTCTGTCTCCCTGGCTTCTGGGTCGCTGATAGGAAGCATACCATTCCCCTGATTCTCCCTCCTACTTATGCAGGCTCATCACTGGGTGTAATTCCCCCCCAAGGTCATCTACTAGCAGTGTGACCTTGTGCCAGTAACTCAGCTTCTCTGTGTATATCAGTTTGCTCATCTCAAAATTGGGGATGGGGTGCCTGGCTGGTTCAGTCAGTAGAGCGAGCGACTTTTGATCTTCGGACTGTGAGTTTGAGCCCCACGTTGGATGTAGCGATTACTTCAAAATAAATAAGATTGGGGGGACGCCTGGGTGGATCAGTTGGTTAAGCGTCTACCTTCAGCTCAGGTCATGATCCCAGGGTCCTGGGATCTAGCCCCGCACCGGGCTCCCTGCTCGGTGGGAAGCCTGCTTCTCCCTCTCCCAGTCCCCCTGCTTGTGTTCCCTCTCTCACTGTCTCTCTCTCTTGCTGTCAAATAAATAAATAAATAAATAAATAATCTTAAAAAAAATAAAAACAAATAAATAAATAAGATGGGGATAACAATAATGGATGGATTCCGAGGATGAGTTACTAGGAACGTGCCTAAAACTGTACTTGGCACACAGTAGGTGCTTTATTTGAGTTTGTCATATATATAAAATAGCCCTAACCAAGTCCTGGACAGCAGGGGCTGGAGCTGTTGTGGCTATAGCAAGCAACTACACTGCTGGGAGCCTCAGTTTCCCCATCTGTACTGCTGAGGACTCAGTAAGACCACAGCGAACTGTATTGAGATGGACGGTTCACCCATTCCTCGAATACCTACATATTGAGCACGTACTATGGGCCAGGCAGCGGAGACACAGCGGTGAACAAGTCGGCCCAGGTCCCTGCCCTGTGGAGCTGATGGTCTCACGGAGGAGACACACCATGAGAAAGAAGCACACAAATCATAGTTTCAGGCGGCCACCCGGCTACGAAGAAGATAAAGCAAGGTGCTGTGAAGCAGGTGATGCGGGAGGGGGGCTCACACTGTCACAGGATGAGAGCTCTATAAATAATAAAAATATTGCCACCAACTGGAGTCCCATCAAAATAGGTTGAGCACTTAACTATGAGCTAAGGCCTCACAATAATCTTCCCCTTAGGTATCAATAGGTCATTTGACATATGAGGGGACTGAGGCCCCAGCGACACAGAGAAGGACCATGGAAATGTATCCCTGAAATCCAAGGGCAAGAGAGTGTGTATTCTAGAAGGAGGCCAACCTGGGCGGGACTTAGTTTCTCCCTTTGGGGAATGCAATTGCCAAACAAACCTGCAACTCGAGCCTTTTCCGCCAGGGGGCGATGGCGCCCCGCAAGAGGATTTGGGGTGTAGGGAGGCGGGGAGCGGCTCCTCCAGAATCCCCCCGCCCCGCCCCGGGACAAGACCCCGCGCAGGCGGCCGCTTCGCTACTTCCGACTCGACAAAGGCCCCGCCGCGTGCGGTTAGTGTGACGCTGAGCCTGTTAGTATTAGTTCGCGTGCGGCAAAGTTGCCCTCGGTTCTACATCATTTCCAAGTTTGATTTCTACTCGATTCGCCAACAGAACTTTCGGATCCTGGATTCGAAGCTTCCCGCTCCCAGAGTTGAGAGCTTGAGTATTCCACCTGTCCTCACTCTGATTCCGCGTCTCCTTCCAAACGCTCCCAAGTTCAAATCCCACCTGCAATTCCAGTTCCCCGGGTGACTTCTCGAATCTGGCCCCTGCTCCAGCCCCAAACCTTCCCCTAATCCTAACTTTGAGTTTCCTCTGCGCGTCGGAGGCATTGGAGTGGGGATGGAGAATATTGGGACCCCCGCCCCTAATTCCGCCGGAGGAACTCTGGGCGGGGGGCACAGGGCCGCCATCCGAAGGCTCTGGAAGCGGGGGTGCGGCCGAGGGGCGCAGTGACCAGGCCGGCTTCCCCACCCACCTCTAAACTTAGCCGCAGTGACGCGCGGCCCGGCGATCGCGCGGCGGGGCTGGGGACGCAGGGGGGCCAGAGCGGAGGGGGGCGGCTCTGCTCCGCGAGCCTCTATTTATAGCGCCCGGAGCCCGAAATAGCGCCGAGCGGAGCGGCCTGCATGACGCGGGAGCCGCCGGGGACTGACTCACCCGGCCCCGAGCGGCGGCCCCCGGATGGGGGGCAGTGGAGGCGCCCGGCCGCGACCCCGCGCTGTCCCGGGCACCCCTTCTGCCGGGCCGTCCCAAGTTTGCACCGGTCGCTGGGGTTGGATATGCAGCAAAAGGGAGGATCTGCAGCACGAGAGACTGAGGTTAGATCAGAGGTGGGACTTCCCCGGAAGGGCCCAGAACCAAGGAACTAACTTTATTTTTTTTAAGTAAGCTCTATGCCCAATGCGGGGCTTGAGCTCACGACCCTGAGATCCAGAGTCGCATGCTCTACGGACTGAGCCAACCAGACGCCCCTCCAGGAACTAACTTTTTACAAAAAGAGAGGTTGGGAAGGAAGGGATATTTAAAACAAAACAACAAAACAAAACAAAACAAAAAAAACACCCCAAATATGCACACCTATTTCCCACCAACAACAGGACCAAAGCATCTTGGGGGCAGAGAAACGCAATAACCTGGCGTTCGCCAGTTCGCCAGACCAGAGCTGTCCCCCTCTCTACTCTACGGCTCCTTGCATGCTCCTCCCACTGCCTAGAATGCCCTTGCCTGTTTCCCCATTTTTAAGAACTCGTGTCCCTGTGTCCCTTCGGGACCTGGTGCTAAGGTCAGTCCCTCACAAATGAAAACTCTGTGACCCACAAGGGCAGGGCCACGCCTGTCTCAGTCATCACCGCGTCCCTAGCACTGCCCAGAACAAGACAGGCCTCGGGGGAAATTAACTACATGCATAAAAATTGTTGGTAATAAAATGATGTTTCCCAAATTATAATAGCAAATGTTTATTGTACGCTACATGCCAGACCTGAGTCGGAGAGTCATCTCCTCTGGGTCTCACTATAACCTTAGTAGGGAGAGGTGCTTTTACTATTTTACTACTATCCCCACGTTAGAGATGAAGAAACCACAGCTCAGAGAGTATCTCAGCTCAGAGAACATAAAGCTCATCTTGCTCATAGTCAGAGCTTTCTTTTGAACCAGGTCACCTGGTCCCCAAAGGTGTTCAGTTTCCCAGGATACTGTCTCTAGGCTTTATTGAACCCGAAGCTAAGGAATGATTCTCAAACTGCAGTCCACGGAACCCTGGGGGGGGTTCCCCAGCATTCTTTCAAGGGGTTCAAGAGGTTAAGATGTTTATAATAATATTAAGACACTTACCTGCCTTTTTCACATTCACAGTGCAGTCTGTATAATATCACACTTAACACAGCAGCAGATAGGAGGACACACAGCTCTCTTTTGTTGAGCCAGACATTAAAGTAATCTGCAAAAATTATAAAACGATGTCCCTCTTCTCATTAAATTTTTTCTTGTTTTGGAGTATATGGTTATTTCAATTAAAAAATATATTATTTTATGTTGACATGAAATTGTTTATTTTTTAGCTTGTATTTTTTTTATTTTTTTTTAAGATTTTATTTATTCGTTTGAGAGAGAGAGCAGAGAGAGAGAGAACGCGCACGAGCAGGGGTGAAGGGCAGAGGGAAGAGGGACAAGTAGACTCCCCGCTAAGCAGGGAGCCTGACACAGGGCTTGGTCCCAGGACCCTGGGATCATGACCTGAGCAGAAGGCAGATGCTTAACCAACTGAGCCACCCAGGCGCCCCTAAATTACTTTTTTTAATTTTTTTTTTTTAGTTTTGACTCTTTAAATTATTTATTTTTTTAATGAATCAAATGTTTTTTAAATTTCTTAGTTTTAATTTATAATGCAATAATTATTGAAAGATATAATGCACATTAAAAATAACTCTTTGAAGGAAAAAAAATCCCAACTCTTTGGAGTCCTCAATAATTTTTAAGAGCATAAGGGGTCCTGAGACCAAAAAGTTTACAAATCACTGAACTAATAATCATATACACCTGATAAGTGTTATATAACGGACAAGGATGTGAAACATTGGGGCACCTGGGTGGCTCAGCCGGTTAAGCGTCTGCCTTCGGCTCAGGTCATGATCCCAGGGTCCTGGGATCGAGCCCCGCATCGGGCTCCTTGCTCGGCGGGGAGCCCGCTTCTCCCTCTCCCACTCCCCCTGCTTGTGCTCTCTCTCTGTGTCAAATAAATAAATAACATCTTTTAAAAAAAGAAGAAGAATGTGGAACATCATTTCAACTGAGGACAGGAGAGGTTTCTCTGTCAAAGGAACATTTAAGAAGAGATCTAAAGGGGCACCTGGCTGGCTCAGGCAGTAGAGCATGCAACTCTTGATCTTGGGGTTGTGCTTTCAAGTCCCACAATTGGGTGTGGAGCCTACTTAAATAAATAAATACACACATACCTACAAACATACATAAAATAAAAGACCTAAAGAATGGGGCGCCTGGGTGGCTCAGTTGGTTACCGACTGTCTTCGGCTCAGGTCATGATCCTGGAGTCCCGGGATCGAGTCCCGCATTGTGCTCCCTGCTCAGTAGGGAGTCTGCTTCTTCCTCTGACCTTCCTCTTTCTCATGCTCTCTGTCTTTCATTCTCTCTCTCTCAAGTAAATAAATAAAATCTTTAAATAAAAAAAAAAAAGACCTAAAGAATGAATGGGAATTGGCTAGGTGAAGGGTGGGAGAGCTTTCAAGGTGGTAGGAATGGCTTGTGCAAAGATCCTGTGGTAAGAAATTGGCTAGGTGAGTTTGAAAAACACAAGGCTAAGCAATCAAGGGACCAGATTTTGTAAGGCCTTGAAAGCTACAGTTAGTACTTTAGATTTTATTCTGAGTGGAGAATGAACTGTAGGGGAAGCAAGGATGGAAGCAGGAAGACCAGTGAGAAAGTGACTACCAGTAAGATGGTAACCTGGACTAGGGTGACAGATAGTCAGTGGCAAAGCTTAGGTTTGAGGGACTAGCAGTAACAGGAACCAGAATTGCAGACTGGGGAAGAAAGATGAGAATTCTGGCTGAGCCTCCTCAGGTTGTTGAAACCTTTGCGACATCCCAGGGGGAAGGTCAAAGAGACAGAAGGGAGTTCCAGGTTCAAGACTAAAATCTGAGAGTCACAAGGGGGCACCTTGGTGGCTCAGTCGGTTGAACATCCAACTCTTCGTTTTGGCTCAGGTCATGATCTCAGGGTTGTGGGATCAAGCCCCGCGTCTGGCTCAGTGTGAAGTCGGCTTGTTCCTCTCCCTCTGCTCCTCCCCCAATCGCACTTTCTCTCTCTCTCTCAGATAAATAAATACACTCTATAAAAAAAAAAAATCTGAGGGGTGCCTAGGTGGCTTAGTCGTTAAGCATCTGCCTTTGGCTCAGGTCATGATCCCAGGGTCCTGGGATGGAGCCCTGCATCGGGCTCCCTGCTCTGCGGGAAGCCTGCTTCTCCCTCTCCCACTCCCCCTGCTTGTGTTCCCTCTCTCACTGTGTCTCTCTCTGTCAGATAAATAAATAAAATCTTAAAAAAAAAAATCTGAGAGTCACCAGTGTCCATGCAGGTGGTATTTTTCTAGTTTGTTAACTCCATATTTTTATTATAATTTCTAGATGATTACTGCTATTAAACATTGTTGGTTAAGGGCGCCTGGGTGGCTCAGTCGTTAAGCGTCTGCCTTCGGCTCAGGTCATGATCCCAGGGTCCTGGGATCGAGCCCCGCGTTGGGCTCCCTGCTCGGTGGGAAGCCTGCTTCTCCCTCTCCCACTCCCCCTGCTTATGTTCCTGCTCTCGCTATGTCTCTCTCTGTCAAAAAAATTAAAAAAAAAAAAAAACATTGTTGGTTAGAGACCTACACTGTTGGGCCCCTGGCTGGCTCAGTCAGAAGAGCTTGCGACTCTTGATCTTGGGGTTGTGAGTTTGAGTCCCACCCTGGATGTAGAGTTTACTTAAAGATCTTTTTTTAAAAAAGATTTTATTTATTTATTTGACAGAGAGAGACAGCGAGAGAGGGAACACAAGCAGCTGGAGTGGGAGAGGGAGAGGCAGGCTTCCCGCTGAGCAGGGGGCTGGATGCAGGGCTCAGTCCCAGGACCCTGGGATCATGACCTGAGCCGAAGGCAGATGCTTAACGACTGAGCCACCCAGGCGCCCCGAGTTCACTTAAAAATCTTAAAAACAAAACAAAACAAAAGATTTCTAACTATCTTTGTATTTTTTTTTTTAATATTTTATTTATTTGAGAGAGAGAGTGAGAGAGAGGGGGTAGGGTCAGAGGGAGAAGCAGACTCCTCGCCAAGCAGGGAGCCCGATGCAGGACTCGATCCCGGGACTCCAGGATCATGACCTGAGCCAAAGGCAGTCGCTTAACCAACTGAGCCACCCAGGCGCCCTATCTTTGTATTTTTAATAACAGATAAAATTCTATTAACACAAATATTTGGTGGTTGGCCTTCAAACAGGCAATCTGGCCAAATTCTCATACTAAAACAGTTTGCTGATCCTTTTAGTTTTTCCTTGAAGATGATCCAAATGGCAGTTTTCTCTCTTGCCTTCTGATCTTTCCATCTCATTTATTTTTCTTGTCTTATAGCATTTGCAAAGACTTCCAGGACTGTGTCAAATGGTAAAGTTGATTGATTCTCATGCACTGTACATCACAATCCTCTAAGATGACTTATCTCATTATGCCCATTTTATAGAGGGAGAAGCTGAGGCAGAGAGAAGTTACTCTCTTGCCCAAGGCCACACAAACAGTCAAACCAGGATTCCAACCAAAGCTTGTGTTCTCAACCACCGCCTTAAAAGAAAACTCAACAAGCATTCTATATATTTTTTCCAACAGGCAAAATACCCTGCAAGTTTCCACAGGGACCTCTGAATCTTGGATGAGGAAGGTGGGGGAGTGCTGAGGTCTGGTTCTGGCTCCGCCCCCTTGCCTAGACTCAGTTTCTTCTTGTGATGGAGGGTTGGAAGAGATGGTATCTGAAAGCCACAGAAACTCCGCCTTTGGAGTGGAGGAGACAGGCCCCCAAATAGATTGTATTCATTTCCTGTGGCTGCCTAACAAAGTACCACAAACTTGGGTACTGCTTGGTGGCTTAAAACAACAGAAATTTATTCTCTCACCGTTCTAGAGGCCGGAAATCCTAAATCCAGGTGTCTGGCAGCAGGGCCACACTCCCCACGCCCCCCGAAGATTCTGGGGAAATCCTTCCTTGCCTCTTGCAGCTTCTGGTGACTCCAGGCACTCCTGGGGCTTATGGCCGGATCACTCCAGTTTCTGTGTTGGTCTTCATGAAGCTTCTCCTCTACTATCTGTGTCCAATTGCCCTCTGCCTTTCTCTTGTGAGGACACTCGCTGTTGGGTTGAGGGGCTGCTTGGATAATCCAAAATGATCTCATCTTGAGAGCCTTCCCTTAATTACATCTGCAGAGACCCTTTGTTCAAATCAGCTCACATCCACAGGGCTCAGGTGGACATATCTTGGGCGGGGAAGGGGTGCATCATTCAACCCATTACACAGATCAAACGAGAAAACTGAGAACAGGGAAGTACGCGGCAGAGTTTGGACGGGGAGGTGTCCAGAGCTTTGTGATTGCCTGTTCCAGCGTGGAATGGTGGAGCCCCCTCCCTTGAGAACCCAGGTGACCTGTATGTCCTACACAAGGCTGTTAGAGGTTGTGTGTGCTGCCTACGTACTCCGGACATCCTCCACTTCGAGGATGGGAAGTCTTGAAGGGAGTTTTCCTTCTTCAACTGTTTTAAAGATTTTATTTATTTGAGAGAGAGAGAGAGCAGGGGGACGAGCAGAGGGAGAACAAGCAGACTCCATGCCGAGCACAGAGCCCCATGGGGGGCTTGATCTCATGACCCTGAGATCATGACCTGAGCAGAAACCAAGAGCGGGATGCCTAACTGACTGAGCCACCCAGGTGTCCCCCATTCTTCAACTGTTAACGTGGGGTCGAGGGACCTTCTCTTGCACAAAAACTCCAAACAGTCCCGCATCGGGCTCCCTGCTCAGCGGGGAGTCTGCTTCTCCCTCTGACCCTCCCCCCTCTCATGTGCTTGCTCTCTCTCGTTCTCTCTCTCTCAAATAAATAAAATAAAATCTTTAAAATAAAAAAGAATAAAAAAAAACCCTCCAAACAATAGTAAAAGCACTTTACAATAGTAAAGCAACAATAGTAAAAACACTCACACAGCACTTAATTATGCCAAACTCCATTCTAAGTGTTTATTTTTATTTTTTTAAAGATTTTATTTATTTATTTGAGAGAATGAGAGAGAGCCCAAGAGGGGGTAGGGTCAGAGGGAGAAGCAGACTCCCTCCTCAGGGAGCCTGATGCAGGACTCGATCCCGGGGACTCCGGGATCATGACCTGAGCCAAAAGCAGTCGATTAACCAACTGAGCCACCTAGGCACCCTAAGTCCCTAAGTGTTTAATATCTATTAGCTCACTTAATCCCCACAAAATCCCTATGAGTTCCTTTTACAGAAGAATAAACTGAGGTGCCAAGAGGTTGGAATTACAGGTTGGAAGTTACAGAGCCAATATTAGAACCCCGCAGTCTGGCTTCAGAGTCTAGGGTCTTTTTTTTTCCTTTTTTTTTTAAGATTTTATTTATTTGTTTGACAGAGAGACAGAGTACATGCACATGAGCAGAGGAGAGACAGAAGCAGACTCCCTGCTGAGCAGGGAGCCTGATGTGGGACTTGATCCCAGGACCCTGAGATCATGACCTGAGCCAAAGGCAGATGCTAAATTGACTGAGCCACCCAGGGGCCCCAGAGTCTAGGGTCTTGACTGTAAGCCAAGACACTGTCTCTTGGGGACACACTGTCATGCGTTAAATCTGGACTTTGATGGGAGCACCTGGATGGCTCAGTCAGTTAAGTGGCTGGCTCTTGATTTCAGCTCAGGTCATGATCTCGGGGTGGTGAGATCGAGCCCCATGTGGGGCTCCACATTTCAACACAAAGTCGGCTTGAGATTCTCTCTCTCCCTCTGCCCCTCCCCCTGCTCCCTCTCTCCCCTTCTCTCTCTCCCTCTCTCCCCTTCTCTCTCTCCCTCTCTCTCTGAAATAAATAAATAAATCTTCAGGGGCACCTGGGTGGTTCAGATGGTTAAGCATCTGCCTTCGGCTCAGGTCATGATCTCAGGGTCCTGGGATCGAGCCCTGTGCGTTGGGCTCCCTGCTCAGTGGGGAGTCAGCTTCTCCCTCTCCCTCTACCCCTCTCCTCCCTCTCTCTCTCTCTGTCAAATAAATATTTTTATTTATTTATTTGACAGAGAGAGACACAACTAGAGAGGGAACACAAGCAGGGGGAGTGGGAGAAGCAGGCTCCCAGCTGAGCAAGGAGCCGGATGTGGGCCTGGAACCCAGGACCCTGGGATCATGACCTGAGCCGAAGGCAGACGCTTAATGACTGAGCCACCAGGCGCCCCTTAAAAAATCTTTTAAAAAAATCTGGACTTCGGGGCACCTGGCTGGCTCATTCCGAAGGACATGTGACTCTTGATCTTGGGGTTGTGAGTTTGAGCCTCATGTTGGGTGTAGAGATTATTAAAAAAATAAACTTAAAAAATTGTGGATATTAAGTACACGTTGATATAATGTTTGCATATATTTGGTTAAATAATATACACAAACAGAATTATTTTCACCTGTTTCTTTTTACTTTTTTTTAGGGTGGCTACTAGAACATTCAAACTTAAACACGCGGCCTGCGTCGTATTTTTCACGGGCGGCTCTGGTCCATGGAATTTGCCCTCAGCACATTCTCCATCTGGGGCCACTGAACCTCGGGATTTCTTATGATCTGCTAGAATAATCCATGCCAGAAGCACCTTCAAGTGGAGTGACGGACACTCGTGTCAGAACGTGGCCTCTAAAGGATGTTCTGAAATCCTTGCTGCCATCAGGCCCAGATTGAGAGGATTTTCTGGCCACTCTGTACATAGAGTTTATTTTTTATTCATAAATTACCTAAGTGTGTGTCTCTACTGAAAATGCTATAAAATAAACTCTTACAAAGCTGAGATAAATACTCAACGTAACTGGACAAGTCAGGCTGCCTCAAGGTTGAGAATTCACGTCCTGACTCTGTCCCTTCCCTCGCTGTGATTCCTTTGGTAAGTCACTTGTCTTCACTGGGGCTCAGTTCCTTCATCCAGAAAGTGGGAATGTTTGTTTCTGGCCCTGAGGGGTATTGGGGGAACTCCGTGAGGTAAATGTGCAAGGCGGGGGTGGGGGTGGGGAGATGGCATGCCTGGATGGCTCCGTCTGTTAATGTCTGCCTTCGGCTCGGGTCATGATCCCAGGGTCCTGGGATCGAGCCCCACATCAGGCTCCCTGCTCAGTGGGGAGTCTGCTTCTCCCCTTCCTTCCAGCTCGTGCTCTCTCTCACTATCTCTGTCTCTCTCAAATTAATAAATAAATTAAATATTTTTTAAAAATAATAAAAGATAGGGCGCCTGGGTGGCTCAGTCGTTAAGCATCTGCCTTCGGCTCAGGTCGTGATCCCAGAGTCCTGGGATCGAGCCCCACATCGGGCTCCCCGCACCACGGGGAAGCCTGCTTCTCCCTCTCCTACTCCCCCTGCTTGTGTTCCCTCTCTCACTATGTTTCTCTCTGTCAAATAATAAATAAAATCTTAAAAATAATAATAATAATAATAAAAGATAGAATGAAGAGGAGGGACAAGCTATGGGGGGAAACAGAAAGAAGGCATCCAGGATGAGGCCAGGCCTGTGGTCCAGGAGATGGGGTCAGTGGTGGGCCTATGCCTGAGCTGGGGACCCTGGAGGAGGAGGCACAGGGAGCTGCAGAGGTCAGGGTGAAATCCTGTGGGACATCCAAGAGGAGGCATCCAAGAGCTGCCAGACACTTGGATCTAGAGTGCAGAAGAGATGGCAGAGCTGAGAGCGGGAGGCTGTCAGAGCTCAGACAGGGCTGAAATCCTGACAGTGGGAGAAGGTGGAGGGTGCAGCAGGGTAACCTCACATCAGCCAGCCAGGACTATGGGAAGTGGCCTGGCCCAGGAGAGCAGCCTCAGGCCCCAGGTTCTCATGTCGGTCTACGCCTTGGGAACATGGAGATGGGCAGATCCAGAGCCCACAGGAGTGCCCAATCAGTGGAAGTGCCCAGACTCACACAAGCAGTCCATGCCTCCATGGGGGAGGGGGGTGATGAATGCAGGCTCCAGGAAGTACAGAGATCTATTTCCAAGGACTAGGGACAGTGGAAGCATCAGGACCAGTTTCTGGAGAGGGCTTGGAGAGGGAAAGTGAATTAATCAGAAGTCTCTCAGCTTCAAGAGCAAACATGTTTAGGGAAATGTATTGTCTCACATTACAAAAGGAAAAAAAAAAAAAAAAAAAGGCCAAGGGGTCACACCAGCTTCAGCCACAGCTTGATCCAGGAGCTCAAATATGATATGAAGTCATTGTCCAATCTCAGGGTTCCATATTTCTCTGATTTTTTTTCTCTGGAGGACTTTCCTTGAGGTAGTAAACGTGGCCCCAGCAGCTTAGGGCTCACATCCCACCCTCTTAGTGACCCCAAAGGGAAGAAAGGTCTCCTGCCCAGGGGTTCCATTACTCACAAACTGGATTGGACCCCATGTTTACCCTTGAAACAAGCACTGTGATCAGAAGGCAGAAGAACTGGAATGCTCTGATTGGCTGGGCCTGGATCATGTTCCCTTCCCCAGAAAGGGAGAGTGGGGTGAGATAAACAGGTGTACTGAAATTTAGAAAGGGGTGGTTTCCCAAAGGACAAGCAGAGGCAGAAGGCTGGCAAAGCTACAGATGTCCATGTGGCTGGGAGAAATGGGAGGTGGGGAAATAGCTTCCTCACCTGTTAATAGAGCATGGGAATAGTACCTTATCTCTTAGGTCTAGAGAGAAGATTCAGTGAAATAATGCAGGTGAGGCATTTAGCAGACTTTTCTGCGAAGAACAGGCTAGGTGCTGAATAAATAGCACTTTTTTTTTTTTTTTTAAGATTTTAAGTAATCTCTACACCCAACGTGGGGCTGAACTTACAGCCTGAGATCAAGAGTCACACACTTATGGGAGCCAACCAGGCGCTCCTGCAGCTATAATTTTTAAAACAGTAATCAATATTACCACCGCTGAGGATGGACGGTACCTATATGCTGGGAGGTAATAAGCTCCCAGGCACTGGATGAGACCTAGAGTTGAACAATCATACACTGGAAGATCATGTAGTCTACATTCTGCAAGCTCAGTGCCCAACTGGTTTCTCTCCAGGCTGGGTTTTTTTTTAAGATTTTATTTATTTGACAGAGAGAGAGGGAACACAAGCAGGGGGAGTAGGAGAGGGAGAAGCAGGCTTCCCGCTGAGCAGAGAGCCTGATGTGGGGCTCGATCCCAGGACCCTGGGACCATGACCAGAGCCAAAGGCAGATGCTTAACAACTGAGCCACCCAAGCGCCCCCTTTTTTTTTTCTTAAATAAAGATTTTTATTTATTTATTTGAGAGAGAGAGAGAACGAGCAGTGGGGAGGGGCAGAGGGAGAGAGGAAGAGAAGCAGACTCCCTGCTGAGCAGGAATCACCATTTGGGGCTCCATCCCAGGACACAGAGATTATGATCTGAACCGAAGGCAGCCGCTTAACTGACTAAGCCACCCAGGTGCCCTCTCTCCAGGCTTCTGCCTCCAGGTCTGTGAAATGGGATGAGGGGGTTGAATTAAAACACAAGGTCGGGTCACCTTGGTGGCTCAGTTGGCTAAGCGCCTGCCTTTGGCTGGGGTCATGATCCCAGAGTCTTGGGATCGAGTCCTGAATGGAGCTTTTTGCTCAGCGGGGAGCCTGCTTCTCCCTCTGTCTGCCACTCCCCCTGCTTGTGTTCTCTATCTCTGACAAATAAATAAATAAATAAATAAAATCTTAAAAAAAAAATAAAACACAAGGTCGTTTTAGATGCCCCTTCTCATCAGGTTGCAGCCATATCACTTCCTCAGAAAAAGGCCTTGCCTGACTACTCTTGCCAAAATATCCTCATTCATTCATTCATTCATTCATTCATTCATTCATTCAGGTAATCTCTATACCCAGTGTGGGGCTCAAACTCACCACCCTGAGGTCAAGAATCACATGCTCTACCTCCGACTGAGCCAGCCAGCCGCCCCATCCCCCTTTATTTTAATATATCATCCCATCATACTTTCCTTACAGCACTTACTACAATCTTAAAACATCTTATTTACTTTCTGTCTCCCCATTAGAACATTAGCCTCACGAGGGCAGGACTCTCGGTCTGTCTTGTTCACTGCTCTGAGGCCCAGGTCACCCGCCACAGTGCCCGGCACACGGCCCACCCTTGATAAACATCCGTTGAATAACGAGATAAATACCACTTCTGAGAGGCAGTGAGTTCCCCATTAAGAGAGGTAGCCAGGCTGAAGCAGAGGGATCGTACCTCGCAATTCATGCTGCAAGGCCCCAACCCGGGTCCTCTCCAGCCTCAGTTTCCTCATTAATAAAATGGGTCCGCGGGCGGCTGGACCCCTGGCTCGGCTCCTGCCTGCGATCCCCGCGGGGGCCGCCAGGGGGCGCGGCGTCTCTGCCCAAAGCCCGCCTGCGGCCGCCCGAGCCCCGGTGGACGCGTCCCGACGTTCCTGGAACGTTCTGAGCCCCGGCGAGCGGAACCCGGGAGGCTCGAGCGGATGCGAGGCGTCCGGAGCCGGCGGGCCGGGCTCCTCGCCGCGCAGGGGGGCGGGCGGGAGGGAGGTGACTCAGGCGCGCGCCCCCGGCCCCCAGTTCTCGCGAGGGGGCGCGCACGGCCTCGGGAACCCGCGCGGCGCCGCGTCCATTTTTACCCGAGCGCCGCTAAAAATAGTCGCCGCGCTCGGAGCCGAGCCCGAAATAGCGGCCCCCAGATAAGGCAGGACGACTCAGCGCTTCCGGGGAGCGGAAGGGGAGGCAGCGGGGGGCGGAGGATGGTGCCGGGCTCCGCGGGGCCTCGCCGCGCAGTCCCGGCCGGTACCCGCCCCCCCGCCCTGGCCACCGCGCTGCCCCCAGCCTGTCCCCAGCCTGGCTTCACCCCCCCCACTGCCCCCCTCGCATTGCCCATCTCCTGTCCCCGTCCACCCTCAGCTTCCCCTCCATCCCTCATCCCTGACCGCTGGCCCTCCTCTCCCCTTCCCTCTCCCAATCTTCAGTCCCAGCCCTGCCCTGCGACCGTGTCCCCAACGGGTATTCATCCCCAGCCCTCAACCTGCCCGTCCCGGAGCCCTGGCCCTATTCTCCCTCAGCCACAGCACCGATCTGTTGCCTTTCTGAATCTGCCTCTGCCCCCCTCCCCATCCCGTTTCTCAGCCCAACTTCTGACGGGCAGGGGTGGGTTGCGGGGGAGATGGGGAGATCACAGGAAATCAGACAAGCTGAGTGTTGGTGGGGAGACTCTGACTTCTTGGTTTGTTTCTACAGTGGACCCGGTAGGTTTAGGTCTGGGTCTGTGTCAGTTTCCTCAGCCGATGCCCAGCGTTAGGATTCAGGCTGGGGCCAAGACGCGGGTCTGCCGTCACCGATATTGGGGTCGTCAGAGTCAGGGCACAGCCCAGCACTCCCTGTTTTGTTCCCAATCCTAAATCCCCTACAGTTCTTTCCTCCTTTGCAAGTCAGTGATCGGACACAACAGCTCCAGGCCTGGGGACAGGGAGTAGGACAGCCAGAACCCTGCTTCCTCTGGGTCTAGGTGTCCCCTTTGCACTTGGATCCTCTAAGGCACCTTCCTATTCTGATATCCTGTGACTCTCAGTGCTTAGTCCAAGAATCAGCCTCAAGGAATCTTACACCGCATTTTCCAAAGGTTCAAAGCCAATACTGACATCTTCTAGTCTCTGAAACATCATAGGACAGAGGAACTGCCTGTCCTGTGTGGCCCCGGGAAGCAGGGTGTAGTGGACAGATGTTGGTTCAGGCAGAACTGCTTGGCTGTGGATGGAAGGCCTCAAGTGGTGGTAAGGTCCCTGACCCTAGAGGACACCGAGCTTCAGCCAGGTGCCCGCTCATTTTGTTGTCTGGATTGCTGGGGGACCTCACCACCAGGCAAAGGGACTGAACTGGAAGGTCTTTAAGGCATGAAGAATCATGTATTTGGGGTCAAGGAATTAAGAAGCTGGAAAAGTCTGCAAGGACCAGACTGAACTGAGTCCTGTAGGCCATGCTGAGGAGCCTGGACTACTCCCCCAAGGGCACTGGGGAGTCATGGCAGGTTCTGTGCAGTGGAGAGACAAGGACAGATTTATGCTTTAGTCAGATCTTTCCAGCCTTGTGGAGGTAGGCTGGGGAGGGGAGTAGGAGGACAGAGCAGATATGAGAGAGAGGAGGCAGGAAGGACCAGACTTGGTGGCCAAGAGACTGTGGAGGGACGGGAGCCCGTGGGAGGAGGCCCAGGTCCCTGCCCAGGTGTCAGGGTGGACGGTGGGGTCTCCCCTGAGATGAGGCCTAGGAGGAGGAAGGAGCAGGTGTGGGTGGAGGATACCCAGTTAAGTTCCTAAGTCAGTCCAGAGATGGTAAATTTTAAATAGTGAGGATTTTTTTTTTAATTTTTGGAAAATGTATTGGCAAAATCAAAGTCATACCTTGAAAAAGTACATTTCCCGCCTCCCTCTGATCCCCATTTCTCACTGTTAGCTATTTCTTGGCTATATTGGCCAATAGGATTCAAAGAGCTCTCACCATGTCCTTCCTTGCCTGAGTTAAATCCGGCCCAGCAATGCCCTTGCTCAAATCACCACTCAGTGTGTGGGCCAGGCACCAGTGCTGTGCCCATCTTAGAGAAGTGAAAACTGAGGCCTGGAGAGGTGCATGGAGGTCCTTTCACCTGCCTGGCTCTGACAGCTTTTCAAAATTGAAGGCATGGGAACTGGTGAGGTCAGAGAGAAAAGGTCCATAAGGCCAGAGTCTAGAGCCCCCGGGGAACAGAAACGACAAGGGGGAAGGGGGAGGGGAGAGAGAGCACAGTGGAGAGTTCAAGGAAAGCTGCCTGGAGGAGGAGTGAGAGTAGCCAGAAAGGTGGCTTCCAGAGGCTTCTGATGAAGAGTTTGGATGGAATGAAATCACTTCCTTGGGGGGAGGGCAGCTGAGTTACCACTGACAGCGGGGCAGCACCCCCTCCTCAGGCCCGCAGGACCCCAGAGGTGTTTATAGGACACTGGGGCTGCCTGATGACATTGCAGGGACAGAGTGATAGCACAGCGGGCTGATGTGACGTCTGAGTGATTCGCCAACTGCCTGTTACAACCGGCATCTCTAGTCATACCCAGTGGGGGGGGATGAGGATGGGAGGAAGTGACAGGCCATGGGGTGGGGGTGGGGGTGACCAGGAGGCGGTCATGCAAAGATCAGGGACTCAGGAGCTGAGAGATGTGTTCTGCCCCCTGCACTAGGGAAGGGTCGCCCAGAGGTTGGATGTGAGGATCCATCTTTTGGGGCTGTGTCTAGTGAGGGACGTCAGGCTTCAAGGAGGTGGGGCTGGGGTGGAATTGGTCTGGGCGCAGAATCACGGGTCACCCAAGGCTGCTGGGATCAGGGACTAATGCTTTGTTCACTGCTGTGTCCCTGTCACTTAGGACGGTAACTGGGACACTGCCCTCTCAATACATCTTTATTAAAGGGGTCCGGGACTCCGTTTGCCCTCTTGCCAAAAGCTGTGGCCATCAGGGCCCCTCAGCCAAAGGCGTCCGGAGCGATACCCCTCCCCACCGCGGGTCTCGGATCGCAGACCTTGCTTCTCCAGTGGGGCAGAGAGATGACCAAGAAAACGAGTCCGCGCTTCTGGTGGACTCCGCCCACTGTGATGTCACAAGCCACTAGGGGATCCCGACCCTTGTCCCTCCCTTGGGATGGGGCGTGGAGAGGAACCGGGAGTCGACTCCGGCCCCTCCCCCCGGGCCTGGCGGTGTTACACAACCCGACGTCGCGTCCCCGGGGATGTCGCCGGACGTCCTGACCGGTCCGGGGACAATGGGCGGAGGGTGCCCCTCCCGCCAGGAGACCGAAGTGGCAGAGGTGCTCCCTCCTCTGATTCACCCTTGTTTCCGGCCCCCTTCATCCTCCTCCTTCTCCTCGGGGGATGCTTAACTCCCCCCAAACTCTCTACCCTCAAGTCCTGCACCCCTATAACTCAGCTTTTTGCCCGACCCACCAAATATCTGTCCTCTGCACTCCGCCTCCCCGCCAGCTCCCGGCCCTCACTCGGCCACTGTGAGTCTCGAAACTTCCAGATTCCCATGCCTGCCTTCATTCACCCATCCCGGGGCTCCTCTTCCGGCTCCCTCAAACTCCTCCTCCACCTTCCTACACCGCCCTCCCAATCTCCTCCCTTGCCCCCCCCCCCAAGCTTGCCCCATGATCTCAATCTTCCCCAAACCCCACCTCCACCACCCTCAAACTGACCCCTAATCCTCTTTTTCGTCCCTAATCTCAGTCCCCAGTCCCCTCTTCTCGAAACTGCCCGGATATCCCAACCTCATCGCCCTCACTAGCGTCCCCCCAACCCCCTCCCTCCCGACAGCCGCCCCTCCCTCCCGGCCGCTCCCCGCCCTCAGGCCCGGCCGGCCCGCACCCCTCCCCGGCCCGCTCCCAGGCCCGGCGCGGGTTCCCAGGCCGCCCCCCCGCGGTGGCCCAGAGACCCAGTTTGCGGCGGCAAAACATTGGTCTCCGGGCAACAGGCCCCGCCCGCCCCGGGGCGGCCCGAGCGAGCTAGCCCGGCCGCGCCGGGGCCGGGTGGCGGCGAGGCGGCGGGGCCCGGACTGGGGCCCGGACTGGAGCCCGGGGCCCTCGCGCCCAGAGGCCTGTAGGGCGCGGAGACCCGGAGAGAGCCAGCAACGCGGACCTGGAGATTCAGGGGCCCCCGAGCAAGAAGAAATTCGTGGAGGCCGAAGTCACGGGGAGCGGTCCGGGACGCGGTGATTAAGAGAGACCACGAGGCACAGCGAGCAAGGACGGGCCCCCCCCAAATAAACACAGAGATAGCGAGATGAACACAGCCAGCCCCACGCCCGCAGGGACGCCTCTGAAGGCAGGATAATCTACCTCTGACCTCAGGCCTGTGCACTTTTGTCACAGGGACTTGCCCTCTCCGATTCTCAGTTTCCGCGTCTGTAAAATGGGTAGCACTTAGCATATGTGGTGACGCTCAGTTAATGCACCGATTTAGAGCTCGTAGCACAGTTCTGGCTCATACCGTCCATCATTCATTCATGCAACAGCTCTGTATCCAGCACCTATTATGTGCCAGGCGCAGTTGTAAGCGCTAGGTCTACCACAGTGAAGGAGACAAAGATCTCGGCCCTCCCTCCCGGGAGCTCTTGCTTTGGGGGTGGGGAGGGAGGTGGTGAACAGTACATGAGCATAAATAAGCGAAGTATACAGCGCATTGGAAAGTACTGAGTGCTGGGGAAGTGGGGAGAAAGGGAGGGTTGGGTTTGCCATTTTAAACAGGGTAGTCAGGGAAGGCCTACAGGAGAAGGTGATGTCTGAGCAAAGACCAGAGGCGGGTGAGGGGAATGCCATGCAGGCATCCGGCTAAGACGATGGCAGTCACGGGAACAGCAAGTGCAAAGGCCGGTAGGTGGGAACATGTCTGGCCAGTTGGAGGAACAGGGAGGCCAGTGTGTGGCTGGAACAGAGAGAACAAGGGGAGGGGAGTGGCAGAGACAAGGGAGAAGGAGTAAGGTCAGATTGTGCAGGGCTTTATGGGCCATAGTGAGGCCTTTGACTTTTACTCTGCCTGAGTCAGGAGCCATGGGAGGGTTTTGAGCAAAAAGAGGGGCATGAATGGACTTTGATTTGAAGAGCATCCCTGGGTCTGTATGTGGGGAATAGACTTTGGGAGGCAAAGGGAGAGGCAGGGCGATGGGCGAGGAGCCCCAGGCGATGGTCCAGGTAAGAGGCGATGGTGACTTGGACTCGGGGTCGCAGGGATCCTATTCTGGAGGTGTTTGAACTCAGAGCTGCAGAATTTGCTGACAAGCATGATCATGGCAAGCCCTCAGTAGATGGCAGTCATTACCATTATGTTAGCTGGTGCTCACATCATCTCCATAGAAGTCAGTATCACCCCTGTTTCACAGATGCAGAAACAGCCCCAGAGAAATCACTCAGCTTGCCTCAGGACTCACAGCTCGGTCAGCCTCCACAGATGGTACCTTGTCAAACTCACAACGCCCTCAGTGCCTGGAGCTACACTCTAACTCCTCCATGTGAGCCCCAGGACCCCCGGAGCAAGATCCTCCTTGGCCATACCTGGTGGGCTTGAGAGGGGTGACCCAACAGGGGAATGCTGCCCGAGGGGTGTTCAGGTTGTCAGCCAGTCACCCATGCTGGCCCGGGACACTTGCTTGGAGGCAGGCAGGTACACGCAGAGAGGGTCCACCCAGAACCTCCCACACTTAATCCCAGCACTGATCCTGGCACACCCCAGCGCTGCCTGCAGCAACCTGCTCAACGGTCCCACACTCGCACGCAGACAGCGACGTGGCCCTCCAGTGGAGGTGCGTTTCCGGGCAGTGTGCCGAAAACACGACATTTCTGTCCCTTTCTACCTCTTTATGCTCCCCTATTTTTCTTCCTCTCCTTTTGACTCTATCCTGTCTCAATCTCTCTCAGTCTCTGCCTTGCTGTCTCTGTCTCTGACCCCGCCCTCACCCCCACTCCGTCTT
Organism: Mirounga leonina; assembly: GCF_011800145.1. NCBI lineage: Eukaryota > Metazoa > Chordata > Mammalia > Carnivora > Phocidae > Mirounga > Mirounga leonina. Next base: position 2,229,421 of record NW_023270718.1, read on the forward strand.
TGTCATTCGAATCTCCACACTCAGGACCCTCTACCTGCAATGGAAATCACTCTTGTCCCTGGCCACATGTTTCCTCACCTATTATGTGGCATCAGAACCTGGCGCCGGGATAGGTATGTCGGAAGCCCTGGGTCAGCATTTCTGTCCAGCTGATCAGAAGCATCCAGGGAGGATCTCACAGGTTATAATCCCTGCTGCCTCTTTCTCTGAGACTCTGACCCACAGCTTCTGGGTGTGGGACTGGAGAAAGCCACCTTTAAAAAGCTCCCTAGGTGACTAGGACCTCTGTTGGCATGAGTTAGTTACTCCACTTAATTTTGCACCCAGGAAATAGCAAAGGTTCAGAGAACAGAAGCCCCATCCCAACGTCACACAGCAGTCCACTGTGAGGGGCTCCGTGCTGTCTGGAATTGGTGGAATCCCTTTGGGAACAAGTTTGGGAGTTAAATAATAATAATAATAATAATAATAATAATAATAATAATAATAAGAATCAGAAAGAGAGAGAGACCCAGAAGTGAATAGAGACTCAGACAAAGGGGTAGGTAGAGACCCAGAAAGGGACTTGGGGGTGTGTGTGGGGGCAGAGACAGTGGCAGAGATGCACAGAGATAGTGAGACAGAGACAGAGAGATAGGGGTCAGAAAGACGCAGAGAGAGACACACATGAAGAGGCAGGGTGTAAGAGCCATTTAGGGGGCTAGAGATACCCCAAGAGGGGAATATTTTCATTTCAATGAGACAGTATACACATGGCCCACATTTTATAGGCCCTACTTCCTGGAAGCAGCCTGGGCCATGGTTTGGCAATTACAAGCTTACCAAGCCAGGTCTCCTCCCCAGGCCCGGTATGTAGGATGCACGTTAAATGCATTTATATAACCTGCCCTCTGTGCAGAATCTAGGAGCTTTACATAACATAGCCCTGTGAGTCATGCTGCAGACATGGGGCACTGACCCGACACACCCAACTAGAGGGGACCCCCTCACCCAGGACCATTATCTGGAAGTGACTCTGTGAGATGTGAGCGATCACGCGTTTCACTGAGGAGGAAGCAGAGGGCCACAGGAGGGTAAGGCACTTGCTCTGGGTCACACAGAGAGGATCCAGCCGGACAGGAATTCCAACCACATCTGCCTGATTCCATAGTCTTTGCACCCCAAGGCACCGAGAAAGACAATGACTGTCAATGCCCTCTGATGTTCTTTCCAGAGGAGGAGAAATACAAACACTAGTAATAAGACAACACCCCCCCCACCCGCCATGTATTGAATGCACTGTGCTGCAGTGAGTACTTTACAAACACCATCTCATTTATTCCAAAACCCAGTGAGGTAGGGACAGAACCCAGTTATTAAATAACACAATTGTACCCGTTATGTACGGAGCACTTACGACGTACTAAGTACTTAACAGGACTTCACAGAGTCTCAGTTCTGGAGGTGAGTGATGTTATCACCTCCATTTCAGGAAGGAAAGAGGCTCAGAGAAAGGAAGTCACAGGCCAAGGTCACAGAGCGGGTATTTGAACCCAGGTCTGTCTGGCCGGTTATCGCTGCCACCCGTTCCCCAGGGACGTGTCCACAGTGCGCCTATGCACACGTGCAATCAGTCTAACATCTAACACTAACATCTCAAATACTTTAGTTCAGAGCTTCCGCCTCATATTCTTTCTCTGCTCCGGAGGACCTAATCCGTCCTGCAATCCCCTCCACCTCCCCGACGCCTGGGGAGGGACCCTCTCCTCTCCTTTCAGCGCCTCAGTCTCGCTGCCGTGTCCGCGCCTGTAAAATGTTCCTGCCCCTTTAAGAGAGCGAACAGTCGGCCGGCGTTGCCCAGCAGCACCAACGTGGTTGCCAGGCAACGTCAACAAACGACGCGGCCGCCGTCTCCGCGCGGCCCCCCCCCCCCGCCCGCGCAGACGCGGTGACGCGACGGGCTGTGGAACGCCGTCGCTTAGCAACGTGAAGGCTGTTTGTCCCGGCTGGGCTGCGCGGCCGCACAGGGCGCAACCAGGACCGGCCCGGGCGGACAGACGGGCCGACCGGGAGCCCTTGGGGTGGGGGGTGGGGGGTGGGGGGCGGCTGCGGTGATGGAAGCGGGGGAGAACCGGGTCCCCAAATTGCCGGTTTCCCTTTAGACAGCCGCCGTCTGCTTGTCGCCCGCTCCTCCCGTCTGACTCGGGACCGCCTCCGCTCGGGTATCTGTTCGTCTGGGACCCTCCTCCCCGGCATGTCTGTTTGTCCAGCGTCTCCCGCGCCGTGGCTGTCTCATATTCCCCCAAACAATAACAACCAAAATAGACACAGGCTTTTGCCTCAGACTCCCGGGTTTCTGGGTGCACTGTTGTCATGGAGGTCCCAACCGGTGGAGACAAACCTGTACTCGCACACACAGCTGGAGCCACAGCGCGAGAGCTCCCTCCCGTTCCTTTCCCCGCTCCCTTCGGGTTCTCTTCTCTTGCCTGTCCTTCTTGAGCCTCCTTCATCAGGCAGCCCCGCGGTCCTCCCATCCTGTGTCCGCGATGCTGTCCACATAACTCATTCCCAACTCCCACCCCCCCCTTCACCCCCCATCCAGTAGCTTCATGTGACCAGGGCTGGGGCGAATCTCCAAGCAGAGAGAAGAAATTGGGTGTGTGACAGTGTGAATGGATGTGACTGGAGGTGCATGACTCGGCCAGTGACAACATGTACGTCGGGTATTTCCTGTGTGAAAGTACGATCATGAGGGCTTCCTTTGTGTGTGAGAGACCAGCGAACTACCGGACTGAGAGTTTCCCCAGCTTGCATTTGTGTATCTGGATATATGGGTATTTGGAGCCCTGCTAACTGTAACTGTGGATGTGTGTGTGTGTGGTTGTGTCTCTGCATGTGGTCATATGTGAAACAGTCAGTGTGTAAGTACCTGTGCATATGTATGGTTTTGCCTCTGGTTTGCATGTCTGGTTCCTTGTGTGTGTGTCGTTCTGGGTCTCGTATATGACATCTGCATTTAACTATATGCAGGTCCCTGTTTTTGTGAGCAGATTATCTCTAGAGTTCTCTCTACAGCATTTATCATAATTTCTAGCCATACCTTTGTTTGTCTACAGTCTGTCTCCCCCACTGGACTGTGTGCCCCATAAAGGCAGGGCTCAGAGCTGTTGTGGTCACTGCTGGGTCCCCAGCACTGCCTTGCACACAGTAGGTACTCAGTAATTATTCGTTGAATAAATGAATCAATGATTCACGTGTGTTCATGTCAAGTGCACACATTGGTGTAACTGTGTGGGTGGTTCTGTGCTTCTGGGTGGTGGTCTCCTGTGTGTGGCTCGGATCACAGGAGGGGGCACTGCTTCTGGCCATGCAGCTCTAATTTTCAGCACCCACCACACTGTGTGACGCATAGGAGGGCCTCCGTCAATATTTGTGGACTTCAACTGCGTGGTTCTCTCTGTTATAGCATTGGGACCTCTACATACCTCAGTTTTCTCATCTGTCAAATGGGGATAATAATCGGCCCACTCATGGGACTGTTGTGGGGAGTGAATGAGTTCATCTAGAGAACATTTAGAAAGTGCCAGGCACAAAATAAACATTTACCAAAATATCACTTTTGATTGTCAGCAGTATTACTTATTCTTTGTGTGGCCCTGGATGCACACGTCCAGAATTCAAGTTACAGACTCAGGTGTTGGCTGTGTGGTCCTGAGCTAGTGGGTACCAAAATACTTCTCAGTCTGTTTCCTTTCTATAAAATGGGCATGAAGACAGACCTCTTCCAGAAGTGACTGTGGCCAAATGAAGCTGTGTCCGTAAGTCTGTGCTCTGGTGTAGGCATGCAGTGAGCAGTTGGGGTCTACAAGGCCCGATCACATCATTGCTGCCAAGCTCAGGTTCTGGGGAAGGCTGAGGAGGGGTGGAGTTTGGGGGTGGGAGGAGTACAGGTACAGATCCTTCAAGGGGATGGGGCATGGAGAAGAAAGAGCATCTGCTGAGGCAGGATGGTGGACCATCAGATTCCAGAAAGGACTTCTTCCAAGGGCTGTTAGGGGGCTAAGGATTAAAAGAAGCTGGAACTGTCTAGAGAGCTGCCCGGAGGAGGAGAAACCAGCCTGAGTCTTGCAGGCTTGTGGAATGGAATTTGGGGGGTGGGGGTGGGTAACACTAGCAAGGATCCTAAGGTACAGTGTGTAGACCCCGCTAGGGGCTTCATGATGGATTTCTTTCTGTCTTGTTTCCAGCTCTGTCCCCAGTGTCTACAGTGCCTGACACAGAGGACTTGCTGAGTAGATGTTTGAAACGGTTGATTGAATGAATACATGAGTGAGTGAATTTCATCCCGCAACAACCTGTGAGTCTGGGTCTTGCGGGGAGGTGGGGAAGGCCTGGTGGGCTGGCAGGGCTGGTGCTGGGCCCAGAGCCTCCGGGCCCTGCCAAATGCCTACCCCCACCCCCACCCCCACCCCGCTGTTCCCACAGCTCAGGGATGCGGAGGGAGGGCGTGGAAGGGGCCGGGAAGGGAGTGTCAAAGCGGCCGCCCGCTGCCGGCCCTGGACAGCTGCCCAGAGTGTCTACTGCAGGAGGAAAAGGGTAGCTCCGGCGCCTGAGTCACCTCAGAGAAACCCCGGGCCGCATACCTGGCCGCTGACATCACCCAGCCAGGGCACCCCCGGCAGCCCAGACAAGCGGACTGAATCACAGGTGGAATTCAGCCACCGCGGGCGCGGGCACGTGGCCCGCTGTGACCCACCCACGAGACACCCCCGCGTGGCCGTCTGGCTGCGGGGGCCGGCAGGCCACCTGGGGGTCAGTGAGGGGGCACGGGGCCTGAGTCAGGGACAGGGCGGCTACCGGCAGAGACCACCGGGGCACAGGCGTCCTCGAGGTGCAGGAGGGAGAGCGAGGGGCGGAGAGCAGTGGGGAGGCCCCAGAGCTGGAGGAGGAAGCCCATGTGGGTGTGACCGGGAGGCTGCGGCTTGTGGGCAGCGCCTCGGTGACCTGCTGGGGTGGGGTGCACTGGCTGATTGCGCAGAGAACCACGGGGTCGGGGAACAATGGACTCTCCATACAATGCGCTCACGCAAGCACGCTCACGCACACACACACACCCACCAGGCACGCACACTCGGAACCCCAGGTGGAGAGGCCCGGCCGCCATCCACCCCCGGGCTGCGGAGCCTCCTTGCCTGGGCTGGCACCTGGGCCTCACCCCACACAAGCCCGCAAGTTGGGCAAGTTCCTTAGGAGCTCCGGGCCTTAGTTTCCTTATCTGGGGAATGGGGATAATAATACTTCTCACCCGTGGGCAGCTACACTTGCGGGGAACATACTTTCTGCCAGGCACTGCTCTAAGCATTTTGCATATAAACCCACTCCTAAAAACAACGCTAGGAGGGAGGTACCCTTGGTCTCCCCACTTTACAGATGAGGACATTGGGGCTCAGAGAAGTTAAGTTACTTGCCCAGGGTCACACAGCTAGTACCCTCCTTATAGTGTTACTGGAAGAGTTAAACAAGAAAATACAGCGGTTCTAGGGGGGCCTGGCTGGGTCGTTCAGTGGAGCATGTGACTCTGGATCTTGGGGTCATGAGTTGGAGCCCCACACTGCGCGTGGAGTTTACTTAAAAAAAAACAGAAGTGGGATGCCTGGGTGGCTCAGTTGGTTAAGCATCTGCCTTCAGCTCAGGTCATGATCCCAGGGTCCTGGGATCGAGCCCCGCATCGGGCTCCCTGCTCAGCGGGAAGCCTGCGTCTCCCTCTCCCACTCCCCCTGCTTGTGTTCCCTCTCTCGCTGTGTCTCTCTCTGTCAAACAAATAAATAAAATCTTTAAAAAAAAATAGAAGATAGAGTGGTTCTGTATAACGTAGCACCTGTCACATGGTCAGTTTTCTTAAATGACTGCTGCCCTATTATTAATACCACTCATTATTTTCATCCTAAGTCCAGCCAGAAAGGTCTCCAAAACAGTCATCCTCACCACCTTGGTCTGGTCCTTCCTCTTAGCTTCCCACAGTCTCTCCTGCTTGCCCTTCTTTGGTCTTGCATGTCCACGGTTGGGAGAGAGTGCTTTCAGAGATTCACTCCTTATCTAAATCTTTTCAGGACTTGGTGGTGGCTGTCCAGAGTCACCTCTACCAGGAAGTTCTCCTGGCTTGTTCCAACCTTAAGGAACACTCCTGCCACCCCATGCCTGGAGTGATTACAACCAGTGACACACCATCACACTGGGTTGGTCTGGGTTGCGGGTGAATGAGAAGTGAGCCCCCACAGTGATGGCGGTCCAGAGCACCCCTGGCCCCAGGGCCTGAGACAAGCCAGCAGCTGAGAGTAGCCTCTGCTTAGCTCTGTCTGCAGGCCCACATATGTGGAACTGTGTGTGTGAGCGGTATGAGCGCGCGTGGGAGAGAACGGACACAGTCACGGAAGCTGGGTGTGTGATTCCATGTATCTGTGTGCCTTGTTCTGTAGGTTTTTATGCAACTCTGAGCAAGTCCACAGAGGCTCTTTGGGCCCGTGCATCTGTGGGTGCATCTCAGCACAAATGTGGATATCTAAGAAATTCTGTGAGTCTGCAGCTCTGGGGGTCTTACCTGGCTCTGCCGGTTTGTGCGTGTGGAGTTGTGTGTCTGTCCTATCTGTGTGGTTGGGTGTATGCGCACCTCTGTGATGTGTCCACACAGCAATGTGTGTTTAGCTCCGTGTCTGTGTGATTGTGCATTGACTTCTGTGTATCCATGCAGACAAAAGTGAAAGGTGTGTGTGTGTGTCTTTCGGTCTCCACGGTTTGGATTCTGTAAACCAAGCCTCCTTCTTCGCATCCCTGAAAAATGTGTCTACCCTACCCCACCCCAACCCACCCCTGGAAAGACCCAAGGTCACCAGCTCAGCTCAGTTCCCCTTTGGACACAGGCAGGAAGGACAAGGAGGCTGACTGTTCATCGACGCCAGGAACCAGGCCCCGACACCCACATGCAGCCTCCCCACCTGTCAACGGGTCTAGAACATCATCCCCCTTCCAACCGCATGATGGCAAAGGAACAGAGAGGCCTAGATATGTTTCTGTCTGAGACAATCTATTAGAGTTTGAATGCACCAATGAGTGAATGGTGAAGATTCATTTAGTCCACAAATATTTATTGAGGGCCTACGGAGGGCCTGGCACTGTGCTGGGGACATGGCAGTGACCAGGACAGCCCCAGCCCAGGCCTCAATAACAGTACAGCCCAGTGGGGGAAAGAGCCCCAGTCCCCAGAGGGTGATAAACCCAGAGAAGCAGAGCTGGGAGAGGGGCTTCCCCAGGGAGGGCTTCCTGGAAGAGGAGATTATAGGCTAAGGCAGCAACAGGGAGAGTGCTCCAGGCAGAGGGCAGAGTACATGCAAAGACCTGAAGATGGGGAGGGAGACCGCGGCGTCTAAAACATGGAGAGTTGGCACAGGCCAGGTTATGCCGGACCTTGTGGGCCACAGTGAATGGGGAGTTTGAAATCCAAAAGCAAGTGTATTGGGAAAGTCAAGCTAGGAGTCCCCAGTCCAGACCACCTGGCTTCCCTGAAATGCCACAGACACCACCTCCAGGAGGCCTCCAGGACGGCTCAGTGGGGAGCTGGCCCAGCTAGCCAGTAACACTATTCCATGCTGGGTACCAAGGAGCCTGCAAGTCACTAACCGGCCTGGCCCTACAGTCACAGAGTTGACAGTCACAACAGCGGGGCACACACCCCCCCTCATCCCACTCCATGCTGCAGAAACACCCACAGACCTTTCTCTTGCGGCTGAAGCCCCAGCATCACCCAGGGGCATGCTGGAAATACCAAAGGCTCCACCAGATCTCTGCTGTAACCAGATTCCCCAGCTGATTCAAGATCACACAAACAACTAAGAAGGCTTAACCTCCTTTAGTTTCTTATCTGTACAATGTGGATAAAAACACAACCTCCTTATGTGGCTGGTGCGCTGTGAGGATTAACTGGGGTTACATGCGTGAAAACACCAAGCACAGCCTACTAAGCATTTGCTCTGCTCCTCCTCCTCCTTTTCACTATTAAATTTCAGAGCCTGAAAGGACTCTCGGCGCCCACTGTCATCCAGCCTTCTTACTCTGTGGATGGGGAAACTGAGGCACAGGGTAGCATGAGTTTTGCCCAAGGAAAGATGGAAGGATGTGCTGGGGCCCGCCTTTGGCAGAGTTGGCCCCAGGGCTGTTTACAGGCTGCTCTGAGCAAGGGGGAGCTGGTACTGTCACCCCAGCCCCCACCTGTGGGGCAGAAGGCTGAGGGCTCCCCCTGCCCCCTCCCCATGCAGAGCCAAGCCCTGTGGAGCCAGAATGCGGGAGGTCTTGCCCTCTCCCCCACATTCCAGTCCTCCTCCTCTTGGAAGCTCCCTGGGGTTGAGCCCCATGAAGAAAGACTTGCCTTGCCCACCCCATGCTCTGTGGGCAAGGTGTGTATATCTGTGTGTGTGTTTGAGTGAGACTCTGTGTGTGTGTGTGTGTGTGTGTGTGTGGTCACCAGGTCCAACTTTTCCCTTAGGCACAGAGGGCGCAGTACTAAAGCCTATGATAATCTTAGGGGCCCTAAGATCAGAAGAAAAAAACCCCTGAACTTCTAGGTAAAAGAAAATGTTCTAATATATAGTATTATCTGCCTTTATACCAATGTAGCTGTAATAATCCTATTTTATTATTTTTCTAAAAGATTTATTTATTTATTTGATAGAGAGAGAGGGAGGGAGGGGCAGAGGGAGAGGGAGAGAGGGAATCTCAAGCAGACTCACTGCCGAGTGCAGGGCCCCCGATGCAGGACTTGATCTCATGACCCTGAGATCATGAGCTGAGGTGAAATCAAGAGTCAGACCCCCCCAGTCGACTGAGCCACCCAAGCACCCCATAAAATATAATTTCAAAGACGTCTTTATGGAGGAAGAAGGCAATGAAAACAAAAGTATCCATGGCTCAAGAGAGTTATAATGTGACCCTGTGTATCTCTGCTTCTGGCTGGACATCTCTGGGAGGGTCTATATCTGCAAAGGTCAGGGTGGCTCTGTTTTAATAACAAAACAAATCCCTACAATGTGCCAGGCATGTTCCAGAAGCTTTCCTGATATTCACTTCACATAATCCCCCACCAGCCCCATGAGCTGGGCACGATTCCTACCTCCTTTCCCAGGTGAGGAAACGGAAGCTCCAGACATCACTAACTCAAGGTCACCCAACGACTAAGTGGTGGGACCAGAATGTAAGCCCAGGCCACCTAGATTGTGGGTCCGCGTCAAGGGCCTAAATGCCCGGTGTCTGCATGAGCGTGACCATCTGCATGTGAACATATTGACTTACATAACTCATTTAATAATTAAAAGCACAGACTCCGGGTGCATGGCCAGCTCAGAAGGTGGAGCATGTGACTCTTGATCTCGGGGTTGTAAGTTTGAGCCCCACTCTGGGTGCAGAGAGTACTTAAAAATAAAAATCTGGGGCACCTGGGTGGCTCAGTTGGTTAAGCGACTGCCTTCGGCTCAGGTCATGATCCTGGAGTCCCTGGATCGAGTCCTGCATTGGGCTCCCTGCTCGGTGGGGAGTCTCTGACCCTAACCCCTCTCATGTGCTCTCTCTCATTCTCTCTCTCTCAAATAAATCAATAAAAATCTTTTTAAAAAAATAAATAAAAATCTGAAAAATAAATAAATAAATAAAATAAAGTAGAAGCACGGGCTCTGAAGCCAACGCGCTGCATTCTTATCCCAGCTTTGCTGCTCTTGGGCTGTGTGACTCTAGGAAAGTGACTTCACCTCTCTGGGCCTCCATTTCCTTGCAGGTTGAATGAGGGTTCCTACCCCATAGGAGTGTTGTGAGAAGGAAGGAAATGAATATGAGGGCTCAGGAAGAATTAGCCCTTGTTATGATTGTGTGAAGAGCGTCCGTGTGCAGCCACAGCGAAGGTGTGCGGGTCATGTGTGCTGGGGACCCACATGACAGTGTGTTTCGACGTGTGGGGCCATGTGTGTTGCCGGTTGGGGGTGAATATCTGAATGCCCGCATGACCCTGTGAGTACGTGCCAGTGGCCATGTGGACGCATGGGCCACCTGTGTTGGGGTGTGAAGACTTCTGGGCAGCCAGGGTGCCTCCCTGTGTCTCCTTTATTCTGCGGGAGAGATGAGGGGCTTGGACAGGACAGGGAACGTGGGGTCACTCCCTGTCTGCTGCCGGGGCCGAGTCACTGCCTGCTGGTGGTTGCTGTGTCATCTCCTAGTCCTTGTCCCCCAGACTGCTAGCAGACAGAGGGGGCGTGGGGGAAAGAGGTGGAGGGCAGGCTGGAGGCTGGGCTTTTGTCTGGAAACCTCGACCTCCCCCCACTCCCCGTCTTGCCCCCTGTGTCCCTTCCACATCTCCCTCCCCCCTCCCCACGATCGAAGCAGGGAAGCAAGATTCTGCTGGGAATCAGGGTCCGCTCACCCCCTTCTGCTCTGCCTCAGACCTGCTGTGTGACCCTGAGCCAGGGACTCCCCCTCTCTGGGCTTCGACAATCTCAAAGCGCTTTTCCCTCCATGCCCAGTGCTGGGTTAGGCTCTGCGCTGGGAGGGAAGTACCGGATCTCTGAGATTTGTGAAGCAGCAGGTGGGACCCTTCCCAGTGGGTGCTTAAGAGTTGGGGGCTGCGGCATCCCAAATACCCAAATTAAACTCTGAATGCCGTTTCCTAACTGGGAGGCCTCAGGTAAGCAGCTCTACCCCTCTGAGCCTGGGTCACAACAATATATACACTGTGAGCAGACAGGTAGGTTCGCAAGGCTTAGAAGCTTCCCCAGAATATCACCGTTACCATTCAAATAATCCCAAACCCCAAGTTTTTCAGGGAGTTTCACTGAACCAGGCAGTTCTCAGAAATCAGGAAGAGAGTAGGAGCTCTGGGGTTTAACATTCTGGGTTTGAATTTCTTGCCATGGGATCCTGGGCAAGTCACTTAACCTCCTCGAGTATTTTTTCCCTCTTTTATAAAGTGAAGATTTTCCTCCCTTCACCTTCAAACGCTGGTATAGGGATTAAAAATCTCGTGGTGAAGGGCTTACTTACTACAGGAGCTGGTATTTGGTCATAGTTAAATACACGGCATCTATTATTATTATCAATTCTTCTTCACACACACATTCTTTCTGTCTAAAGGTAGGATTACGTAGCGGGAAGGAGATGTTGCCAACACCAGCAGCAGGGACGCTTCATCCTAAATTTCGTCCTCTCCAAACCCGCATACCTCCCAAACACGGGACTGCGGGGCCAGCGGGGTCCAAGACACACATCTTTTGTCCAGATGGGAAAACTGAAGCTGAAGCTCAGAAAGGGACAATATTTCCCCGAGTCAGGGCCATCAGGGCCGAAGCTGCCAGGAGCGTCGGGACTCCACCCCCACCTCCACTTTCACCTGGAGCTTCACAGCCCCTCCCACTCCGCTCGGGACTCAGTTTCCCCGCCTACGTGACTACACCACACTAGCCAGGGTCTCTTTCTGGGGATCTGACCTTCCTCTTGAGTGAGGGCGCCGCTCCGCCGGGAGAACTGGGAGGGGCTGCCCGAGGCGCGAAGCACCCACTTACCCGGGTCTTCCCCAGGCTAGTTTCAGAGCCTATTAATACCAGCCCCCGGGGCGGCGCGGCACTGCGCAGGCGCGGGCGGGTTCCGCAAGCGCGCGGGGTGAGCGCGCGAGCGAGCGAGCGAGGGATTCCCTCTGACGTAATTGCTAGGATACCAAACAAACACTCTGCCGCGCCGGCCGAGCTCCTTATATGGCTAATTGCGTCACAGGAACTCTTGGGAGGCGGGGCCGGGATCCCCTCCCGCCTAGGGCTCTGGAACGCAGCCCCCACGACCCCCAGGGCCGCGAGGGTGATGCAGGTGGACAGAACGAGGCTAGGGCAGACCTCTTGCCGGACGGCGCGGCGCTGAGTTCAGCAGGGCCGGAGATTTTAGGAAGTTTGTGGAGCTTGGGTAGGGTGACGTAAGCAGGGAGGCGGGTCCCGGGCATATAAATACAGGCTGGCGGCTTTGGGGTTCATTCATAAGACTGAGAGCTACGGCCTCGGCAGGGACAGGCGGAGCTCGAACTTGGGGATTTGACTGTTGTGGCTCTTCTTGGGGGCTGTGAAGTGCAGTTTATTATTTTTTTTTCCGGCGAGAAAGTTTTGGGGAGGATTCTTCTAAATAATTCTACATTTTCTTTTGGAGGAGCGACTTACTCTTTTTGTCTTCTTTATTACTCCCCTCCCCCTGTGGGACCCGCTGGACGCGTGGAGGAGACCGCACCCGAAGCCGATTCTGTACAGCAAGACAGCGCTTTCCGCCTCTGGGGGAGCGATCCCCTCACGCCCCTGGGTCCTACAGAGCCTGGACTTTCAGGAGGCACAGCGGCATCTTGTGGGGGCCTGGGCACCGCAGAGGAATTGCACAGAAACTTTGCCATTGTTGGAGCGGGACGCTGCCCCCATCCCGAGTTTCCTCGGACAGCGCGCTTTGGGGACGCGCTCGGCTCACCCCGGACTCGCACCTTTCTTTTCCACCCGGCCATAGCCTTGGCTTCCCGGCGACCTCAGCGTGGTCACAGGGGCCCCCCTGTGCCCAGGGAAATGTTTCAAGCTTTCCCCGGAGACTACGACTCCGGCTCCCGGTGCAGCTCCTCACCCTCCGCCGAGTCTCAGTATCTGTCTTCGGTGGACTCCTTCGGCAGTCCACCCACTGCCGCCGCCTCCCAGGTAAGACCTAGAGGGTTGGGGTGCTGCTTTATGGGTTTTATCTTTTTTTAAGTCAGGGATGGAGCGAGCAATCCCTCCACCCCAAATAAACACGCACCAAAACTCAGGATCTGAGAGGGAATAGGCTCACCGCGCACTTGGCAAACTGCAGAGTCGGGACGTGTTTGCAATTGGTGGTGTGCACGGATCGCAGGGAGGGAACGCAGAGGGGTAAGCTTTGGGGGTGGGGAGAATGCTCCGTTCGGTGCAACGTGTATGCGGTAGCAGGGCTGAGAACTTCTAGCTTGCTCCGGGACTGCTCCCGACTCAGGTCCCCAACCTGAAGCTAGCGCAGTTAGGCAGGTGGGGGAAATCCCGGGGAAGCTTCCAGTAGCCTCCTCCCTTTTCCTTCTCCATCGGAGCGCCTACTCCGGCACCCGTTGCCCTCGATCCAGCGGGCAAGCTGGCCTCGAACCCTTGCTTGGAAGCTCTGCCTCCGCCTCCTGCGCGGAGACGTAACGGGGGACCCGTGCGTAACGGCTGACGCGCTGGAATCCTCCGTCTGACGCGGGGCACGCACGGCGCGCGGCGCCCCCTTCGTCCGCCCCGCCCCTGACGTCCCGGAGCGTTCTATTTTGGAACGCCGGGGCCACGTTGCTAAGGGAGGGGGCAGCCCGGCGTTCCGATTGGCCGCCGCGGCGCGGGCTATGGCCAATCAACTTTCCCTTCCTATTTGTAGGGTGCAGTTCCCTTCCCCCCTCTCCGTCCCCGGAACTCGTGGTTCCTTGGCGCTGGGGTCTCTTTTACGGGCCTCTAAAGGCAGAGCGAGGGGATTCCTGTGGCGACAGGAGCGACCCTCTGCGATCCAATGGGTTCGCGAGGACCTTGCGGGGATCAGGACCCTCCGATCTCAGGGGCCGAGGGTGTCTGTGGGCCGGGGTTTCTTTGGGAGACATGGGTGGCCGTCACCCTCTTCTTCGGGCACACGCAGACACATTCCCGGTCCCCCTGCTCCGGACGCCGGATCCCTCCGCTGTGTCCGAAAACAGGACTAGAACCGCTAAGCCTAGGGGAACCAGCCAGGTGGTCTCCAGGAGCCCCGCCCCCTCTGGGTTTCCAGGACTCTGATTGGTCAACGAGCCAGCCCATCCCTCACCACGCCCCCTGGGAGAGTAGTTAAGCCTTCCGAGCAGTCCTAGGATTCCATTTGGGGGTGGGGATAGATGAGCGCCGCTTGGGCTCGGGGGCTCGGGACCTACATCATTCTCCCTCCGTGACAGTCTGAGGGAGCCCGGATCGTCACTTTTCTCTACCTGGTCGTCCACCGTAACCTGTCCCTTGTCAGCCTCACTCTGTAGAGAGACAATTACTTGAAACGTTGTTCAAAACTCCTAGGGCTGTCCCCCAACACCCTTTGAACTAAGACCCCCCGCCCCTGCACAGAGGTCTCATGGACCTTCCAGTCGCTGATACTCCCGGCTCCGAGGGTTGTGTGTATGTGTGTGAGTGTAGAGGAAGGCTTGGCCTAAGGCCTCTCCCTCTCCCTCCCCTTGCCTCTGGGGTGGGGGTGGGGTGTTTTGGCTGTGTGTGTGGCTGTGACTCCTTCCCGGGGGTTCTGTCACCCGGCTGTGTCCAGCCTCCTCCCCACTCCCCCACCTAAGAGTCACCAACCCGGGGTGTGATTCACCACCCGCTGGAACCGTGCAACCTTTCCCCGAAGAAGAAGGAGGAGGTAGAAGCCAGTTGAGCAGAAATCCTCTCATTAACCACTGCGTCACGGTGTAGTGGAAGGGTGGGTGTTGTGGCTTCTTGCCTGTGACACACACATCCACACCCGCTCGCCCTGTGCTCACTCACGGGGTCGGTGTGTGTATGTGTGTTGGGTGTGTGTGTGTCGGTGTCTCTGTTTGTGTGTCTACGCCTGTGTGTGTATGTGTCACCCCGTAGGAGTGCGCCGGTCTCGGGGAAATGCCCGGTTCCTTCGTGCCCACGGTCACCGCGATCACAACCAGCCAGGACCTCCAGTGGCTCGTGCAACCCACCCTCATCTCTTCCATGGCCCAGTCCCAGGGGCAACCACTGGCCTCCCAGCCCCCGGCCGTCGACCCCTACGACATGCCAGGGACCAGTTACTCCACGCCGGGCCTGAGCGGCTACAGCGGTGGCAGAGCTGGTGGCAGTGGTGGGCCTTCTACCAGCGGAACCACCAGTGGACCTGGGCCTGCCCGCCCGGCCCGAGCCCGGCCTCGGAGACCCCGAGAGGAGACGGTGAGTAAGAGGCATCACAACTTGGCCTGGGGGTAGGAAGCAAGAGGGCCAGGAACTTGCTCACCAGTGGGGGTGAGGGGCCACCGAGGCCTAGTGCTACAGAAACCCTAGCATCCTTGCCACAGTCAGGGAGGACCGGAGGGTCCTCTTGTGGCCCCCGGGGGGTTCTGGAAGAAGAGGAGGTTTGGGATGAGTGGAGGTGGTGCACCGTGTCCCCAAACCTCATGGTCTCTGTCTTCCCTGTTCAGCTTACTCCGGAGGAGGAGGAGAAGAGAAGGGTTCGCCGGGAACGCAACAAATTGGCAGCAGCTAAGTGTAGGAACCGTCGGCGGGAGCTGACTGACCGACTCCAGGCGGTGAGCATGGGCCCCGCGGAGGGAGGGGTGAGGGTACACTGAAGGGGGGCTCTCCCCCACCCTCTGCCCCTCGCCACCTGCGCCCCAGTCCTGGGCCCAGAGCCAGAGGTTCCGCACACGGAACTAGGTATAGGTGTGGCCAGACGGGGTAACCCCAGGCGCACCCACAGACCCTCCCACACTCCCGGCCATACTGCCCGGTTTGTGACCTTTCACAGAGGTCCTGTCCTTTCTTCTCCCTTTTGGGCTTGGGCAGGCCATAGCCCATTTTTGCCTCAGTGTCTCCATCTCTTCAACCCCTTTTGGAATCTTCCAGGCTCCTTCTAGCTTTGACATTCTGGAGAGTCTGGGAAGCAAAATGCTTTGATCCTGCCTCAGTTTCTTACCACGCGTACCCAGACCCATCAGACCTCGGGCAGGTGGCATCCACCAACTCCCCCTTCCCTTTTTTACAACTTACCTTGGTCTGGGAGCCCTGCCTGCAGGGTGACCTGCTGCCGCTAGAGGAAATCGGGGAAATCTGCTCCTTTCCCGCGCCACCGGGTCTCTTCCCTGGGAAACAGAGGGGGGAGGGGCAGGGCGGGGAAGAGGTGGCGTTAAAAACACAGAACGATTGTTCGTTCATTCAACAAACCTCCGAGCGCCTCGGACAACCAGAGCCCTCCGTGTACCCCTGGTCCCTTCGCAGTTCCCACCAAACACATGGGGGCGGGGGGCGGGGGGAGGGACAGGAAGGCAAGACCCTGGCCCCGAGTCCCACAGCACATCAGGACCCCGTATCAGGGGGTCTCGCCGCTCAGTCCGGAGCCGCCTTCCAGCCCCGGGGGCCGCAGCAACAAGTGTAAGGGAGATGGTTTCAGCCACGACCCGCCTTCTCTGGTCGCTCACGGCCTTTCGCTCCTTCTTCCCTCTCCTCCGCGACGGGACCTCAGGAGACAGATCAGCTGGAGGAAGAAAAGGCAGAGCTGGAGTCGGAGATCGCAGAGCTCCAAAAGGAGAAGGAGCGTCTGGAGTTTGTGCTGGTGGCCCACAAACCGGGCTGCAAGATCCCCTACGAAGAGGGGCCGGGCCCCGGCCCGCTGGCGGAGGTGAGAGATTTGCCGGGGTCAGCACCCACTAAGGAAGATGGTTTCAGCTGGCTGCTACCGCCCCCGCCGCCACCGCCCCTGCCCTTCCAGACCAGCCAAGACGCATCCCCCAACCTGACAGCTTCTCTCTTTACACACAGTGAAGTTCAAGTCCTCGGCGACCCCTTCCCCGTTGTTAACCCTTCGTACACTTCCTCGTTTGTCCTCACCTGCCCGGAGGTCTCCGCGTTCACCGGCACCCAACGCCCCAGCGGCAGTGACCAGCCCACCGACCCCCTGAACTCGCCCTCCCTTCTTGCTCTGTGAACTCTTTAGACACAAACCAAACAAACACAAGGGAGAGAGATTTGGAAGAAGAGGAGGAAGAGAGAGAGAGGGGAAGAGACAAAGCGGGTGTGTGGCCTCCCCGCCTCTCCTGTCTGACTCTACGGCCGTTGTCATCGGTCAGGAGGACCTCCTTGTATTTTGTGCCACCTCTTGTTTCTGTGGCCCTGTGGCCCGGCGAGGCCGGGAAGCTGGTGACTTTGGGGGCGGGGGGTGGGGAGGGAGTGGATCCCCGCCCCCAGCTGCCTGTTGGCCCTTTCACCTCAACCCAGCCTCTGGGGATGGGGGCGGGGGGGGGCGGGGGGGCGCCTCGCTTTGGGCCGAGGGAAAGGGGTGCTGGCGGTGGGCTGCGGGGTGCGCTGGAGTCTGCTCCAGAGAGGCCCGACAAGGAAATGCCACAGACCACGCCCCCCCCAACTTCTCCCACACCCACCCTTCAGGGGGTGACCAGGCTGGTTCTCCCTGCTCCCCCCGACCCTAGCTTATTTATCCAACATTTCCACGTGGTGAGATCCTCCTCGGAATTGAGCCTCCCTTTAAGGGAAGTTGATGCCCCTTATGAGAATCTCCTTCCCTCCCACCCAGACTTAGTCTGAAATGTGAACCTCCCTCCCTACTGTCCAGCCTCCCCCTCCCAGCAAAAGTGGCTCTGATCTGAATTCCTAGCCTCCTAAGGCCACCCCCCCTCCCAATTCGGCCCCCAGACCTCCTTTTCTGATTACAGTGTTACCCCCCAAGCCTCCCAGCCTGGCTCAGCCTTTCCCTCCCGGCCTTCCTTGCTGGGCCTCTCTGATTCAGGCAGCAGGGGGCGCTGTGATGCCCGTCCTGCTGGAGTGCTTTATACTGTGAACCGAGTTGGCCGGATTGGGGTGGGTAGGGGGGGGGGCCCGGTGGGACTGAACCCTTCCGGGAGGGGGGAAGCGGATCGTGCCCCCCACGCCTCAAAGCCTTTCCTTGGTCTCCCCTCGCCCCAGCTGCCTCCTTCCTCTCCTCAACAGTGAGTTAGACTCAAGGGGTGACAGGACCGAGAGTGGGGGTGACAGTTATCCATCCTCGTGGCCTCTGTCCTCAGGACCCCCAGCCCCAAGCCCTGGCCTTTTTCTTTAAGGCCTGTCCCCCTACCCCGGCCTAGGACGCCAACTTCTCCCTCCCCGTGGCACCCCCACATCCTTTCTAGAAAGGGAGCAATGGGAGGTTGCCAGGGGACCCCCAGTATTTTTTCCGGAGAAGATTTAAAGGCCGAGGCTTTGGCCCCCAACCCCCAATATTTTCGGACTGGCAAACCCAAAGGGGCTGGACTCCCGCGGTCCCGGCTTCCGCGCCCCAGCCCCCCAAGCCCCGATTCTTGGTTCGGGCTCCCCGCCCCACCTCTCCCTGTGCTTTCACCTCGTGAGAATTCTCTCGTGAGGCACATTGATATTTTTTAACTTCGGGTGGGCCACGCCGCCTTCTGTGCTGCATGGGAAACATTCCACGTGCCCGTCCCGCACCTCCCGCCCTGTGGCTATTTATCCCTTTCCTGGTTTCCGAAAGGCACTTATATCTATTATGTATAAATAAATATATTATATATGGGTGTGCGTGCGTGTGTGCGCGTGAGTGTGTGAGCGCTTCTGCAACGTCGGCCTAGGTCACGTTGGCCCCCACAGCAGTGCCCGTTGAATCGGAAACACTGCTTCTGGAAACTTCGAGTCTGCCTGTTTCAGGCTCTCTTTCCTCTGGCTGTCTCTCGCTGTCTCTCCTGATTGTCTCGGCCCCTCTGGTGGTTGGGGGCAGTCTCTGGCCGTCTCTTTCTCCAGCCATCTCTCCCACGCCGCCGTCTTTTCTCTGCCTGTTTTCACCTGGTCGTTTTCGGTCTGTCTCTTTGCTGACTGTCCCCGATCCTCCAGCGGCCTCCTGACTCTGGGTTTGTTGGGGACGTGAGATTTTATTTTTGTGAGCGAAGCCTGCGGGATCATAGACTTTCACAATCTGTATCGTTTAAGGATTCTGGGTGTGAGTGTGAGACTGTGAGCAGGGCCTGCTCCTGCGGGACCACAACTTATTGAATCCCCCCAACCCCCCCCCCAATGCTGTATTTGTGATTCTCTTTTTTGTATTTTGCACCTGACCCTGGGGGGCTGGGGCTGGCTGGCACTGGGCCACGACCCTCCCGCCATGGTTCTGCACTGTCGCCAATAAAAAGCTCTTAAATATGAATCTGCCAAGCTGTAGTGTCTGTTTGTTCCTGATGCTTGGCCCCTGCCTTCCTTTGGCAGGAGGGAATGAGGTTAGATCGGGGGCGGGGCTATACCAGGCACCACACGTTCTGGGACTCCCACCTGTGATGTGAATCAGTCTGCAGCAGGACAACAGGACAGAGGAGGTGAGGCAGTCGGAGGACTTCCCACAGGGTCTGCCTCTTCTTAGAGGGGATGAGG
Organism: Mirounga leonina; assembly: GCF_011800145.1. NCBI lineage: Eukaryota > Metazoa > Chordata > Mammalia > Carnivora > Phocidae > Mirounga > Mirounga leonina. Next base: position 2,248,578 of record NW_023270718.1, read on the forward strand.
CAGAGGAGTGGGTGTGAGGTACTGAAATGCCAAAGGGTGTTTTGGAGGTTTCTTGACAACAGAGGAACTTATTCAGACCCTGCGTGCTCAGGATGACCCTCAGGATGACCCGAGTGAAGGTGGAACAGGTAGAGAAATTTTAACCACACATCCCATACTACTAAAGATCAGAAAGTGCTTATCAATCCTCAGGGTTAGATGAACCACAAAAGCATGGATCACTTTACATCGAAGATGAATTTCCTTTTGCTTTTCACATGAGCATATTTTCTGGGTTATGAACATATAGGGGCCCACCTAAAATGGACTGAACCAAAAATATTGCCTCGCTTAATTTATTAATCAATAGGAAACATTTCCTAAGTAACTACTGTGCGCCCAGCCCCGTGCTGGGCAGTGTTGGGGACACAGTGGCGGGGACTGAGAGAGCTCCAGGCTCCCCCCTCCTAGGGCTCACAGTCCAGAGAGGGACACAGACCTGTTGGGGATGATCTCAAGTGCACAGGATTGGGGGAATCCATGAGCCCGGGGGGGGGGGGGGCACATAACCTGGTCTGGGATTCAGGAAAGACTTCCTTGAGGAGGGACAGCTGAGCTGAGTCCTGGAGGCTAAACAGAAGACACAGAAGGGGATAGAAAAAGATGCAGTGAGCACAAAGAGCTGTTGGTGTGGGAAGAGGGCTTGATACATCGAGGGAGCTAGAGGTTCACAGAGCGAAAGGTGTGGAGAAATTGTTTAGCAAGGACCAGATTCTGCAGGCTTAAATTCCAGACTAAGAATTTAGATAATCTCTTGTGGGCACTGGGGAGCCATAGCAGGTTTTGAGTGCAAGAAAGGCAGGGGCAGGCTTGTGCTTTAGGAAGACAGCCTTAACCACCAAGTTGAGGGTAGCTGGCAGAGAAAGGGGCAAGACCCGGGCAGGAGGCCAAGGAGGGGTCTCGGGTGGGGACACTGGTGTGTGTTGGGGAAGCCTGGAACAAGGGCAGGGCTATGAGATAGAAAGGAGGACTGGAATTGAAAAGACAGTAGGAGGCAGAACAGACAGGACTCAGTGAAAAGCTAGCTTGAGAAAGACAGCACAGGCAGTAGTAAATAGCATGGGCCAGGGGTCTGAGAGCCTACCAAAGCTGGGTGACCTTGGACAAGAGGCTTCATCTGTGTGAACCTCAGTTTTCTCAGCTGCAGAATGGGGCTATGAGGAGTCAGGGAGCTCATGCATGCCGACGCTGAGTGCAGTTATCACCATCCTCACTGCTGTTATTGGGGCCACCTTGATCCCTGGCCTGGAATATTCCCCCCTTCTGTTGATTCATCCCCTCATCCTTCAGGTGTCTGCCCACGTGTAACCCTGACACCTCACCTGAACTCAGGTCTCCCTATTAGCTGGCCTCTAAGTTCAGTACTTGCCTTCCCAGTAGTTATCACCTTTGTAGTTGTTCATTAAATGTGTAATTAATGATTGTTTAATGTTTGTCTCCTTCACTGGACTGGGATCACCATGAGGCCAGGGCAGGGGCTGTGATCAACACTGTGTTTCCAGCACCTGGCACCAAGCAAATACTTGTTGAATGAGTGAGTGAGTGAGTGAGTGAATGAATGAATGAATATCTGACTGATGAATAAGTGCATGCGTGATTAAATACATGAGTGAGCAAATGACTGAATGGGAGAATAAGCAAGTGAAGGGGAGAGATCCAGGATGATTTTCATCATCTTTTGGAATCATCTTTGATGCTCCCAGTAAAAGCGTAACCGTGGGAAGAGACCCACGTGGCGGAGATTGAACTGTGAAGCAGAGGATTGCAGCGATGTTATTAGGCGCTGGCCCGAGGGACGTTCTCCCCGACAACCCGCTCTGATGTCCAGTCTGATGGGAATATAAAAAGATACCTCTGTCGCCCGAAAGGTGGAATTGAACCACTCTGTCGCTAGACAGCTACAGGTTTGAAGCCTGCACCCCAGACCACTGAGGATCATCCGGGCAAGACACACTCTCCTCCACACAGCTATATAAAACTCAGAACCCGCTATCTTTTTACAGTTATGGTCACATAGTTTGGGAGGGTGTGAGATTGTTGACTCCGATATCTATAAATTCCCGCCAACTACGACATATATCCTTCCAAAACGTTACCTTTTTCTTGCATGGGCATGAATCATCCTCGCTTTGGAAACCGTCTTCATTTGCATAGCGCCGCGCATTCTGGGAAGCGGCGTTCGCGGACTGGGCCCACTCGCCTCTATAGGTTAAAGAGCCCGAAGCCCCTTTTTCCAGGTGAGAAGTTTGTTTTTTAAGAGGAGAAAGTCATAAGTCGGCTTTCAGAAGCCCCTTCTCTGAAAAAATCCGAGTTCGAGTGAGCGAGTTCCTGCTAGAGTTTGATTTAGCCCAGCCCCGGAGACTCCGAGTAGGCGGTTATGGGGCTGGTGCGACACCTGCTGTTCCTTTGTGGAACTTCAACGACCTACACAGTCCCATGTTCATTCAAACATTTTTATTGAGCACCTACTAAGTCCCAGGCACCGTCCTAGGCAGCGGGATGACAGAAATTCTGTCCATGGGGCGCCTGGGTGGCTCAGTTGGTTAAGCGACTGCCTTCAGCTCAGGTCATGATCCCAGGGTCCTGGGATCGAGTCCTGCATCGGGCTCCCTGCTTGGCAGGAAGCCTGCTTCTCCCTCTCCCACTCCCCCTGCTTGTGTTCCCTCTCTCGCTGTGTCTCTCTCTGTCAAATAAATAAATAAAATCTTAAAAAAAAAAAAAAAAAAGAAATTCTGTCCATATTGAGTTTAAGACACTAGAGGTCATCAATTTCTGCACCTGTATTTTATGGCCAAGGAAACGGAGGCTTAGAAACGGATAGTACCGTACCCCAGTTCACACAGTCCATCCACCTGGGGGAATCAAGCCTGCGCCATCCTAATTATCATTACAAGAAAGGTGGACCCTTTTATAATCTAAGTCAGTGATCCTTTGACAACACTATCGTTCCGGACCACATGAAACCTACCCAGGGCTTCCATCTCAGAGTAAAAGTCAATGTTCTCACCACGGCCCTACAAAATCCCTATATTCAAGGGCACCTGGGTGGCTCAGTTGGTTAAGTGTCTGCCTTTTTATGATCCCAGCGTCCTATGATCAAGCTCCCCATGGGGCTCGCTGCTCAGCGGGGAGCCTGCTTCTCTCTCTCCCTCTGCCTGCAGCTCCCCCTGCTTGTGCTCGCTCTCTCTCTCTCTGTCAAAGAAATAAATAAAATCTTAAAAAAAAAAAAAATCCCTATATGCTAGTTCCTTTCACTCCTCTGACCCCATCTCCTATTCTGCTTTCCTCATTTACTTGGCATCTGGTATGCAGATCTCCTGCTGCACACACTAGGCATCAGGCGTGCTTCTTTCTCAGAGCCATTGTGTTTGCTGATCCCCCTGCTTGAATCTCCTTTCCTCCACATGTCCACTGACTCCCTTCACTCTGTCCTCTGCTCAAATACCACCACCTGGTGAGGTCTTGCCTGACCACTCAGTTTAAAATAGCAAGTCCTCGGGGCGCCTGGGTGGCTCAGTTGGTTAAGCGACTGCCTTCGGCTCAGGTCATGATCCTGGAGTCCCTGGATTAAGTCCCTGGATCGGGCTCCCTGCTCGGCGGGGAGTCTGCTTCTCCCTCTGACCCTCCCCCCTCTCATGTGCTTGCTCTCTCTCATTCTCTCTCTCTCAAATAAATAAATAAAATCTTTAAAATAGCAAGTCCTGTCACTCCATCCCCTTACCCTCATGGACTTTTCTCCATCGCTCTGAGCACCACCTACCATATACTGTGCTTATTCTCTGTCTGCTCCCACTAGAATATCATTTCCATGAGACTATGGACTTTGTTTTTTTTTTTTTTCCTGGGTCTCTACTGTCTAAAGAGTGCTTGAGAATTTATTTATTTATTTTTAAAGATTTTATTTATTTATTTGACAGAGAGAGACACAGCAAGAGAGGGAACACAAGCAGGGGGAGTGGGAGAGGGAGAAGCAGACTCCCCGCCGAGCAGGGAGCCCGATGCGGGACTCGATCCCGGGACTCCAGGATCATGACCTGAACCGAAGGCAGTCGCCCAACCAACTGAGCCACCCAGGCGCCCTGTTTAATTTTACTTTTAAGTAATCTCTGCACCCAATGCGGGGCTTGAACTCACAACTCTGAGATCAAGAGTGGAATACTCCACTGAGCCGGCCAGGTGCCCCGCTCTGTTCTTCATTACAAAGTGACACTATCTTCTGGAAAGTGTGAATAACAGCATCTTTTGGAAATCTCGCTATTTTTTAATTTGGAAATTGAAAACCTGGTCCCTGCTTGGCAGATCTAGATCCAAGAGAAGCCCCCTTAAGCCCTCTTTTTTCTTTTTCTTTCCTTTTCTTCTTTTTTGTTACATGGCTGCTGCTAGGCAACCCTTCCACACACAAAGACAGGCTGTAACTACTAGTCCTGCAACATCATTATCTAGCTCCTAAAATGTGACATGCGTCGCTAGACAAGTGAGATGATTTTAGGTGATGCACGAACATACAGTTTAAATGTTAATAGTTCTGTGTTTATTTTTACTGTTACCTTCTATTCCTGGCAAGTGATACTGACTTTCTTGGTGGCGAAGTAACATTTCTTTTTAAAAGATATTTGTTTTATTTTTAATTAAGCAATTTAAAGAAAAATATTAGATGAAAAGCAGAACGGGTGATAGAAAGATCATGACGGGAGGACCGAGATTCGGGAAACAATCTCATAGCTCACAAGCAGCTTCTGGTCACTGGGCATTTAGTATATGCCAAGGGTTTTCCATGTCCATGCGGTTGTGGTGACAGTTTTCCATTTGAAAATTCTGCTTCAAGAGGTGAAGTCACTTGCTCAAGGTCACACAGGCAAGAGGTAGTGAAGCCGGAATTCAAATCCAGGTCTGTGGGTCATTAGAACCCAGTCCTGCCTCCTTCTCCCTAGGTTTTGGAACCCGAGGCCCAGGAAGACCATGAGGTCCTTTAGTGGGCCCTAAGGCAAGTGGACAGAGAGAGGTGGTTGGATGAGAGACATTTGAGAGAGAGGATAGGCATGGCTTCCTGACTTACTAGATGTTGGGACTGGGGAAGTAGGAATCCAGGGCCATACCGAGGTCTCTAGCCTGATGACAAAGTGGCAGAGCAGACATCCCTGAGCTGGAAATCAGATAGGACAATAAAAGGTTTGGATAGGTTTGTGGAGGGAGCCGTCCAGAAGGCACTTGGGCACGGATCTGGGGCTCAGGTGAGAAGGCTGCCTGGCGGGCAGAGTGTGGGGATCGACTAGTGATGTCTGCCTTGGGCACAGGCATGGAGAGCGGCTGTCAAAGCCTTGGCTAGCCCTGGGACGGAGGGTCTCTCAGCATCCTCCCCTCAATCATTTCATAATATAAACAGATTAGGAGGGAGCTTCTGGATAGATGGGGAAGGTTCCTCCTTGAATACCACTTGGGTGCTTTTCGGTGCAGGAAGGTGAAAGCTGGAGGAGGCTGGAAGCACAGGAGGCCTTGGGTTTTCCACAGGAGTCTTTATTACAGTGTAAATCCAAGCTCAGGCCTCCCCTAGGCCCCATGCAAAGCCCTGGCTTTGGGGCTAGTGGCGTCCAGGAGACACCAATCTCTCACGGCGCCTCCAGCCGTGGGGTCACGGAAGTGCAGGGCGGGTGCCCTATCTAGGCAACTACAAGTCCCAGCAGGCGCCACAGCCAAGGTGCCTCGCCTTTCCGGGGCTCCTAGAGCAGAGCCTCTTGGGAGGTGTAGTCCTGGCCGCCCAGGCAATTTGCACAAACTCCCTGGTGATCCAGAAACCCGCCGGGAAATGGCTTGGGAAATGGCTCGGGCGGAGGCGGAGGGAGGGTGGGGATGCAAGGGAGATGGAGTTGGGCAGAGAGCTGCGGGGGATGGGGGCAGGCGTCCCGAGGGCAGAGACACCCCTTTCATTCGGCTTTGGCTTTGGATCCAGAGACTGCGGCTGCTGCCGAGGCCAGGGCTCCAGACCCTGGGATCTTAGCTCGGATCCTGAGGGAGAAACAAGTGGAGTCACAAGGTGGGGCAAGTGACCCATAGGAATCTGAGAACTAAGGGGAAATCTGGACGTTGGGGGTGGGGGTGGGGGAGTAGCTGAGTGCCCAAAGCCAGCCCCTGCCCTCCACCTAATGACCTCGTTGGAATTGTCTTTGGGGAGGGGGCATTAACCCCAAGAGATTTAGGGACAGGTAATATCTGGGAAAAAGTTCCTAAGCTTCTCCCCTCCCCAACCCATCCATCTCCATCCCCTGCCCTTACTTAGCTTTGATGTGGCTCAACTGATTGGTCACCAATCCCACATACTGGTCCATCTGGGCCTGGGAGACCAAGAAGGAGAGATTGGAGGGGTTCTTCTCCCCGATTCATTCAGGAGGCTGCTTCCTCCCCCACCTCCAAATGAGAAATTGGGGAGAGCGGTCCACTACTCCACCTTCAACTCCAAGCCTACTAAAATAGCCTTGGAAATCAGAAGCTCAAGCTGAAGCATCAGTCGCTTGGGCCAAGTTCTGTGTGGGAAATGATGTCAGGTAGACACATGGGAATTTGCCAGTAAGTCTGTTTCCTGGGCATGACTATGAATCTTTGAGTGAGTTGTATGTGCGTGTGTCTGTATGTGTGAGTCAGGTGAGAGTGTGGGGTATTGGTGTTTGTTGTCAAGTCCGTGCGTGGACTGACTTAAATACTAGTCGAATTCACAGTGTGACCGGCTTTGAGAGTCTTGGTGATTCCAGCATGTGAGGGAGTTCGTACTATCTCTGGCAGGCATGTGGATCACTGGGCTCTCAGCCGTGCCAGAGAAGAGAATGTCAGTCCATCTGCCTGTCTCTGGATAGGATATATGTCAGTTGGCCTCGGTCCTCTCAGTGTTCTGGGCAACAGCCGCCCCACCCGATGTTGACTGTCCTTGCAGTTTTGGGGTGAAAGCATCGGTTCGTCCACCTGACTTAGGTTGGCCCCTGTCCGCCGGATCCTGGCTCTGCACAGAGGGCACCAATCAAAGTGCTTATCTCTGGCGGTTGAAACATATTCAACATGTTGAAACTCCTGTCTCTGGCTGGGACATGTTAGTAGGACACTGGCTGTGGCCGGGGCGGGGGGGGGGGGGGGCTGGGGGGGGGGAGTCAGACCTCCCATGTTTGGCTGGGACACTGCCAAATGAGGGCCTGTCACACCCACCTGGTGTTGCCGGTACAGCAAGGGGACAGTGAATAAACAGATCACTCCTGCAGGCACAGAAATGGGGGGGGGTCAGGGTTCCCCCAAGAGTTTAACAGTTCCATCTAGAACCCCATCCCCCAGCAAACGCCAATGACCCACCTCCCCACCCCGCCCCCCACAGCCTTCCCAGCTCACCCAGAATGAGAAGAGTCAAACCATTGAAGACGGCACCCACAAAGGTCAAGATGTAGAAGAGAAGGGCCAGCTGGGGGAGAGGGTCAGGGTCAGCAGAGCCTACAGGGCCCTCCCCAGGCCGTGAATTTCCCCAGCAATGGCCCTCCTACCCCTCAGGGACAGCCAGGTGAATGCTGGGAACCCAGGAGGGAGGGTTTCGAGGCACCTTGAGGGAGTCCACGAGGTCTTCTACCAGGAAGAAATGCCGCAGCTGGATGGCCATAGAGACCACTCGGGAGGCAATCTGCTGGGACAGACGTTCCATCTGCTCCCGAGTCAGGGTCAGGTCCACATCCAGATAGGCCCTGGGAGGACAAAGGGGTGTAAGGCACCTCAGTGTGTGGACCAGCCCAGGCTGAGGGGTGTGGCTAGGACAAGGGCAAGAAATAGGGGTTTGAGGAGACGGCCAGTTGTAGTGGGCTATGGTCAAGGTCAGGGGCAGGAGATGGGAATCAAGGATTAAGGGTAAGAGATTAGGATCAGAGGTTAGGGCTGGAATTCAGGGTCAGAGTCAGGCCGGAGTCAGAAACAAGGACAGGATGGGTCAGGGTCAGCGTGAGTGGTGCCTGACTGGAGGTCAAGGGTCAGACCAGCTCTTCGGTCAACACAGAGGTCTAGACAGAGGTCAAGGTTAGGGGCCCGGCGTTCTCACTGGAAGGGGTTGGCGCCGTCCCCCCGGTGCACGGCCTGCAGCACTTTTCGGTAAACCCTGAGAGAGATGGTGCCACAGAGCAGCGACAGGGCCACGTGGGCGGTCACGGACACGATACTAAAGTGCAGGAGGCAGAGCAGGGAGACCATGAGGCCTGTGAAGACCACTCCTGATGTCCTTGTGTCCTTCCAGTACAGCAGGTCCGCCACTGTGGAGGGAGAGGGGGCCGGGCAGTCAGGCTGGGCTTTGCACCTGCCTGGCTGATCTCTTCACCTCCTGCTTCCTGTCTCAGCGCTGAACCTTGACCTCTTGACACACCCGGCCTGCACCTGAACTCAATTTCCCAATTTCTGGTCATCTTCTTTAATTCCCAGCTGCTTCCCCTCTTCTTCTGGAAAACCCAAATCAACAGTCTAGTGAGTCCCCTTAATCTCAGTCCTGCCCAGAGGTTATGTGTGGATACAATTTTGGGTCATTATTTATGAAAAATGGGATCATCTACACACTTTTCTGCCTCACGCACATCCCACTCTTTTCCCTCCTAGAATTCCCTCCTCATCAGTTGGAAGAGCTCTTGATTCATTCTTTGTAAGGGCTCCACAAGATTCCAGCATGTGGCTGCACCATCGTTCGTTTCATTCAACATTTATCTATTGCTGGGTCATTCCCTGGGTTTCTTAACCTCCATTCCTCAACAGTGCGGCAAGCACTAGGCTTCTACGGATATTCTTACCTCCCTGCAGAGAGGTTCTATTTCTGAGATAGAATCCCAGAGGTGACATGGCTGGGTGGACTAGTTCTGTGCTTCTGAACGTCATAAATATGATCAGATTGCTTGTTAGCAAACCTTAACAATTTTCATTTCCATGAGCAACTTGGACATGATCTTTTTCCAGCATCCTGCCCAACAAGGGGTGTTACTGTTCTTTTTCTTTTTTGCCAACCTGACAAGTGGAAAGTGGTATCTTCTTGATACTCCCACCCACATGCACTTTTCTAAGTCCTAAACGCATTCATTAATAATATCATCCTCCTTTCTACGCCCTGATTCAAATTTCTGAGCCCTTTCTGAGATGCTAAATTCACCTCGCAAGCCCAACCTGAGCCCTGATCTCCAGACTCCTTTTCACTTTTTTTTTTTTTAAATGGGTTCCGTGCTCAAGGTGGAGCTTGAACTCACCACCCAAGATCGAGTCAAGATCAAGAGTCGCCTACTCTACCCACTGTGCCCCTCCAATGTTTCATCTTGCCCATCTAAACGTTAACAGCCTTCCCAATAATGTGACCCCATCTCAGCCCTGGACCGGTAGCCCAATACCCTCCACCCTCCCACCCTCACTCTGATCAAATTCTGACCCGTCCCCCTCAGAGTCTGACTCCCCTCACTTCTGTTTGTCCTTACACAAACACTCCCATCTACCTCGAACAAGGGCAGGCCTCCCCCTACCCGCCATGCAGGGCCCTCCCTTGCAGCCTCCCCAAGGCCTGTGCCAGTGGGTGGGGGAGGGGCCGGGTCGCCTGAGGCGGGGGCTAAGTTTAGGCACGCTGGGGGGAGGGGGGGGGCCTGGCCCGCAGCTGTGCTGGCCTGTCCAGGTCTTGAGTGACAGCGCCGCCTGGGCCTGAGACTGGGGGAGGGGGCCTCCCTGCTCTTGGGCCCCAAAGCTTCGGCTCGGGGGGAGAGGGGACCCCACGCTCCCTCCACTCCCTCTCTAGACACCCCCTCAACCCCCCAGCTTCAGCCTGCAGCTGTGGGGAATCTGGGACCAGTAGGAAACATACCCGCAGATTTGGGGGAGAGAAGAGAGAATCTGGACCCATTTACGCCACCCCCCAACCCCGGTCCCAGCAGCCCGCTCGGCAAGCCCACCTTTACTCCCCATCTCCGCTCTGAGTGAGAGGCTGTGGACACGGCTACTTCTCGGGGGATTTCGCCCACTTCAGTGGAACCCGGAGGGCAGGAGTAAGGGGCGGGGCCCCTTTGTACCCAGCCAATGGCTCTCCATAGAGGTGGGGACAGTTCCAAAAAGGAGTGGCTGTCTTTGTAAACACCCCAAAGCAGTGATGTCTATAATCACCATGGCCGTTCGTGGAGGCTTAGCGTTATTTTAGAGGAAGGCGGGCTCTCTTCGCAACTGGCCAACGGATGCGGTCAGGGAAGAGGAGCGTTTTAAAAAGGCGTAGAGTTTACTTGTAAATGTCCCATGGCCACAACCAGAAGACAGCCTTATTTTTTCAGGGATTTGTCCCATCCAAAATCAGCCTCTAGGAGGAGCACTCCAAAAGAGGGATTTTTTTTTTTTTAAGTAATCAGCCAATCCTAATACTCAAAGGAGGGTTCGCGCCTCAAGTGGGAGGGAGAACTATAAAAAGAACGAATGGCAATCGTAGGTAACGGGGAATTTTTTTAAAGGGCGGAGTTTATATCTAGCCAATAGCAATACCTCCTCTTCTCCACTCTCCTCACTTCCTTCGCGAGGTTGGTCCCTTTAAATTCCAACCCTCCCACCTTCTCTGTAGTCCAAAGAAGCACCTTCACTCACGCACTTTACCGCACTTTACCTAGAAGGAGTGGTTCCAATGTGAATTCTGATTGGTCCGTGCTATCGAGGCACTGCCCCGTGATTGGCTCCCGCTCCAGATGCCCCCACGGCTCTTCCTCCTTCAGGTCCAGCGAGGGCTCATCAGGCCAAGAGTTCGAATCCCGGGATCGGGGTGGGGATGGGGTACCCGCCTGGGGGGTTCCAGAGCCGGGGCTGGGCTGCAGAGTCAAGACTTCCGGCGGCGGTGGCGGCGGTGAGGACTGAGGGAGTCCGAGTTGTAGGTCCAGTTCTGGCGCGTTAGAAAGAGAAGGCCATGAGCTTTCACCTTGGAGGTGCCCTGAGGAGAGACCACCCACCCCTTGTGGCTTCGGTCCCAGCACCTCTGACATCTCACCTTTCCCAGCCTCTCCAACCTCCGACCCGTCGGGCTCCTCGTCCTCCAGCGGGGTGCAGCTACTGGTGGCAGAGTCTTCTCCGGACCCCGTTCCCCGGGCTGCCCAGCCCAGCTGGTCCAGCTGGAGCCCTAGGTCCTCCAGGCGGCGTTCGGCCGGAGGGGCAGTGTCGGGGTCACCGCGGCGCCCAGGTTCCGGGGATTGGCTCAGGCTGGGGATGCTCTCCAAACTGTCGCCCAAGCCGGGCTGAGGGGGTGGGTCTCGCGGTTCCGAGACTGAGCGGCCCTGGGGCCGGGGGCGGCGGGCAGCTGAATCCCGGCGCACTCCAGAACCCACCACACCGTCGAAGGCGATGTAGGAGAAGGTCAGCTCCCGGGGGGTGCCCCAGTCTTGCGACGTGGTCTCTTCCTCATCGTCCTCTGAGAATTCTCGGGCTGTGTGAAGCTCCCGAAAATCCGAGTCGTCATTCCCTCCTGCAGTAAGCAAAGGAGGGTATGAGCTACTCTAAGCGGGACCCTGACCCACTCTCTTCAACCCTCCTATCCAGCTGTGAGCCCCTTTGCGTCCCGCTCTCACATTCTCCCCCTCCACTTACCTTCTGTGGAGTCAGGGGTAGAGGACGCTGTAGACGGAGCTTCTTCTGCGAGAGGGAAAGAATCGAAGATTCTTAGAAGCTTAGACTGTCGGAATCACAGAAGCGTGCCAGTCCTGGAAACTTGGACGGTCCGAATTAAGGAATCTTAGAATACTTGAACCACAGGACCTTTAGAACATTCTACATACAGACCGTAAAACCTTACTATAGTGCTATCAGAAGCTCAGCCGTGTAAGTTCAAATCCAGGAATCTTAAGAGTCTTCAAATTAGGAATTTTAGGAGGTTTCAATTAGTTCATTCTTTCAAAAACCATTTATTGAACACCTACTATGTACCAGGCACTGTTTTAGACTGAGAATACAAATGTGAACAAAACAGACAAAATCCCTACGCTCACAGGCCTTACACTCTACCGGCGAGAAAGACAATACACAAATATATGATGTTGGGTGCTAAGTGTGTGGAGAAAAATAAATCAGGGTAAGGGAAGAGAAAGTGAGAGGATGCTATTTCAGACAGGGTGATCAGGAAGACTTCTTTGATAAGATTACGTTTAAGCAGAGCCTTGAATGAAGTGAGGAAGCCATGAAGATGTCTAGGGAAGAGTCTTACAGGCAGAGGAAAAAGCCCAGTGCAAAGGCCCTGAGGCAGACAATATGCTTGGCAAATCTGAGGAACAGAGAGGTGTGAAGGCATGACTGGAACAGAGTGACTGGGAGGGAGAGGGGTGGGTGATGAGGGCAGAGAGGTGGTGGTGATAGGGATCGTGTAGGGCTTTCCTTTGTAAGCCCAGGTAAGGACAAGATTTTAGGATGTTGGGATGATACTCTTTAATGTTGAAATAACAAATGGTTAGAATTTTGGCATCTGGACTCCTAGGACATGCAAGTGGCCAGATCTGAGAGTGTTGAAATTCTCAGCTGCGGGAACCACGGGGGTGTGAGACAGAAAATGTTAGACGAGGACTGTTCAAGCCCTGGTCTCAGAGATCGTGAGCATCAGATAAGGTATTTTCAATTGTGCAACCTAGCCCCTCAGAGCTAGCTTGGGGCTTTGCCTACAGGAGATGCTCAATACCGTTTGGGAACTGAAATCAGATGCCCCCCCCCCCGCCCCCACCTCGTTTTGGCAGCTGGGGAATCGGAGGCCCAGAGTAGAATGGGTGTCTTCCAGGGTTACTACTAATCAGTGGTAAAGCTCAGTAAGGACCCAGGAGTCCTGGCTCCAACCCAGGGATGGCTGTTTCCAAGGGACAGGATGTTGGACAATTTGGGCGAGGTCGGGGCAGCCTCTGAGTCTGGGCAGAAAACGGAGGTGGGATGCAAAGATGGATGATTGGGGGGGTGGTTAGATCCCTCTTCTCTATCCTGGCTCTACCCCTCCATTCAACTCCCCTCCCCGCCGGCTGCGGCCAGCACCAGGGCGAGGGGACAGCTCCCGGAGAGCGTCCTCATCCCTGGGTGCGGTCCGGCGCCATATCCCAGAGTCCGGCGCGACCCCCCGCCAGCTATCTCAGTGCCCCCCACCTCTGCCTTGACTCACTCAGGTCCTCCGGGTCAGGTCGCCCCCGTCGCCGCTGGAATGCGGGGGGAGGGGAGAGCTTCCTTTGTCTCCTTCGCCTCCTCCCCCATCCCAATTCTCCCGCGACCCGGCACGGAGTGGTTACTGGGGAGGAGCCCACCCGGGCCTCTGGGCCCCACACCAGGCCTGAGTCTCCCCCTACTCACTGCAGTGGGCGAAGACAGGCAGGACCTGCCCCATGGCCCTCCTCGGGCCTGCATCGGGACCCCCGCCCACTCCGGCCACGCCGCCCTGGGCCTGGGGCCGCGGGTGCTCATCTCCGCCGCGCCCACGACGCCGCCGCCATCCTCGCCGTCTCCTCCTCACGGGCCGCTCCAGCAGAAGCAGCAGCAGCCGCCGCCGCCGCCCTCTGCTCCGCTCGGCGGGGGCGGGCGGGGCCGCGGCGGGGAAGGCACTGCAGCGCGGGGCCGGGGGCGGGGCCAGTGGGCCAGCGGGGCGGAACCTAAGGAAGGGCGGGGGCGCTGGTAAACACCCAGGGGCGGGAGGGGGCGTGGCTTTCTACGAAAGGGGCGGGGCTAGGTTATGCTACTGGGCCGAAAAGGCGAGGAAGGCGGTCTGAAGGGCGGAGCCTGATGGGAGGAGGCGCGGCCTCTAGCGGAAGAGAGGGGGAGCCTAGGGTAGGGCAGAGGAATGGGCTCCCGGGGAGAATGGTGAAGGCGCCTAGAATGAGGGCGTGGATCTCAGAGTGGGTTGAGGCGGAGCTCGGGAAGGCATTCAAGAGGGTACCGATCCGCGGTAGGGTCCGAGCTGAGAACTTCAGAGGGAGTGGGTTAGGGGGCAGGAGAAACTATTCAGAAAGTTTGAGACAAGGGGAGGGGCTCAGATATGGGTGGGGCTTAAGTTAATTTATAATTATGCCGGTAGTTGGGCGGAGTCAAAGACCAAGGTAGAGGCGGGGCCTAGAAAAAAAAGGAAAATACAGGCAGGAGAGAGGGCGCGGCCCAGAAGGTAGACGTAACCTACGGAGAGCAAGCCAGACTCGCCAGAATGTGAGGACTGGGACTGTAGTTAAGAGGCGGAGCTAAAACTGCGAAAATTAGGAGCGTCTGAGGCTGTGTGTTTGAATGGATGGGTGGGACCTGGAAAAGAAGCAACTGAAGCCCTGGGGCAAGACCCAGCAGTGGAGGGGTCGAACTGAAAAAAATAAAGGATTTAAAGATTTTGAAACTGGGGGCGGGACCACTGAGGTGGGAGGATTTTAGAGAGAGCAAAGCTGGGGACCCGAAGCTAAGAGTGTAGAGAACATGAATTCTAGAGTTCGTTTCCCTGCAGCACTGTTTACTTCTTTTACGACTCAGTTTCCTTTTCGGTAAATCGGAGACGATGTAAATAGTGGTAGCACATGGTAAGTGCTGTTTACTACTACTATTTTTCCGTGACCCAGATCCCAAACATCACTTTGTAGGTGCAAGAAAGAGGACACCCAAGAATCCGATCTCTCCTAGTAACTCCACTTGAGTGCAGGTCAAGGGCGCAGGAAGGAGATTTAGGTGGTTTAAAATCTCACAGTGGAGGGGATTAATGGAGTGTGGGGGCGGGGGCAGGTGCAGAGGGTGGAGGCTTCCTGATCCCAGGGCTGAAGGATGGCTGCCTTTGCCCGCCTGCTGGAGCGTCTCCTCTGGCCAGCCCGCAAAAAACAGGAGTCAGAAGAGGAAGCGGAGGAGGGGCACAGGACTCAGCATGGGCCTCGGTTGCTCCTGGACGCGCCGCGATGCGTCCAGCGGCCGCACGGGGGTGCGGCCGCGTCTTGTGGCCTGCGCTTCGGGGCGAGCGCTGTGCAAGGCTGGCGCGCGTACATGGAGGACGCGCACTGCGCTTGGCTCGAGCTGCCCGGGCTACCGCCAGGCTGGGCATTCTTTGCGGTCCTCGACGGCCACGGCGGGACGCGAGCTGCCCTCTTCGGCGCGCGCCACCTGCCGGGCCACGTGCTCGAGGCACTGGGCCCAGCGCCCGGCGAACCCGAGGGAGTGCGCGGGGCGCTACGCCGAGCCTTTCTGAGCGCAGACGCACAGCTGCGTGCGCTCTGGCCTCGGGGCGAGCCGGGGGGCTCCACAGCCGTGGCGTTGCTCGTCTCCCCGCGATTTCTGTACCTGGCGCACTGCGGTGACTCCCGAGCGATGCTGAGTCGCGCCGGCGCCGTGGCCTTCAGCACCGAGGACCATCGGCCCCTCCGGCCCCGGGAACGGGAGCGCATCCACAACGCGGGAGGCATCATCCGCCGCCGGCGTCTCGAAGGCTCTCTGGCAGTATCCCGAGCGCTGGGCGACTTTGCTTACAAAGGGGCTCCGGGAAGGCCCCCTGAGCTGCAGCTCGTTTCCGCGGAACCTGAGGTGACCGCCCTGGCTCGCCAGGGCGAGGACGAGTTCTTGCTATTGGCCTCCGACGGTGTGTGGGACGCGATGTCTGGCGCTGCCCTGGCGGGACTGGTGGCATCGCGCCTCTGCGTGGGCCTGGCCCCGGAGCTTCTCTGCGCGCAGCTACTGGACACGTGTCTGTGCAAGGTCCTGAGGGCGGGGCTTGGAGTCACTGAGGGGAAGAATTTAAAGGATCTAGGGAGAAGGGATCTTGAGGGAGAGGCTCCCTCAAACGAGGGGTAAGGCTCCACTAAAGGGCGTGGCCTGCCGGAGTGGGCAGGGCCAAAACGTGGAGGGGGCGGAGACTGAGGGCTGTCTCGAAGCAAGATGGGAGAACCCTATAGAACTGGATAGGCAAGTGGGAGGGACTTAAGAGAAAGGGCGTGGTCTTTTGGAACGGACTGCTCTGGGTTTTAGGGTAAGATTAGTGCCAAAAGGGAGAGCAACAGGGCGCCTGGGTGGCTCAGATGGTTAAGCGTCTGCCTTCGGCTCAGGTCATGATCCCGGAGTCCTGGGATCGAGTCCCGCATCGGGCTCCCCGCTCTGCGGGAAGTCTGCTTCTCCCTCTGCCTCTCTCTCTCTCTCTCTCATGAATAAGTAAATAAAATCTTTAAAAAAAATAAAAATAAAATAAAATAAAAGGGAGAGCAACAGGGCAGCGGAGTGGGAGGAGCTTCGGCGAAGGGGAGCGGTTCTCTGATAGAGTGAGGCTAGGACAGTGAAAGGAAGTGATCTAGATGACTGGTCCTGGTGGGAGGACTTGGTTTAGACGGGCAGATGGGCAAGACTTGAGAGGAAGGGGCCCCACCAGACTGGGGAGGAGGGCACTAGAACTGAGATTGTTGGGAAGCTGCGCTTCCAAGGGCATGGAGCCCCGTGCGGGGGCATTCAGCCGTGTCTCACCAGGCTCCGTTTTCCCCACTTTCTCCAGGGTAGCCTGGACAACATGACCTGCATCCTGGTCTGCTTCCCCGGGGCCCCCAGGCCTTGTGAGGAGGCCATCAGGAAGGAGCTAGCGCTGGACGCAGCCCTGGGCCGCAGGGTCGCCGGTGAGCAGGCTCCAGAAGCTTAGCGGGAGGGGTGGTCAGTGGGCAAGGACATCCACGTAATCCTTGCCTCCTCAGAGCTGTGTTCCTCTGCTCAGGAGCCCCCCAGCCTGAACACGGTTTTCTGGACTCTGGCCTCGGAGGACATCCCAGATTTACCTCCTGGGGGAGGGCTGTACTGCAAGTGAGTGTGTTGGGGGGGGGAGGTGGGATGGGGGCAGGGGTGGTAGAAGGAGGGTCCCCTCCTGAGGGCCTCTCTCGGCTCTCCAGGGCTGCTGTCCTTGCTGAAGCTTATTCTCAGCTCTGCCAGGCCCCAGGACGCAACTGGCAGGTAAGGACCCTATGTTCTTGAATGTTTCTCTTGGAAGCCTGTAACCCAGCCCTCCTACCTCCTTTAGTGTTGGGGAAATTGAGGCCAGAGGAGACAAGGGACTTGCCTGGTATATTAATAAATTCTCACTCCTGGCTCTGAAGCATTGTGCTAGACATGATGGGGGCAGGGGAGGGGGTAAGCAGAAGCAGAGAAGAGACTGCTCCTCTTCCGGAGACATGTGTCCCCTGCATTACTCTGTAAAGCCCCATCATCCCAAGCACCACCCCCTCCATCCATAAATAAGGCACAAAAATTCCAGGAATGTTTATGACCAATCCCAAGCCCTAAATGTGCTGCAGAGACTACCGGGGACATCTCTGAGGATGGTCTGGGTCTTGGACAAGAGAAGTGGTGACTCGGGCATGGACAGAATCTGGAGCTGTCCGAAGAGGTGGTGGAGTCAGGGAGGAAATGGGAGGGAGGGAGCTGGGGCTCAAGCCCCCAGTCCTTTGCATGGCAGAGAAGGGAGTTCAGGTAAATAACCTGGAGGAGAAGGGGAGGGGGGCGATTTTTGATAATTCCCCAGCAGCAGTAGGAGGTATTTGTCAGGATTGTTTGATTTGCAACTGACAGAAACCCAATTCCACATGGGAAAGCAAAACAGGGAACTTACTGGGTTATGTCATTGAAGACTTCAAGGACGGAAGGCATGACTACTCCAGTTGTCAGATGATGTCATCAGGAAGCACCTCTTAGTTTTACTTTCTCATCACTGACTTCATTTGCAGGCAGGGTCTCTGCACAAGGTAGCAGAGAGTTGCAATTCTAGCCTCCCATCCCAGGAGCCCAACATCCCCAGTGGAGAGAGTTCACCAGGTTCCTAGTAGCGGGAGCCCTGGTTCCACAGCTGGCTCTCATTGGCCACACTGTACCGCATGTCTGACCAGTCACCATGTCTCTGACTGGCTAGGCTGGGGTCACATGCCCACCCCTAGCGCTTGGGGCTGAGGTCCACTCCACCCAAACCAAAAGGATTGGGAGATGGGGAATGGCGGCCCCTCAAAGGCAAATAGGAGTGGTGCTTCCAGAATAGAGGGGAGCAGATACTGAGAACCAAGAAGAGGTTCTTATTAGCCATTTCCCACCTTCTTTGTTACAGAAGGGCCCGAATGGGGCTGGAAAGCCCACCGGCACCCATTCAGACTCTTCCTTGGACTTGAAGCCCTGACAGCCGTTGCCCTTTGGGGATCCTCTGCCCAGCCGTGGCCTGAAAGGAACTAAGGAAGAGAACCTCTTCCCCAGCTACACAGACCGGCGGAAGGAAGACAAACGGATGGAGGAACCCCGGAATGCTTATTTCCCCTTCTCCTCCTTCCCTCTCACAGAAAGTCTTATGAGGGGAAATTCTACCCACCCTCTGAACTAAGAAAGAAAGAAAAGAAAGAGAAAGAAAGAAAAAGAAAAGAAAGAAAGAAAGAAAGAAAGAGAGAGAGAAAGAAAGAAAGAAAAAAGAAAGAACCACCCCAAACCAAATCAAGTGTTGAGCTGAATGGACCCTTGCGTGATCACCCAGTTCAATAACCTTCTCTTCCATTCCCATTTTTCATCTGTTTTGGGGGGAGTTAGGGGAGAGTATCTATTATTAAATTTTAATGATATATAACTGAAAATAAATTTCTCTTGTAGAAACAACAACAACAACAACAATCCAGACATTATTTGTCTTGTCATTTGGCAGATACGTACTGGGCACCTGCTGCGTGCCAGGCCCTGCTCACCGCCATCAACCGGGCGGAACCACTGAGATCCCGCCCCTCCCTCTCCCTGGGGGCCCACCTCCTCCTGTGTGGGGGGGAGACAGCGAACAAGGGAACTGATAATATCATTTCAGATACTGATAAGTGTCTCAAGGAAAATAAAACAGGACAGGGTGATAAGATGTCTAGGGGAGCTACTTTGCTTTTTTTTAAATTGTATTTTTTTTTTTTTTGAATGGGGGGAAGTTCACTTGGTTCAAAATTCAAAGGGTACAAAATGGTTTACAAAAATGAAAGGTCCTGGGATCAAGCCCCCAAGCGTTCAGCGGGGCTCCCTGCTCAGCAGGGAGCCTGCTTCTCCCTCTCCCTCTTCTCTCCCCCTGCTTGTGCTCTCTCTGTCAAATAAATAAATAAAATCTTTTAAAAAAAATGAAAAGTCTTGATCACTGAACCAGACAAAGCATTGCTGACCCATGAGACTAACACGTGAAAATATATTTAAAAATATTTCAATAAAACTGCCTGGCTGGCTCCGGGCTGCCCCTAAAAAAAAAAAAAAAGAAAAGAAAAGAAAAAAGAGAAGTCTTTCTCCCCCCTACTCCTTAGCCACTCAGTTTTCCACCTGGGGTTTTAAATAGGGGGATCAGGGAAGAACTCTGAGAAGGGGCCAGCCATGCAAATATGCCAGGGAAGAGTGTCCCCAGGCACAAGGAATAGCCAGTGCAAAAGCCTAGAGGCTGGATGGAACGTGGCATTTTCAAGATGAGGCTTGGGATGTCTTGAGATGTCTATGACCATCAAATATTTGCCCATTCTCTATCCTATCAGTAACCAGTGTAATGAGTTTGGAGTGGATCTTTCCAGACCTTTTACTCTGCGTGTACACACATGTATGTGGTAACTTTGGTGTTTCCTTGCTTTTTTTCATACTGTGTATTACTTGGCAATTGTTTTTTTTCCCCTCAGTGATATGTTTGAGACTACTTTCCTGCCATTTACACACCTCATTTTTTTCCCCGCTGCTGCCCAGCACTGCAGACAAGGGGATCTACAATGGTTTCACTATCCATCCTCCTCTTGATGGACATTTTTTTTTAAAAGATTTTATTTTTTTATTTGAAAGAGACAGAGAGAGCATGAGCAGGAGGGAGGGGCAGAAGGAGAGGGAGAAGCAGACCCTGCCGAGCAGAGAGCCCCACGTGGGACTCGATCCCAGGACCCCAAGATCATGACCTGAGCCAAAGGCTGACACTTAACGGACTGAGCCACCCAGGCACCCCTTGATGGTCATTTAAACTATTCCCAATTTCTTGCTCTCACATCGCTGCTGCCACAAAGATCCTCGATCAGGTTTCCTGTGTACATATGCCAGTCTCTAGTGTAACGGGTCCTACCACCTGTTTTGTACAGCACCTGAGCTAAGAATGGTTTTTACATTTTTAAAAGGATGGGAGGAAAAAGGGGAATATGTGAAAGATACCCTATGTCTGATATGTCCCAAATATTTATTATTTGGACCTTTATAGAAAACTTTGCTGGGACGCCTGGGTGGCTCAGTCAGTTTAGGATCTGTCTTCGGCTCAGGTCATGATCTCAGGGTCCTGGGATCGAGCCCCGCATCGGGCTCCTTGCTCCGCGGGGAGCCTGCTTCTCCCTCTGCCTGCCCCTCCCCCTGCTCGTGCACGCGCGCGCGCTCCCTCTCTCTGATAAATAAATAAATAAATAAATAAATAAAATCTTAAAAGAGAAAAGAAAGGAAACTTTGCTGAACGAAGTGCAGGCGGCACACAGAAGTACTAACCCTCCCATTTCACAGATGGGAAAGCTGAGCCATAGAGAGGCGAAAAAAGTTGCCTGAGGTCACAAAGAACTGGGGTTCTCATTCTGTCGGATAAATGTGTGTTGAGCTGGTGTTCTGGGCCTGGCTGGATTGAGTGAGGCACAGAAACTGATCAAGTCTACCCCTGTCCCCGAAGAACTTACAGCTGAGGGGACAGAGTGGGAAATAATTACAACCTAGGTGGCTTAGCGTTCAAGAACTCCCAGAGCAGGGTAGATAGGGGAGATTACTCAGTTCTTTAGAGAAGAATTAATGTCAGAGCATGGCCTCAAAGGATGAAGTGAAGAAGGTCAGAACAGCATCCAGGCAGAGCGCCAGGCTTGAATAAAGCCTGGGAAAGGTGATTCCTTTACCTGGTCAGCTGGGTCCTGCGAATTGTTGGTTTCACACTCCTACCTCGCACCCAGGCACCACTGTGATTCTGAGGGCTCAGGCAAGAGGGCTGCGGCCTAGATTTACTCCTTACCTCCAGGCCTCAGTTTACCCATTTGTTAACGTTGCCCTGATGACTTCCCAGGCACCCTGCGCACGCCTAGGGCACCTGACTCGGGCCAGGTGGCGCTCTACGGGAGGGGAGGGGCCACTAGTGGCGTCACATGGGGCGGGGCTTGCGGGACTCGCTGCGGAAGCCTGGGAGGGTGTTGGGGCTGAGCCCCAAGCCGCCGCGTGGGGGAGGGGGTTGCCAGGAGCCAGCACTAGGGTGGGTGCCCCTGCCTCCGCGCCCACCTCTTGCTGGATGATCCCACCATCCTCTGCGGGTGAAACTGAGTCACGGCGGGGCGTGCGTGGGGAGAGGTCCGGGGGCTTTATACACACGGGAACCTGGAGTCCCACCCCCACCCAGGTCCAGCGCCGCACCCCCACCCCCACCCCTCGGCTGTGAGTCAGCGGCCGGCCGCGCCCCCTCGGCCCACCTCCCCCCCCCCTTCCTGGGGGGGGGGGGGGGGGGGCGGTGAGAGGGATGGGACCCTCCCCGCCCATCCCCCTCCTGTGCTGGGAAAGGGGGTTTACCCCTTAGTAGCCCTTCATAAATTGGCAAAGAGAGACATTGCGGGTGTGAAGGTAGCATTTAAGGGAGAAAATCTGAGAGAATCTATGTTTAAGCAGAGGATCCTCTTCGCCCCCCCGCAAACTGAGCAGAATGTGAAGAAATGGAGAAGTCGTTGGGGAAGGTGAGAAGAAATTGGGTCCCCATTAAGGTCCTCCTAAGAATTTCCATCGTGGGAGAGAACGAGGGATCAGGAAGGATCCCTTACCTCCACCAAACTTGCCCCCTAATTTGGGGGTGACCCTCGGCGTGCATCTCTATGCAATAACGTTGGGGAAGAGGTAAATAGCGGAAGTCTAGGGTTCCGCGTTGCCCTTTTAAGCGCCCTTCACCCCCCCACCCCACTGTCTTGAGGTTTCCGCGGCCCCTTTAAGGCGCAGGGCATTGTGGGTGCGGGGAGTGGAATTTTGGAACGAAATGTAGCGAAGAGAAGTACAGTAGTAAGAGTAACATTGTACCCGCCGCCGGCCGAGGGGGCGCGCCGGGGACGGGACGCCGCACCCCCTTTCTGCCGCAGGGACCCCCGATCAAACCTCCGGAGGGAGGAGGCGCCTGAGGACCCGCCCCGGCCCCGTCCGCGTTCCCCTCCAGGAAGCCGGACTCTATGGGGCGGGACCCTGGGGGAGACTGAGCAGAATCTGGAGCCAGCCCCGAACCCCTGAACCTTGAGCCAGGGGCGCCCCGGGAGCACCCACCCGTGGGTGCGCCGCCCTCCCGCTGAGCAGCCATGAGGTGAGCCTCGAACTGCCTCCAAACCCTTTCGCGCTCCGCGCGGGCTCCCCGCCCCGCCTTTGTCCCCCTCCCCCAGCTTGCTCCGGGCTGGAATTTGGGGACAGGGCACTGGGGGCCTCGGATTTGAAGCCGAGCCCCCTTGGACGAGTTCCAAATACTGACCACTTCGCCATGACTCCTAAGTCTTGGGGTGGTGCCTGTGAGGTTCTCCTGGGAGCCCTTAGATTTGGGGGCGCTCCGAGGACTCCCGAATTTATTAAAGACTTTTCAGAGAACCTCCAAGTTGGCAGATACTCCCTGCATGGAGGCCAGGATTTAGGCAGGGCTCAGACTCCCCCCAAATCTCAACTTGGGCTCTGGGAGGGATGGGGGACCGGTTTGGGGGTCCCTGGGACCGGGAAGAGAGATTTGAGACGTAGACCTTGGCTTGCGGGGTCTCCTTTTACGTGGCGCTGGAAAAGCCTTCCCAAGTGGGACCTCGCTTCTTAACTTCGGGGGTACTTAACCCCCTAAATTTGGGGGGCTCTCGTCCTCCTCTGGAGGTTGGTGCGGACGGACCCAGACGCAGCCTCGAGGGTCTGGCTGGGACTCCCCTCCCCCGCCGCTCCCCACCCACATTCTGCTTGAAACCAGCGGTGCCTAGGACGGAGCTCCAGCGCTCAGAGTGGAAGGCGGCTCCCCGGCCCCGGGCCAAAAGGGCGGCCCCTCACCCCCACCTGCGCGGTCCTGGGGTGGGAGGGGGCGCGGCAGCTGGGGGAAGAGGGGCCTTTGTCTTCCTGACTCACCTGTCGAGACAGCTGGTGTGGGGGGGCGGGCAAGGAGCGCTGTGGGCCGGCTGCTTTCCCCACCACGCGCCTCCCCCTGCTCTCACCACCGCCCCCCTTCCTGGCCATCCGGAGCTGTGGGGTTGGGGGGGTGCTGTGAAGCTTCAAGGTCATAGCCCTCTCCCCTTGGGACCCAGGCTTCCAAGACTGTCCCAGCTATCTTCCCAATAATTTAATCTTGGGGGTGGGGGGACCCAAAGGACCCAGGGATTTTGTCTTACCCAGCCCTCCCTCAAAACTCCGGGGCTCACCTGAGCGCGGGGCCAGTGTGGGCTGGGGGGCCAGAGTAGACCCTCCCCCACTCTCCCCTCCCCCTGGCCCCCCATAATCTCTCCCTTGGGGCCCAAGCCTGACAATACTATCTCCCTTCCTCCACTCTCTCAGGGACTTCCTGCCCCCAAAGCCCCCAGCTTGAGGGGGAGGCCCCCGAGGAGGACTGGGGATTAACCCCCTGCTGCCCACATCCTCCCACTTCCCCCTACGGTCTCATGCCTCTGCCCTCTGACATGAAGAGTGGCATTGCTTTTTAGGACCATTAGACAGTCCCCTCCGCATGTGTCCCTTCTGATGTGAAAGTGTTGGAAAATTTGGAGCCGGGGGCACCCACAGACACCCCCAGGGTCTCCTGCCTACCCCCATTATAGCAACATCGCTTCAAGGCCTGCCCTGGAGAGGGGGCATTTTTCGGGAGCCGGGCTCACTTCCCTCACCCTCTTCCCAGGGGACTCTCCTCTCCCACTGCTCCCCAGCCCCGCCCCTCGCCCCCCCCCTCGCGTTTCCGGTCCCAGGCACCGTGGAAGGCGGATGGCGGATGTCCGAGTTACTGCTGCCTCACTCGCTGTGAGACCGTAAAAGGGCAGGAGCAGTGTCTGGGCCGGCCTCCCGCCTCCCCTCCCCCAGTCCCGGAGGCCTTGGCCCTCCCACAGGGCCCCCCTACTGCTGGATGCGGCCAAACCTCCCACCTCCTGGGGTGGGGGGTGGGCAGGAGTTGAGTTGCGGTGTGTCCCACCAGAGGGTTACTCCCACCTCCCCGAGGGGTCTTCCCTGCTGATGGCCACACCTAACTTGCTGGGCTGTGCCCCCTCTTCCAGGACAGCTAGAATTCAAAAAGACCCATGCCCCTGTATGAGGGCAGCCGGGGAAACTGAGTCTCAAAGAGAAAGGTCTGACCCGAGATCCCTGAGCAGTTCACAGGCAGTGTGGAGGGGAGGGGAGGGGACTGGGATCCTCTGATTTCTGTCTGGTTTGGCCGGGGACAGCCTTGGGGGCAGTTGGAAGGATGTTAAAATGGAAAATTACAAGATATAGTTATTTTTCTCCCAGTTTGACAAATATTTGTTGAGTGTCTGCTGTGTGCGAGACTTAGCTGGAATTCTGGGAAGGCTGAGAAAGGGGGCAGAGGTCTGAGAATCTCAGGGCAGAAGGGACTCGAGAAGTATTTGGGTCCATTTCTTTTCCTCTTCCAGTAATGGTAATTATTGTTACCTTAAACACATTTTTTTTTTTAAGTAATAGTAAGAGACCATTTGATCAAACATCTACTCTGTGCCAGGCACTGTATTATTATGACTGACCCCCTCCATGGGACAACTGAGGCACAGAGAAATTAAGTAAATCACCTATTAAAGTCAGTTTGGAAGTAGGCAACTCTGGATTTGAATTTAGGGCGGTCTCCAGACTATTATGCTACGACAGAAAAAGGAAAATAAAACCTGTAATGGTCTTAAAAAAAAAAACCACAGGTAACGTGTTTTCGCTCTATGAACACTTAAGATAACGCAGATAAGCAAAAAGAACCCTTTACCTTTCTGTTCATTTATGGGAAACTGAGGCTTATGGGAAACTGAGGGGAGGAGGGATGAAAATGAACCCACACAAACCCAAAGACCCTAGATCTGGTTCCTTACCCAGGCTTGCTGCAAACACTTGCAGTTTGGAAGGGCTCTAGTTGTGTGCCCAAGGGGTGCTGGGGAGTGGATTACAAGTTTTATGGTTTAAAGAGGCTACGGGGTAAATCCTGAGGTGGGGAATGAAGGGGTGAGGGAAGGGCAAGCCCCTAATCTGGAAGGCTTGAGTAAACCAGAGTGACTATGCTTGATTGCCTCCAGTGATGAGAAACCGTCTTCCTCCTGTTTTGACACTCAGCTGCCTGAGCAGAGTGTGCCAAGTTCCAGGTCCTGAGCTTAGGGCTTTTCTTATCTCTCTGAATCCTTAGGGCAAACCCAGTGAGTTCTGGTTTCCAGGGCTAGAAACTGCAGCTCAGAGATTTGAAGCTACATAGCAAGGGAGTGACTTGCACCCTTTGTCATCCGCCACATGTTGGGAGAGTCTTCCAGAACCGGAGGGGCTTCTGGGGGGAGGTGTGGGGTCCTGGGCTGGCTGGGAATGTCAAATCGAGGGCAGAACTTGCGCATCCCCGTTTCGGACCCACTCCCTGCCTCCTGGGCTGTGGGATTTTTCCATTCAAGCTTTTGTCTGCTTTAGAGTTTTGCTTTTTGAACTTAAGTACTGAATAAGTGTTTTCTAGATAATACCGCCGCCGCGCCCCCCCCCATGGTTGAAAAAGAAAAGAAATAAGCAATTCAAAAGGGTAAACAGCACAAAACATCCATTTCCTCCCTCCTTCCTCGGGCCCCGCGGCGGCCCTCCCGGCTAGCCTCCTGAGAAGCTCCCTCTGCTTATATCTCCTCACCCCCCTGTGTGCGGATGTATTTGCATCCCCACACTTTTTTTTTTTTTAAATCTCTGATACACACCAGTTTATACCTCGCCTCTTAAGATAGTCAGCTTAGCTCTTTCCTCCTCTTTAAATGAGGTTAAGAACTTGGGTAGACCAGGGTTCGCATATGAGCCCCTCCGCGCTCTTGCTAAATGACCTGGGACAAGTGTCCTCACCTCTCTGTGCCCACGGTTGCTCATCTGTTAAGAGGGTAAGCCCCAGAGCCCATGCCGTGAGGTCATGTGCAAATGGGGGCCCAGTACCTAAAACAGTGTCTGGGGCACAAACTAACCCATAAACGTCAGCGCCTCTGTTGAGAGTTTTTCCTTTTAACGATGAACAACTAAGTGGCTAATTTGGCAACTGTTGAGTACCTACTGTGTGTGCCAGGCACCATTCTGGGTTGTGAACACAGCAGGGAACAAAAAGGAAAAGAATCTCTGCCCGGACAGTTTGGTAGGGGAGACAGGGATCCGTCAGGTAGGATCCCTGCTGTGAAATAATGGAACTCGGGACCAGAAGGAGGAGTTTTTCTAGATAGGGTAGTCAGGGAGTGCTTCTCAGAAGAGGCGACACGTAAGCAGAGACCCGAAGGAGGTGAGAATACAGGTTGAGGAAGAACAAACGCACAGGCCCGAGGGGGTAATCTGTCTGGCATGCTGAAGGAGCAGCATGGAGGGCAGTGGGGCTGGAATGGCAAGCTCGTGGGAGGGAAGGGATGAGATCAGAGATCACACAGCTCACGCAGACCACAGAGAGAACTTGGCTTTTTTTCTGCGGGGAGCCACAGGAGCTTTCCGAGAAGAGGAGGGACACGATCTGACTTGTGTTCTAACAGGATCCTTGTGCTGTAAATGGGGACACTGTGGCCTGGAGAGGGGCAGGACCAGCCTAGGGTCACTCAGCAGACGCCCAGTTCTCCAGCCAGGCCAGACACTCAGCAGGGCAGGGCTGCTTGGGAGAGCAAAGTGCAGCCAGGGTTGGGGTAGCAACTGTAGCCCCGGGCGCCTGGCCAGAGTCTGCCCTGGGTGTGGGTGGCAGGTGTGGGCGAGGTCTTCACCCTGCCCTGCCAGAAGCAGCAGGAGCCAGAAACAGTCCCCGAGGCTGCACTTGTCTGGAAACAGCACCTGATATTTGGGTAGGGCCCACGCAGTCTCCGACCAGGACCTGAGAGCCAGGTAGCCTGGGTTCAAATCCTCGTTCTGCCGCTTACCAGCTGTGTGATCCTGGGCAAGTCACTCAACCTCTCTGGGCCTCACTTGCAAAACGAAGATGAAAGAGTGCCCTGCTTGGAGGGCTGCAGTGAGAATAAAATGAGTGCTTCTGGAAAGGGCTTAGGGTGTCTTAACTAGCTGAAGGGCCCGGTAAGAGGGAGGTGCCGCAATTGTATAAACTTTTGGGGAGGAACGGGGGGCTCAGCTTCCTGGCCTAGGACCTGGGAACTGGGGAGCTGGGTCTGCCGAGGGGCTTTCCCTGCCCTGCGCTTTACAACATTAGCATCCCGCCCCAGCCCCCAGTCCTGGCCGTGACGGAGCCATTGCTGGGTATAATTTATCTCCCCGGAAACCCCTGACCACCAACTTCCTCTTTTCAGGAAAAAGTCTGCTGGGGGGTGGGGTGGGGACTAGTGCTTCCCCCTGGTCTATGTGTGACCTTGGGCAAGTCACTTCCCATCTGGAAGCCTGAGCTTCCTCACTGGGGGGAGGGGGCTTGGAACCAACCCAGAAGGACTGGTGGGGGCTCCGGAGGGATGCGGCTGTCTGGCTCCCCAGCGGTGTCTTCTGTTCAGGGTGCCGTGAAAGGGATGCTAATAGTTATAAGCACTCAGTATGTGCCAGGCACCGTGCCAAGAGCTTTCTGTGCCCAGACTCCATTTACTCCTCCCGCTGCCCTGGGAGTCGGCTGGAAGGTCCCCACTTTGCAGGCAAGGAAGAGTTACCTGGGTGGGAAGGTGGCTTCCCTGAGTCACATGGAGTAGGTGTCTCAGCGAGGATTTGAACCTAGGTCTGGATGTTAGATCCTGAACTCTGAACCAGTTTCCTGACCCCTCCCTGCCAAGGCTGAGTCAGATGTTGCTTTCTCCAGGAAGGCCTCCCTGACCCCCAGGCCAGGGCAGGAGCTCCTTCTGGGCACCCCAGCCCTGGCCTTGGGTTGGCACTGTCTGGGGACGGGGCCATCTCCTGCCCTGGAGGGCGGGGCCGGGGCTGTCTGGATCACTGCCCAAGACCTCAGCTTGTCGAGCAGGGAGTGTCTGCCGATGGCCGCTGGTGCCTGGGGAGCCGGATGGATGGGGCATAGGAGCCTGGGATCCGGCATCCACGCCCAGCGTACTGCAGACCTCACCCTTCCCCTCCCTGAGCCTCGGCTTCCTCTTCTGAGCTGAGCAGGGAGGGGGGGCTGGGGGACTGGTCAAGCACCCTGGCAGAGACAGGGAAACTGAGTCTGACAGCACCAGGCAGGGGCTAGTCCCCAGTGCTGGGTCCCCACCGTCCCGGCTCTCTCACCTGTGGTCCCCTGCCTCTGTCTGTCTCCCGACTCTGTCTTCCTCCATCTGCCTGTCTGTCTGTCTGCCTCTCCAGCCCCTGCCTTTCCGCTTGTTCCCTCCCCCATGCCCGGTCTGTCTGTCTCTGTCTCTCCCCTCTCGGGGTGTCTCCCTCCCCCTCACATGCCGGGAAGCTCTGAATGTCCCTGGGAGAGCCAGATGCAGGTGACCGGCCCCTTGGAGGGTGGGGGGCCGTGCTCCCCTCCACTAACCCGCCCTGCGCCCTCCCCCCTCCCCGCAGTGAGACGGTCATCTGCTCCAGCTGGGCCACTGTGATGCTTTATGATGACAGCAATAAACGATGGCAGCCAGCAGGCACGGGCCCCCAGGCTTTCAGCCGCGTCCAGATCTACCACAACCCAACAGCCAATACCTTCCGGGTTGTTGGCTGGAAGATGCAGCCAGAACAGCAGGTGAGGCCTTCTGCCTGCTCCTCCCTCTCCCTCTGCAGGCTGCGGCCCGCACCCTGCACGCCCCCATCCTCACCCACCTTTCCCCTCCCATCCAGGTGGTCATCAACTGTGCCATCGTCCGGGGTATCAAGTATAACCAGGCCACTCCCAGCTTCCACCAGTGGCGCGACGCCCGCCAGGTCTGGGGCCTCAACTTCGGGAGCAAGGAGGACGCAGCGCAGTTCGCGGCGGCCATGGCCAGCGCCCTAGAGGCATTGGAAGGTGAGGGGGGGGGGCTGCCGGAGCCCTGCCTGGGGCCGCCGCGTTGCCACCCCCAAATTACCCCTCATTCTCATCAATTGCTACTGCACAGCCACTGCGGAGAATTATGGGGAGGACTTTGCAGAGGCTCCTATGTGCCCCACGCGCTCCCGCGTATAAAATGCACGATTCCTAAGGGGATACTTTTACACATGCACACTCCCAGGTGACCGCCTCCCCGATCCAGATCCAGATCCAGATCCTTCCAGCCCCCAGAAGGCTCCCTGTGCCCTTTCACTAGGTAGCCGTTGTAGTGACAGGTCATCAGTTCGTTTTCTGGCCTCATTATTAAGAGAAAGATCTCCAGTTGGGATTTCTTAAATGTGAGCACGCACACGCATCCCCGGGGCAGGTGGGTGAGTGCAGATTCTGGTTCAGATGGGCCGGGGCGCGGCCTGAGCCTCTGCATTTGTAACCAGCACCCGGGGGATGAGGCTGCCAGTCCACAGACACAGTACTCTGAGGGGCGAGACTTTAGGAGACCACGGTGCATCCAGGGTCTGGGGGGACTGCTGTCGGACTTCGCATCCCCCCAGTGGCAGAGGCGTTTCCTTCCTGGGGCAACCTCGGTGCCAGTGGGGAAGGGCTTGCTTGGCTGGGGGCCCAGAAAAGCACGGTGGGTAATTTAGGTTTTGGGAGCCAGAGGCCTGGAGGTGGGTGAGAAAGAGGCTTCCAATCTTTCCAGCGAGTTCTTGGGCTGGGGTCTGAGTGGCGGTGACCGTGGTTAAGAGCCCGGATGCTAGAAATCAGCCTGAATCGTTCTTGTTCACGCAAATTCTGGTATGCAAGAATGGGGCAGGTGACTGCCTGCTGTGGGCCTTCTATGGGAATCCTCACAGCACCCGCCTCATACCTGCTCAGTCAAGGGAGGCTGGTGCCGACCCGCAACGCACATCCCAGCCCAAGGGTCAGGGTCCTGGAGGAAGAAGGAAGCGAGCGCCTCTGGGAGAGATTCCTGAGAGAGTGGAGGGAGAGTGTCACCGGGTGGGGCAGAGTTCAGGGGTTGACTCACCACACTTTTCTACTCTCGCCTTCAGGAGGGGGGCCTCCGCCACCCCCACCACCTGCAGCACCTTCCACCTGGTCTGTCCAGAACGGTCCCGCCCCAGAGGAGATGGAGCAGCAAAGGAGGTGGGGCCATCCCCTGGGTGGAGAACCTTACTAGCACCAGAGTTCTAGGATATTCCAGAACCCCTGCCTCCCAGAGTCCAGAACACTCCAAAGTTCGGTTTCCAGAATGTTCTTACTACTCCCAGGGG
Organism: Mirounga leonina; assembly: GCF_011800145.1. Lineage (NCBI taxonomy): Eukaryota > Metazoa > Chordata > Mammalia > Carnivora > Phocidae > Mirounga > Mirounga leonina. Next base: position 2,278,929 of record NW_023270718.1, read on the forward strand.
GCTAGAAATGAAGGGCTTTCAGAAAACCCCACTTCTGGAGTCCGAGAAACACCCACACCCAGAGTTGCAGAACATTCTGACCCCTCAAATCCTGGTCCCCCACATTCCCAGAGTCCAAAAGTTGGTTGTTTAAGAGATCTTGGGCATTTTGTAATTCACATGTCCTTGACAGTCTGATGACTCCAATGCTAAGGTCTCGGTCCCACCCTGTCCCTACCCTTCCCCCATCTCTTTCCTGGGCCCCTGGGGGAGGAAGGCAAGGGTGGGGATTGGCAGTCAGCCTCCCTGGAGATCTGGGAGAGGAGCTGGGAGGTTGCTGGTCATCCTTGGGCCCCAGAGTGATGGCAGCTCCCATCACCCCTTCTCAGGCAACAGCCAGGCCCACCAGAGCACATGGAGCGCCGAGTCTCCAATGCAGGTGATTGCTTGGTGGCCTTGGGGGGTTGGGGGGGAGCTCCCCGAGGAGGGGGTGGGCCAGCTGGACAGCAAGGAGTGAGCTCCTCTCTTAGCACCCTCCTTTTCTGTGTTTCTTCCAGGAGGCCCACCTGCTCCCCCAGCTGGGGGACCACCCCCACCTCCAGGACCTCCTCCTCCTCCTGGTCCCCCCCCACCCCCTGGTGCCCCCTCAGGGGTCTCGGCCGCAGGGCACGGAGCAGGGGGAGGCCCACCCCCTGCGCCCCCTCTCCCCACAGCACAAGGCCCCAGTGGTGGAGGAACAGGGGCCCCCGGGCTTGCGTCAGCCATTGCTGGAGCGAAACTCAGGAAAGTCAGCAAGGTGAGGGGCCCATGCGGGGCAGGATGTGGGGTCATGGCCCTGATGGAATAATGGGATGAGGCCCGAGTTTCTGGGGATGGGGGTGTCACAGGAGGGCTGGGGGGCCAAGAGGCCCGCCCATAAAGCCCCCTCCTCTTTGTAATTTCTCCAGCAGGAGGAGGCCTCAGGGGCGCCCTCAGCCCCCAAAGCAGAGAGCAGTCGGAGCACGGGTGGGGGGCTGATGGAAGAGATGAACGCCATGCTGGCCCGGAGGTGAGCCTGAGCCTGGAGCCTAGAGCCGTCAGTGCCTTGGAAAGCTCTGGGAAGAAACCCCTCAGACCAGCAGTTACCACCTGGAGATTTCGGTTCAGTAGGGCGAGGTTGGGGGAGGGCTCAGATTCCCGCCTGGTTTGTTTCTTTGGGTGAAAGTTCCCTCTTTGACAGGCAGGTTTGGGATATAATGCTGGAGATTCCATTCTCCTGAGATGGCTGAGGTTTGGAACCACCTAGGTAGCCTCCAGAATGTTCTGAAACCCAGAATTGTAGGACCTCAGGGGCTCTCCCCTGAGGAGATCCTGCCTCAGAATCTTGGAAACTCAGATTCCTAGAATCCCAGCCGTCTAAGACAGAGACTTCCTCCCACTCTTAGGATTTTGTGATTCCCAAATGTGAGAATCGTAAACCACTCCAGTTGGAGAACAGCACTTTCCTTAACTTCTAAAAACTCCAGTTTCCTTAGCTTTGGAGAATTCCAGAACACTACACCTTAGACTCCACCTTTCTAGAACTCTGGTAAGAATTACTAGTGGCTGAGGGAGGGCTGAAGTCATCTGTTTTTGCCTGTCCCTCCTGCAGAAGGAAAGCCACACAAGTTGGGGAGAAACCCCCCAAGGATGAATCTGCCAATGTGAGTTAGGGGCTCTTCCTGCCATACGCACCTTAGGCTGTACCATTTGGGGAGGGCCGGGTGCGTGATAGGAGTGGGCGGGGCTTGAAGCGGGAGGAGGAGAATGAGCCGTCGGCCTCATGACAGTTTTATTTCCCACCAGCAGGAGGAGCCAGAGGCCAGAGTCCCAGCCCAGAGTGGTGAGTGAGCCGGTCTCGCTGCTGGAACTCTTAAGTCAGGGTGCCCTGTTCTCACGTGGAACGCCCCCTCATGGGGGGAGTCTGTGCAAACAATGCTGGGGATTGTAGTCTCCTAAGAAGGTTCTTTGAACAGGGGCTGATGGGGCTGGGGGGAAAGATGGAGGCGGGGCATTCCTTGTCCCTGATCTCTTCCTGATTTGTCGCCTTTCCCCCAGAACCTGTGCGGAGACCTTGGGAGAAAAACAGCACAACCTTGCCAAGGTGGGCCATCCATGCTGCTCCTCCCCCCTCCCCGAAAAAGATGAGATTTGCCAAATTTGTAGGAAGGAACACAATGCGACCCCCGGAATGGGAAGCAGGGGAGGCAGACCCTCTCTCTAACCTCGTTTCTGTTCCAAACCACACCGACTCTCCTAGGATGAAGTCCTCTTCTTCTGTGACCACTTCCGAGGCCCACCCCTCTACGCCCAGCTCCAGTGATGAGTCCGACCTGGAGAGAGTGAAACAGGTAGCTTGGGGAGGGGCCCGGAGGGGGAAGTTTGGGGGCTAGAAAGGGGCCACAGGAAGAAAGGAGATCTGCGTCCAAACTCTTAACACCGACCTGCCCTGTGATTCTGTGAAAAGGCCTCAGAAACCTCAGTTTTCCAGCTTGAGAAAGGGAGAGATTGAATCAGATCAGGGATGACACACATACCACAGCCTCCTTTTTCCAGTGCCGGAGACAGACCTTACTAATCTATCACTGCAGTCATTCCTGATGAATACCCAGAGTCCTTTCCAGCACGCTAGGCCCAGGTAGCCAGCACCAATTGGAATTGGCAGGAGAGTGGAATGTATTTGTCAGCGCTGGTACTGGACGCTCTCCAGTCCTTTTCATCTGGCTCCAAGGATCCAGAATTTTCCCCTAGAATCCTCCAGTCACTCTGTGGCCTTATCAGTGATGTCACTGTGTGTGTGTGTGTGTGTGTGTTGGGGGATGGGGGGAGTCTTGAACCTTCTTCCTCTGGCCCTTCCGTCATTAAGAAAGGGCGGCTTCATTTCTGCAAGTCCAGGCACCCTTCCTCATTGGTTGCACCCATTATTTCCAGGAGCTTCTGGAAGAGGTGAGGAAGGAACTACAGAAAGTAAAAGAGGAAATCATTGAAGGTGAGGTTTTTATTTTAAACATTTACTTTGGAGGCATCGTGTCTCCCGGAAAGGGTCCTGTATGGGAAGGGAAGGCAGAAGAGGCTCTTCTGCCCCTGACCTCTGCCGGTTTTCTTCCAGCGTTTGTCCAGGAGCTGAGGAAGCGGGGTTCCCCCTGACCACAGAGCCCTGGAAGATCTCATATCTCCTTTCTGCACACCCCGCCTGTCACCCCGCTTTCCCTGCCTCAACTTGACTTGGAATTGGCTGAAGACTACACAGGAATGCATCTTCCCCACTCCCCGTCCTACTTGGAAAATTCCAAAGGGGTGTGGCTTCCTTGGCTCCACGCCCACACCCATACTGGCTGCTGATTGGCTGGGGAGGCCCCCACCCTTTGCTCCCTTTGGTCCTTCCCCTCCGCCATCCCCTTGGGGCTGGTTCCTCTGCTGGGGATGTACCAATTAACCCCACAGTAAGGGGGAAGGAAGGAGGGAATTTCACATTCCCTTGTTCTAGATTCACTTTAACGCTTAATGCCTTCGAATTTTTTTTTTAAGAAAAAAAAAATATATATATATATTTAGGTTGTGGGGAAAGGGAAATTTTGTTTCTCTTTGGTTTTGATAAAATAGGGGTGTGGGGAGTTTTTAAATGCTGTACCCCAGGCTTGTCCCATTTGGGGCAGCTATTTAAGGGGGGGGATGACCCACCAGGCTGGGGGCACCTCCCTCACCCCCACCCCAGGGAGCTCCCTTCCCTTTGGCTCCTTCCCCTTTTCTATGAGGAATTAAGATGCTATAACTTTTTGGAACCTCAGTTTTTTGGTTTTTTATTTGGGTAGGTTTTGGGGTCCAGGCCATTTTTACCCCCTGGGGAAAATAAGATGAGGGAGAAAGGAAAAGGGGAGGAAACCTCTCCTCTCCCACCTTCACCTTTAGCTTCTTGAAAATGGGCCCCGATGGAATAAATCTGCCAGTTTTTTATAAATGTGAAGATTTCTGGATTGATTTCAAAGGGCTGCTCTGATGAGGATGGGGGTGGGGTGTGCCCCTCCCATAGTAATCCACCTTACCCTCCTCCTCTTCCTTCCCACCCTGACCTGTTCCAGTTCCCACGCTCCGGCAACCAATCTACCACCCTGAGAAACCTAAGGACAGTCCCTCACTGTGTGGCATTGGGCAAGTCCCTTTGCTACCCCGGGGGCCTCAGTTTCCCCATCTGGGAAACACCTTATAGGATGGACTCTGCCTGGTTCCTATGGGAATCCTCCCAGCTTCTCTGCTAAAACCAATGAGCCTTATACCCATTTTGCAGATGTACACCATGGTTCTCAGACACATTCTTAAAGATGACTTCTTTACCCCAGAGCTCCTTTAATTATAAAATACTTACAGTCTTAAAAAAATAGAATTAAGAAATCACAGAGCTCATACACACCCCCTTCAGTGGTTCAGTGGGTGGGCAGGGGGTAGGTGGGGTAGATAACCCTGCATGGTTGGAATATTCCATTTGGATGGGGGTGGGGGAACTTCATGGCTGAGGGGCAGGTGGTCCCACTGGAGGAAGCCTTTGTAGGAAGGAGGGTGAGGGTGAGCTGGGTGACCAGTCCAAAGGCAAGAAGGAAGAAGGAATCCCTGAGTACTCAAGAGCGGGTTTGGATGAGGGATGTGACAAGTGCCCTCACGTAGTAGGGGAACAGGTGGGGGTTCCTATGAGGGGCTAGTAGAGGACAGTGGACAAGGACAACAGTAGGTCCAGAACTTCAGACAGGTAAACAAAGCTGAGACCAAAACACAGAATGGTTCATCCCTAGGCAGGACCGATTTTTCTACCCAGAGGACCAAGTCCTGCTGGAACAGACCACAGAAGGCGAGGAGACCCTGCCCAACCTTTCCATGGGTTAAGGCACACACTGAAGTAGGGGTATCTGTTGGGATGATCTACGGGAAGGGATGACCAACTGAGGTACCAATGGATGATGGACTGAAGGCAGGAGCCATGGGGGATCTCGCTGGAGCTAAGACATTCCAAGATCCATCCCTCTCTGCCCCCTCCAAAGTGAGGTAGATGGAAAATGATGGGGCCCACAGTCCCCCGGGAGTTTGCATTTTGGTTACAATGGTCTTTACCGATGAAGAAGGGGGAAAGGGTGTTCTGGTGTAATGGATAATGGATGGGGCAGGAGAGCCACTCAGATAAGTGGACGTGTGAGTGACAGAATGAGTTAGCTAGATCCGTGTGTCCTGCTGGCCCACCTAGTAGTGGGTGGGTGGGATCCAATGGAAGACAATGTCTTCCCATTACAAAGGGCTAAATCAGTGGACTAGGGGTGGGGGTGAGTTGGAGGCGGGGTGGGCAATGGGACTCCTGTTGGAACATTCCACTAATGGGTGGAGGAGCCCCTGCGGAAGGTACCATTGGGCAGGTTAGTAGGGACATGACCAAAAGCCCGGTTGCCTCAGCCCCAGTCCCGCCTCCCTTCTACCCCTAAAAGGGCAGGGTGGTTATTAGCTGGGCCGGTTCAGGAAGGGACAGTGGGGACAGAAGGTCATGTCGGAGACGTCACAGCCCAGACCACAGCCACATCGAAGACCCAGGTCCCCCGGCCCCCTATTCCTTGGGCGTTGCTTGGGGCGCGGACGGCGGGTCCCGGGCGCCGAGCTGGGCGCGCACCTCCCGCATCTGCGCCTGCAGCTCCACCACCGCGCTCTGCAGCGGCGCCGCCTGCACGCGATCCTGCAGCGCCTCCAGCGCCAGCGCCAGGTGGCCCACCTCGTCCCGCATCGCGCTCCAGGCGGCGTGCCGCTCCCTCTCCTTGCGCCCGCGCAGCGCCTGGTGGCGCCAGTACTCCAGCACCAGGCAGCCGCCGCCCACGACGAAGATGGTGGCCTCGCCCAGCAGCTCGGCGCCCAGCTCGGCGGCCGCGTCCTCGTTCAGCGGCTTGACGGCGTGCGCATTGAAGCCCATGATGCGCATCTTGGCCCGCATCTCCGCCCAGTGATACACTGCGGGGGAAGAGGGGGAAGGGATCTTTTGCGCGGGAGCCGCTGCAGTCCCCCCCCCCCCTCGACGCCTCGGTGTCCCGGCCGGAGCAATGGGGACACGGACAGCCAGAATCGCCGGCGTTAGGCAGTGGGCGCCTTAAAGAGGACCGGCGCAGGGGCCGAGCGGGTTATCTGGCCTGGCGTGGCCCGGAGGGCATCTTTTGAAAGCGTCCAGAAGATTCTGGCGAGCAGCCAGGGATGAGAAATGCTGCTCTGGAGGGGAGGTCCTGAGTGGGGGACCGCACCTCGCGGGGGGGGGGGGTGTCACAAAAAAGCAGGTGTAAAGCTTGCTCCTTCAAGCTCCTTCCCCAGTGCGCTCGAGCGCCAGCCAGGATCCTCCCCGCCTCCCCTGAAGGTGGCGCTGACACTTCCCATCTCCCGAGGCGTGTTCGCTATGGGGTTTGGGGCTTCGGAAGGAGCTCCGGGCTTGGGCCAGGCTGTGCCAACAACTTCTTTACCTAATCGCTTATTCAGGTGAATAAGGACTAGGAGCGTGTCATCGTCCATAAACACAACACAATCAGAGCTTGGGTGTTGAAACACCCCGAATCACTCCGGGAATAATTAATACCCATCCATAGATACAGAGATACTGACCGGGAAAATACGGGTCCTCGAGCTCATTAAGAAATGAATTTCTGAAAACATCGTATACTTCACCCCTGCCACAGCTGACCTGATTACCTTTCCTTCCTTTTTGGTAGAAGAGTAACTCATGCACATGGGGGGAATGATTTAGACTACATAGAAGGGGGTAGACTGAAAAACGGAAGTCTGCCTTCCCACCTCCAGCTTCAGTCCTGCTCCCACTCCAACCACTTTTGGTCTTCCCTGCATTGATTTCTTCTAGTTTAACCCCATGATGCCAAATAACAAGCCTGTACCTCCATTTCTTGATTCACTAAGTTGAATTTTTTAAAAAATATTCTGTTTTGAATGTTCTACTGCCATCCACCCTTATGTGACTTTATCACATATTCTATATCCTGTCCTTCCCCACTCTCAATTTTTACAGGTGATTTGAATTTAATTTTTTACTGTTTATCGGTAATCGTTGTCCTTGTAGATAATATGCCTATTGCCTGAACTTCCTGACAAGTGTACCCATAAGCATATTAATTGCCCTACCCTGCCCTCCACTCCCCCACCTCCTATGGTCAGTCCCCCATACTATTACTGTTACATTGCCACAGTATCTTAGTTTTCTTTTTCTTTCTTTCTTTCTTTCAGATTTTATTTATTTGAGAGAGAGAGAGCACAGAGGGAGAGAGAGAAGCAGACTGCCCACGGAGCAAGGAGCCCAACGCGGGGCTCGATCCCAGGACCCCAAGATCGCAACCTGAGCCAAAAGCAACCGCTTAACCGACTGAGCCACCCAGGCGCCCGGCCATGGTGTCTTTCTAAGGTTAAAATAAGTCTTCAGTGCTTTGTCCATAGACTGAGTCTGAAAATGAAAATATAGAGCGTATTACATATAATTAAGGTTATGTAAATACTAATCGCTGTGAACCCATAACGAAGATGTAATTTTGTTTCTGCATTCTGAAGCAGTAACAGTTGGTGGCTCTAACCATTGCTACATGTCATGTCACATTTTAGTCTTTTCATACTTTTTATTTGTTTGCTTATTTATGTATATTCCATGTCCAATATGGGGCTTGAACTAATGACCCTGAGATTAAGAGTTGCATGCTCTTCCCACTGAGGCAGCCAGGTGCCCAGCCTTCTCATATTTAGAGTTTTATTTTACTGTATGCACTTTTTAGTTTTCCCTAGAGTGGTGTTTCTCACCACAAATACCGGTTATGATCCACCAATCCCTAGCTCACCATGTGACCAAGACCATCCAGCTCTTTGCTCCTATTCTCTCTCTCTTTTTTTTTTCCTATTCTCTTTATTAGTCAGCTGTGGACCTGTAAGCTATTTTCTGGGCCGCTGAGGGGCTGTCCTCTCATCCTGTCTTCACATTGTTCTCCTTCACACTGTTCCTCCTCTTTGAGGAACCGACTCTGTGAATTCCATTCTAGGTTGGCTGAAGTATCTCCCTAAGTACCTTTTTCAGAAAGGGTCTTGGTACCTAAGTATTTTGAATCTTTGCATATTTGAAATATCTTTTTCCACTTTCACACGGGACTAGGATGATAGTTTCTGGGCCAGAATTACTGGTTCAAAATCATACTCCTTGGGCACCTGGGTGGCTCAGTGGGTTATGCATGTGCCTTTGGCTCAGGTCATGATCCCGGGGTCCTGGGATCGAGCCCTGCCTCAGGCTCCCTGCTCAGCAGAGAGCCTGTTTCTCCCTCTCCCTCTGCTGCACCCCCTGCTTGTGCTCTCTCTCTCTGTGTCAAATAAATAAAATCTTAAAAAAACAAAAAACCCACACACAAAAACCCAAAAAACAAAATCACATTCCTCAGCAATTTGCAAACCTTCATTACCTGTAATGGGCAGAGGGGTGTTGTTGACATCCCTGTGGCACTGAATGGGCCTATGAGTGAGTTTCCCTTATTTTATACCCCTCTATCTGAACCCTGTTTCTCTCTTTAGTCCTGGGAATTTTCCTTGTCTGTGCATCTAAGTATTAACCCTACCCAAACAGAGATCTGGTCTTTGCTCTTGGGGAATGTCCTGCCAGATAAGAGCACCTTTGTTTACCTGGAGCCTTGGGCCAGGCCAGATAATCTGTACTAGCAATGTAATTTATGGTGGGGGCTTTGGACCATGTGGTATCAGTTCAGCCTTTAGAAAGGCTAGAAACTAAGGTCAGCCACACAGGTGGTAAATCTGGTCTCTATGTCCCATCCCCACTAAAACCCCTGGATGCCATGGCTCAGGTGAACTTCCCTGGTTGGCAATACTCCATACGTTTGTCATTCATCGTTGCTGGGAGAAGTTAGTTCTGTCCATGACTCCACAGGAAGAGGACAGCTGGAAGCTCACACTTGGAATTCTCTTGGGCTGTGTTCTCCGTGCCTCTTCCCTTGGCTGATTGTAATCTGTATCCTTTTGCTGTAATAAACTGTAACTAGGAGTATAACAGTTTTCAGTGAGTTCTGTGAGTCCTTCTAGCAAGTTATCGAAACGGGGTTGTTGTGGGCCCCCCTCGAACTTGCAATTGGTGTCAGAAGGGTGGTCTTGATGAGCCCCTCATTTTGTACATCTTATGCATTTCCTGCTCTCCATTTCCCCTTTATATCTTCCGGAACAGTCTGAGGCGCCGCCTGCACTGACCCTCCACGCCTCTAGATGTCCCTCTTCTTGTTTTCTTTGCCCTTCTTCCTTCCACATCCTGTTAGATTTCATTAACTTTTCCTTTCAGAACATCTGTCGGTTTCAGGGGGGGTTGGCTACCATATTTGTGAGTTTCATAGTCTTTCTTTATTAAAACATTGTATTATAGAAGATCCAAACATGCAGACAAGTTTAGAGTCACCACTCAGGTGTATCACATCTACATCTTGATAAGTGAGCTAAGTGAGAACTCTGAGAATGTGGACCCATTGTGTTAACTGGAAAGCTACAGCTGAGGTTATGGTGCAGGGAACAGGGGGGCAGGCCCTGCCCAGCCAATGCCAAAATCAAGGTGGGATTGACACTGGGTGCTGACCCAAAGGGAGTGTCTCTCCTGGAGCCTTCTACGTCCTCCTTTCCCTCCCTGCAGCCCCTGCCCTGATCCAGGCCTCTTCCTCTCCCACCCTTTCCGCCTCCAACACTGCCCCCACAAGGTAGCCAGAAGAGTCTTTCTAAAGCACAGATCTGACCATGACCTTCCCCTGCTCAGAATGTGCTGTGGCTCAGTGTCCTCAGGAAAAAAGCCAAAGTCCCTAGCATGATTTTTAAGGTCTCTGAACATCTCTCCAGGGTGATCTTTGGAATGAACTCACCTGTGCCCAACCCCCTACCAACCTCTACTGTTTCCATACAGACTGTTTCCTTGTCTGAAATTAATTTTTACATGAGCAGCAGATATTTTGTGATAGAAGTGTGTGTTGGTTCTTTCACCCTGAACTGTTGGGGCAGGTAACTACTCAGCAGCAGGATGCTAATCTAGGACGCTTGCAGGAGATGTCAGTTCACTGGGAAGTTCCCATTCCAGAGCAGGCCAGGATGAGTTTCTGTCGAGTACAAAGCATCAATGAGTTATGTGAATTCATTTTAGTCTCTGGTGGGCATGGTCAAAGTGAAAACTTTGGGGCTGGTTTCACAACAAGCTTCAACAAATGCCACCATTAAACAGCAGGGTGTTTTCTCAGACTGTGGCCTGGGGACAAATCAGGCTCCATCCTTGTGAATTTCAGAATCAGTTTATTAATTCAAACATATGCATTCAGACATACACACAGCTTTTAAGTTCTTTAAACTGTATATATCTAGTCATCTGCAAATAAAAACTATTTTTTCCTTCCCGATTCTTTTGCCATTTATTCCTTGGCTCCTTTGAGACATCAAAGAAGGAAGTATGATATTTGCTGTAGGATTCTACCAACTTGAGGAAGTCCACTCTTTTCCTAGTTTTCTGAGAGTTGTTTTTTTTTTTAATCATGAATGGGTGTCTACTTTAATTAAATATCTTTCCTGTACCTACCTAAATGATAATAAGTCATTTCTTCTTTTTATTTATAATGAATTACATGGACTAATTTTTTCAAAATGTTAATAAGATTTCTGAAATGATAAATTTTCTTTTTTATATATTGTTGGATTTGCTCTCCTAAATTTTTTTTTTTAAAGATTTTATTTATTTATTTGAGAGAGAGAGAGAATGAGAGACAGAGAGCAGGAGAGGGAGGAGGGTCAGAGGGAGAAGCAGACTCCCCGCCGAGCAGGGAGCCCGATGCGGGACTCAATCCCGGGACTCCAGGATCATGACCTGAGCCGAAGGCAGTCGCTCAACCAACTGAGCCACCCCGGTGCCCCTGCTCTCCTAAATTTTTTGAGGATACTTGTATCTTCTGTGCATGAGAGAGCTAGATGTTTGTTTTTGCAAAGTTCTTGTCAGGTTTGGGTGTTACGGTGATACTGACTTCATAATGCAGGTTGGGGTGTCTTGCTAATTTTTATAATCTCTTCAGAGAGGGTTTGTGGTGACTTGGAATCAATGGTAGTGTGAAAATATCAATTTTTCCTGAATTCATCCATAGACTTGGTATAATACCAAAATCTAAGCAAGTTCCTTTGTGGAAGTCGGGCTCCGTGCTCAGTGTGGAGTCTGCTTGAGATTCTCTCTCTCCCTCTCCCTCTGCCCCTTCCCCCACTCCTGCTCTAAACAAACAAACAAAATCTTTTTTAAAAAAGGAACTTTAGGGGCACCTGGCTGGCTCAGTGTGTAGAGCACACGACTCTTGATCTTGGGGTTGGGAGTTCAAGCCCCATGTTGGGCACAGAGCTTACTTAAAAAAAAAAAAAGGAATTTTAGGGGCGCCTGGGTGGCTCAGTCATTAAGCATCTGCCTTCGGCTCAGGTCATGATCCCAGGGTTCTGGGATCGAGCCCCACATAGAACTCCCTGCTCCGCGGGAAGACTGCTTCTCCCTCTCCCACTCACCCCGCTTGTGTTCCCTCTCTCACTGTGTCTCTCTCTGTCAAATAAATACATAAAATTAAAAAAAAAAAAAAGGAATTTTATACAATTAAGAAAGTAAGAAGACTGGGAGCAAATATTTACAAATAATATCCAATAATACTATTATATATTGATATATAATAATATATTTATTATCTAATAATATAATCTAATAATAGTTTGATTATTATCTAATAAAGGACTTGTATCCAGAACATATAAAGAGCTCTTAAAACTCGGGGCGCCTGGGTGGCTCAGTCGTTAAGTGTCTGCCTTTGGCTCAGGTCATGATCCCAGGGTCCTGGGATGGAGCCCCTCATTGGGCTCCCTGCTCTGCGGGAAGCCTGCTTCTCCCTCTCCCACTCCCCCTGCTTGTGTTCCCTGTCTCGCTGTCTCTCTGTCAAATAAATAAATAAAATCTAAAAAAAAAAAAGAACTCTTAAAACTCAACATTAGGAAGATAAATAATCCAATTAAAATGGTCAAAAGGTTTGAACAGACATCTCACCGAAGAAGACATACATACATACAAATGGCCAATAAGCACATTAAAAGATGCTCAACACATTAGTCACTAGAGGTACACAAATCAAAACCACAACGAGGTACCATTTCACACCTACTAGAATAACTATAATCAAGACAACTAAAAACCCCAACTGCTTTCAAGGTTTCAGAGGGAAAGCAACACTCTTCTACCTCTAGTGGGAATGCCCAGTGGTTCAGCTACTTTGGAAAACAGTTTGGCAGTTGCTTAAAAAGTTAAACATCAATTTACCATAAGACCCAACAAATCCACTCCTAGGTATCTACGCAAGAGAAATAACACACGTCCACATGCTTGTACACAAATGTTCCCAGTAGCATTATTCACAAGTGCCAAAAAGTGGAAACAACCCAGTGGCCATTGACTGATGAGTGGATAAATAAAATGTGGGTGTATTTATACAGTGGAGTATTATTAATACACAAAAAGGAGGGAAGCAGTGATCCATGCTACAGCATGGATGAATCTTGAAAGCATCATGCTGAGTCAAAGAAACCAGACACAAGAGACCATATAGTGTTAATGGTTCCTTTTATACGAAATGTCCAGAACAGGGAAATCTCTAGAGACAGGAAGTAGATTAGTGGTGGCTGGGGGTGGGGGTGGGAGGGTCAGTGGGGCTAAGGGGTAGGGGTGAGGGGGTGGGGGGGTTGGGAGTGACTGCTAATGGACACACGGGATCTCGTTAGAGTGACAGAGATATTTCTAAGATTGAATTTTGGTCATGGTTGCACAGCTAGGTAAATTTATTAAAAATAACAAAAGCGGGGCGCCTGGGTGGCTCAGTTGGTTAAGCGACTGCCTTCGGCTCAGGTCATGATCCTGGAGTCTCAGGATCGAGTCCCGCATCGGGCTCCCTGCTCGGCGGGGAGTCTGCTTCTCCCTCCGACCCTCCCCCCTCTCATGTGCTCTCTCTCATTCTCTCTCTCTCAAATAAATAAATAAAATCTTTAAAAAAAAAAAAACAAAAGCATCCACTGGAAACAGGAATTTTGTGGCACGTAGATTACACCTCAATAAAGCTGTTTAAACAAACAGAACAGAACGCCAGGGTCTCGGAGTGTCTGCCCCTGAAATGGGCTGATTCTGTCATGAGGAGGGCTCTCAGACTGAAGACGACGGCTCCCTGCTGAGCCCAAGGGGGATCCCGCCAAACAGCAGTGGCCTCAGGAATGAGTGCTTGTATCTGTGGGGTGTTCAGTTTTCCAAAGTCGAAACCACTCTCCTGGTTTGGGGATGCGTCATTGTTGTCAGCCAGGAACGGCATGGAATTGAAACTGGAGAATCCCATGGCTTTCCCTCATGGGGATTACTCTTCTCCCACAACCAGCAGCCAGGGCTGCCATGGTGGCCCCGGGATGTCACCAGGGACCCAGGCTCCCGCTCTCTCAGCCTTACCTCCCTCATGATGGGGATTTTAGCCACATGCCCCAAAGATGCCTGCTTTCCCTCTGGGAGCCACATCCTCCTTCTAGGTGACAGGCAAGGCAGGGCTGGTCAGAAAGCATGTGCATCTGATCTCTCCCTTTTTATGAGAAAGCCACTGGGTTTCCTGAAAACCCCATGGAGCAGATTGGCCTCCGTGTCATGGAGCCACCCTTCCCTGCGGGGTGGGGGGGTCCAACATTCTTGGCTGGCCACATGCTTACACCTAATCAAACCGGGGTTCTCATGATGGAGAGGCGGGGGAGAAGGGCGACTTGGCAAGAACCGGAGTGTGTACCAGAGTGAGTGCTGCTGGTGGGCCCTCACCTTTCTTTTCAGGCCCCCCCCAGCCAAGACTGCTGCTCTCCAGCCCTGGCAACCAGCTCTCAGGCTCGTGGGGTGGGGGTGTCCCCTCTCTGGACCTGAAATCTTGAGCAAGGCTTCAAGGATGCTCCTCCCACTCCCCGAGCTACACTCACTGCGAGAAGCCACAGAGAAAACACATGTGCCCTCCACAGTCTCTGCAACCTGGCATCTGTGGTGGGTAGTGAGATCTCAAAAGCCGAGCAGTGTTTGCTTGGGGGAGGGGAGGGGCTTGAGCAAACTTGGGGAATGATGAAATGTGTTCACTATCTCACAAGCACATACGTAGGTCAAAAGTCAAGTTACACACTTTATATATGTGTGTTATATATATATATATGTGTCACGTACACCTCACTAAAGCTGCTTTAGGAAAAAAACCAAGGGAAGGCAGGATAAGCAGCTTAGAAACAGATAGAAGGATTGAGGGTTTGTTGCTCAGAGAAAAAGTCCTGACTCTAAAATGATCACAAGGCCGCATGTGATCTATGCCATTGCTGATTTTCTGGCCGTTCCCATTCAGTGCTCTCAGCCCCCTTTGCTCTCTCTCATCTCTGGGCTTTTGCATATGCCATTCCTTCTGCCTGCAACATGCACTCCTTTCCACATTCACCCTGAATTTTCAGGTCCTGGCTCAGATGCTTCCTCCTGTGGGAAGCCCTTCCTGACCACCCAGGCTGGGTCTGTCACCCTCCGTATGGGCTTTGCCATCCCAGCTCCAACCACGCTGGGTTGTCACCATCTGGGGAGCGGTCTGTCTCCCCCATGGACTGGGAGTCCCAAGAATGCAGGGTCAAGAGTGCCTTGGTCACTCCTGTATTCCCAGCACAGCCTAGTAAGGGGCCAGGCACAGAGCAGGTACTCAGGGAATATTTATTAAAAACATCAGTCAATCAATCAGTCAACCAATGAATAAATAACCTCCCGACTACAAAAGAGCAAAAGGTACTCTTACAGTGGACAGACCCAGTGGTCACCACTTAAACCAAGTGGTCAAACTCAGCATCATCCATAATGGGACAAACTGACATCGTGACCGGATGAAGGTGTCATGGGACAGACACAGCATCACCCACAGTTTTTCTGCTGAAAATGTTCACTCTGGGGCACCTGAGTGGCTCAGATGGTTGAGCGTCTGCCTTTGGCTCGGGTCATGATCCCAGGGTCCTGGGATTGAGCCCCGCATCGGGCTCCCTGCTCGGCGGGGGGCCTGCTTCTCCCCCTGCTCATGTTCTCTCTCTCTCTCTGTATCTTTGTGTCTCGAATGAATAAATTAAAAAATTTTTAAAAAGAAAATGTTCACTCTAAATCTAACCATGAGTCCAGAGTGTGGGTCATTTTCTGGAGGACAACTGAGCTGGAAGTTTTCAAAAATCCAAAGTCATACAAATCCAAAAAAGGCAGAGCTGTCCTAGATTTCACAAGATTAAAGAGATGACTATAAAATGTAATGTGTGGGCCATGACTGAATCCTGGGTTGGGTGGAAAAAAAAATCTATAAAAGACATTTTGACATTGCTAGAGAAATTCGAAAACAAGCAGTTTCTTAGATGACATTATGAAATTATTAAGAATTTTCTTAGTGCCGGGCGCCTGGGTGGTTCAATCGGTTAAGTGTCTGCCTTTGGCTCAGGTCATGATCCCAGGGTCCCAGGATCGAGCCCCACATCGAGCTCCCTGCTAGGCAGAGAGCCTGTTTCTCCCTTTTCCTCTGCCTGATGCTCTGCCTACTTGTGCTCTTTCTCTCTCTGTCAAATACATAAATAAAATCTTAAAAAAAAAAAAGAATTTTCTTAGTGTATAATGACTTTTTTGGATTGTGTGGGAGAAGGTCCTTATTCTTAGAAGACATACACTTAAGTTTTTAAGGGTAAAGTGCCATGACATCTGCAAATTACTTTCAAATGATTCAGTGAAAAAAAAATCTGTGTACGTATGGAGACATAGATAGAGACGTAAAGCATTATAGACTAATGTTTG
This sequence comes from Mirounga leonina, assembly GCF_011800145.1. Lineage (NCBI taxonomy): Eukaryota > Metazoa > Chordata > Mammalia > Carnivora > Phocidae > Mirounga > Mirounga leonina. The sequence continues at coordinate 2,294,818 of NW_023270718.1, forward strand.
TGTGCCCCCCGCCCCCGCCAATATGTATGTTGAAGCCCTAACCCCCAATGTGATGGTATTTGGAGGTGGGGCCTCTGGGAGGTAATTCGGTTTAGATGAGGTCATGTGGGTAGGACCCCCCAGGATGGGATTGGTGCCCTTATAAGAAGAGAAAGAGACACCAGGGGGCCCTCTCTCTCTCTCTCTCTCTGCCATATGAGCACACCGTTAGAAGGCAGCTATCTACAAACCAGGAAGCGGGACCTCACCAGGAACTGAATCTGTTAGCGCCTTGATCTTGGACCTCCCAGCCTCCAGAATGGTGAGAAAATAAATGTCTGTTGTCTAAACCCCCCAGCCTGTGGTATTTTGTTATTGCAGTGCGATCTTAGACTCACAGACATAAGCATGCAGATCCAAGATATCTGTAGGCCACAGACAAGGCACAATGTGAAGAAGTGGTGAATTTAGTAAGGGCATCTGGGTGTTCATTGTATAGTTTTTTCCATTTTTATGTAGGTTTGACAATTTTCCGAATAAGATATTGGGGACAAGTAAACTGCAAAAAAAAAAAAAGAGTATGTAAAGAAAATATACCAAAATGTAAGTAAGTGCTGATGATTTCTGGCAGGTAGGTTTTATGATGGTCTTGATTTTTATTTTTATTTATTTATTTATTTTTTCTTTTTTAAGATTTTATTTATTTATTTGAGAGAGAGAATGAGAGACAGCACAAGAGGGAAGAGGGTCAGAGGGAGAAGCAGACCCCCCGCTGAGCAGGGAGCCCGATGCGGGACTCGATCCAGGGACTCCAGGATCATGACCTGAGCCGAAGGCAGTCACTTAACCAACCGAGCCACCCAGGCGCCCCTATGATGGTCTTGATTTTTAAATTTTCTCCTCTGAGGGCACCTGGGTGGCTCAGTCAGTTAAGCGTCTGCCTCGACTCAGGTCATGATCTCAGGGTCCTCGGATTGAGCCCCACATAGGGTTCCCTACTCAGCGGGGAGTCTGCTTCTCCCTCTGACCCTCCCCCCTCTCATGTGCTCTCTCTCTCATTCTCTCTCTCTCAAATAAATAAATAAAATCTTTAAAAAAGAAAGAAAGAAAGAAAGAAACTAACAATGGAATGCACAAAGATTTAGCCCAGGGCCCCTGAGGCCCAGCATGACTCTCTGGGGGAGGTCCTTTCTGGCTAATCACTAGGGTGGTGCCCTCCAGGGTAAGGAGAGGCTGTGCCATTGTGTGGTGTGTGGTGGGTCCATCTACTAAGTTTAAAGCTCTAGACCCAAGGTGCCTGGATGGCTCAGTCAATGGAGCATGTGACTCTTGATCTTGGGGTCATGAATTTGGGTGTGGAGATTACTTAAAAAAATAAAAAAAAAACTAAAAACATAAAAATAAAGCTCAAGAGGGGCACCTGGGTGGCTCAGTTGGTTGAGCGACTGCCTTCGGCTCAGGTCACGATCCTGGAGTGCCTGGATCGAGTCCCACATTGGGCTCCCTGCTCAGCAGGGAGCCTGCTTCTCCCTCTGACCCTCCCACCTCTCATGTGCTCTCTCTCTTTCTTGCTCTCATTCTCTCTCTCAAATAAATAAATAAAATCTTTAAAAAAAATGAATAAATAAAGCTCAAGACCCATGGGCAAGTCAGAGGGGCGGGGGGCAAATTCTCAGGTCCCTTGTATACTGCCTCCTGTCTCCTGCAAGATTAAGCACTAGATGCCCACAGAAGTAACCTGCTCACTAACAGCTTGTAAAGACTTCCTTCCTCTCTCCTCTCACTTTCTTCCAAAAGTCAAAGGATAGCAGTAATTCATTCTCCTTGTAATTACCTTCCAAAGAGGGGAATAAGGGGCCCTATTTGTAGAAAAAAAAAAAGTAACTCGACTGTTTAAGAGGTACTGAGTTTCTGTTTGGAATGATGAAGAAGTTCTACACAAAGAGGGTGGTGATGATAGTTGCACATTACTCTGAGTGTACTTAATGCCACTGAATTGTATACGTAAAATGGTAGAATGATCACTTGTATGTTATGTACATGTTGTCAATTTAAAAAGAAAAGATAATTTGGTAACGAGAAATGAGTCTCAGTACAGCTCTGTTTCACCCCCGACTGGTCAACAAGCATGGTGTACTGCCATGCAATCCTGCCAGTGACCACCCAGAGTTAGTGCAGCCTCCACGGGGTGAAGGCTCAGTGCCACAGGATGGCTCCCACTCCAGGGAGCAGCCGTGAATGGGGTTCCCAAGCCACCTGCACTTCTGACCAACTGGCCCAAACTCGGGGGCTCCTGCAAACCCCCTTAGGTTCAAAACTTTGCTGGAACCACTCACAGAATGCCTTGGCAACGTTATACCTACTATTGCAGCAGGTAAGGTGTAGGAGGGATCGTGGGGCTTCCATGGGACAAGAAGGCTTTCGGCTGGCCCTTCAAACATGGCTGCCAACCAGGAAGTGTCTCAGGCCCAACAGGTAGGCAAGAGGGATGGGATTACTGGCTATGTGACTGAACCAGAAGGTCAGGTTGGCTTCGTCATCTTCTTATGCTAGGTCTTCCCACCAGCCCCACCCACAGTCACCTCAGTAGCATAACAAAGGTATACTTATCACTTATGAATTTAACAAAGGCTTCTGAAGCTATATAAGAACCGGTAAAACTGGTTAACAGATATATTCTTTATTACCCTACAAAGACGAAGGGAGGTACTCAACACACTCCCCTGAAGGGCTCCCGCCCCACATGAGCTGTGGCTGCCATGATATGCACCAACCAGCGGCAGCCAGGTGCAGGCCAGTGCCCTGGAGCGGTGCCTGCTGGGAGTCCTGACTCCTCATCTTCTTTGGTAAGGGCCTCCCACCACCTGTCTCTTCCCACTGGAGGCTCCCCAACCTTCACATCTCTCTCTCTCTTGCAGCTCTCTTCCTCCTGCTGCTCCCATTCCTGCATGGAAGGCTCCATCCCTCCAGAGGTGAGCATGGTGTGGGGGACAGGGAGGTCTGACCCCTCTGGGGTGGCAGAGGATGGGAGGGCTTTCTGGGGAACGTCTGAGAGGCAAGTATGAAATATCAGCCAGTTCAACTGAGACACTGAGTGATGAGCTGAGCCTCAGTCTCTAGAGGAACTGGGGGCCCCGGGCAGGGGCTGAAGGGCTCCAGCCCCCTGAGAAGCACAGGTTGTGGTCTCTGGAGGGGACCCTGGCCAGCTGGCTTTGCGTGGGTAAGTCAGGGAAACAGCAGGAGACAGGGTCAGAAGGTTGGGGCTCTAGCAAACTGGGACTGTGCCCACTTCAAACTCAAACCATAAAGGCAGAGGGGCCAGCCCTAGGACCCATTTGGGACCCCATCCTTGGCCCCCAGGGGCCTGGACCGTGAAGGCAGCTGGTACTGAGTGGGGCCCAGAAAGGAAGGGCAAGGGCATCGTCTACAGATGGGTGGTGCACACCTACCTCGGTGCCTCTGCCCTGCTGAAGTACCAGCCTCAGGGCTGAAGCCGACCTAGCTCCCACTGCTCCCCACTTCGGGTTCTGGGGCAGCCCCTGTGAGGATCCCCCCTCGAGCTGCATGTGGGTGCTGGGGGCAGGGAGTGCTTCTTGGGCGGGAGCAGAAACAGGCCATCTGCTGGGCTCAGAGGGAGAAAGGGAGTAATGGGCTGAGTCAAGAGCCAACGTCAAGAGGCCCGTCCCACTAGGGGCCCAGCTGGTGAAGCTTTTCTTTTTTTTTTTTTAAAGATTTTATTTGTTTGAAAAAGAGAGACACAGCAAGAGAGGGAACACAAGCAGAGGGAGTGGGAGAGGGAGAAGCAGGCTCCCAAGGAGCAGAGAGCCCCATGCGGGGCTCAATCCCAGGACCCCGGGATCATGACCTGAGCCGAAGGCAGACGCTTAACGACTGAGCCACCCAGGCGCCCTGGTGAAGCTTCTCTATGAAAACTCCTGTAGGTCAACCTCACTTGGCCCCTTTAAAAAAAAAAAAAAAAAAAGGCAAGGGCAAGAAGGAGCAGAAGGCCAGAGGCTTTCTGCCTCTGGCCCCCAGGGGAGGTGCTGAGGACAAGAAGGGAGTGCTGGCTGCTATGTGGCAGTGTGGTCCTGGACCCCAAGGACTTCGAGTGGAGCTGCTGCAGAGACTTCTACCCCTTCCACCGCCCCACGCAGAGGTGCTGCCAGACCTGGGACAAGTTCATTGTCATCCCCATGGACCCCCAGAAGTCCGAGGCTGAGGACTGCAGGACATACACCCAGGAAACCCTAAGTAGGTCCCGGCCCTGCTGGTGGTTTCTCCTTCTGATCGTTCTGCTCTCTTGGGGACACAGAGACCCCTTCCTCTTTCCTTCCTTTCCAGGAGCTCTGCTCTCCACAGACAGGCATGTGCTACCAGATGGGGGCGGGGGATCTGTGCCCCAGCTTCCCCCTATGTGACCTTGGACAAGTGTCCTGCCCTCTCTGGGCCCAGTTTACCTGTCACCAGGTGAAGGGAATGCAGAAGAACTTCTCATCCAGACAGAGGCGGGCTGGAGCTTTCGTGGTCCCTTCCCACAGCCCCCAGAGTGACAAGTCTGGAGAGGAGTGTCCTTTCTGTTTGCAAGTCAACAGGACAGCCCTTCTTGTGTTCTGCCCTCTTCCGAGCCCTTCCCCTCCCCCGACCAGGTCCCAGATTCCCATGCGTGTGATGGGAAGTCCCCTGGGTGTCCCGCAAGAATGTCTGACTCCACATGTATGCAGGAATGGGTGTGTGGGCAAAGCGGAGAGGCTCATCTGGTTGTGGAAGTCATGATCAAGTGGAAATCACCCAACGGCCACCATCCAGCAGCTGGGCCACCTGCTGCCCCTTCAAGGGTCTCACAGGGGTATTTCAAGATCAAGGTGTCCGGGTTTCTCTTCTCTACATGTTACAGAGTAAAATGAAAATCAGTGGGGGGCACCTGGGTGGCTCAGTCGTTAAGCGTCTGCCTTCGGCTCAGGTCATGATCCCAGGGTCCTGGGATTGAGCCCCGCGTCGGGCTCTCCGCTCGGCGGGAGGCCTGCTTCTCCCTCTCCCACTCCCCCTGCTTGTGTTCCCTCTCTCGCTGAGTCTCTGTCAAATAAATAAATAAAATCTTAAAAAAAAAAAAAATCAGTGGGAAGATCTGTGCACATTCTCGCGTGAAGATACCCCGATGGCGTAGCATGTAAATGAAGAGTGTACGTTATGAACCGGTTTTGATGAAAAGCAAATTCTACTGTTATTAGGCCCTGTTTCTCGTGGGTGGTGCGTCATCAATAAAAAGCCTATCCTTCACTCAGTGTCAGCCTTTTATTGGCTTGCTGCACGTGGGGGTGGAGGGGACGAACTCCTGTTGGCTTCAGTTACAGTAATTGGCTGGGCTTAAACATTCAGGTCAAACAGGACAGGCGAGGTTCTGCTCCAGAGGGGTTGGTGTTGCGGTTCCTGGTCTCATGCTCCCCCCAAAAAAGTTGAAGACCGCTGGGGCTATGACACTTCTCTAAGGTCCCCAGACCTACTCTCTCCATTCTTGCCAGGCCTTGTCTGCTCCCAGGAGGCTGAGTGCTTGGGAAGGCATCACCGTGAACCGTCCTCTGGATGCTGGTGGGCACTCACTTTGGGCAGCACCCACAAGAGAGGAGGGGGATGGGAGGAAGTAGAGGTGGGGCACATCTCTCCTGTTCCCCTGCAGGGCCAGCGGCTGTGCCCTTGACCTGAGGGTGCAGTTCTTGCACCTGCTCATCTGGGATGGGCTCCTGGTGCCCTGCCGAGACCTCGGGATGGCTATCAGCTTTGCTGCGTCCACTCCCTGGGTCCCTCAGCATCCTTCCCTAGATCCCTTCAGCAACACCTGCATCCTGCACTGAAATCTCTCCAATAACTAAAACTGACAAAAGAAACCAACAGGAAAAGCTTGCAGAGCTCCCTAGGGCTCTGGGGGACCACGCCCCGTGGCAGCTGAGTCTCGGCACATTCTGTACTTTTTCAGAGGACACCCTCCCCTCTGGAACTTCGGCTTAAGCCAGAGCTCCTCTGGAGACCAGCTCATAAGTCAGCTCGCACCTGGCCAAGTGTGAAGCCCTCTCCTCTGAGACTCTTTAATGATCACTTAAAAGACAGATACAGGGGGCGCCTGGGTGGCTCAGTTGGTTAAGCGACTGCCTCCGGCTCAGGTCATGATCCTGGAGTCCCGGGATCAAGTCCCGCATCGGGCTCCCTGCTCGGCAGGGAGCCTGCTTCTCCCTCTGACCCTCCCCCCTCTCATGTGCTCTCTCATTCTCTATCTCTCAAATAAATAAATAAAATCTTTAAAAAAAAAAAAGACAAGATACAGAACACTCGATAGGATGATTCCCACTTTGTACATATGTGCATATCTACCAACATATATACAAATGCATAACTTTTTCTCTGCCGACACTCACACGCGCGTGCACTCACGCAGAGGACATGAAACATAGCTAGAAGTGAACACTGATCATCTCTGGATAGCGGGATTACAGATGATTTTTATCATTCCATTTTATGTTTTTCAGTGTTGCTGAGTTTTTCGTAGGGAGCCTGCTGTGCCTTGAAATACGTAGAAAATAATGATTGGAAAACAAAGAAATGACCCGAATGGAATTCATTTCTGGACGGACCAGTGTTCACAGGTGTCAGGTCGTGTAGAGCCTCCTTTCCCTGCATGCTCTCCTCTCCATGGCCCACAGCCTGTGTAACCTGGTCGCCGACCTCTCATTCCTGCCCCACTAGGCTGCACACTCTAAGCTCTGGGAGAGGAACATTAAAAGAAATGTTTTTATGGATTTCCTTCCCACTGGCATCTTTGGGCCTTTGCACATGCTGTTCTCGCTGCATCTGGGCTCCCCTGGATTTTGCCCCATGCACCTTTTTCCCTTTGTTGATTTCAGTCTGTGTCCTTACATTGGAATCAACATGAGTATATCAGTTTTTCTGAGTCCTGGGAGTCCTAGCAAATCATTGAGCCTGAGGGTGGCTTGGGAGACCCCAACCCAAGGAGATTCAAAGATTCAAAGATGTGGTTCTTGTAAAATCCTTCACACAGTGCCTGCAACCCAGTAAATGTGAAGTCTAGGAGAATCATTTCCTCTGTGCCTCAGTGTCCTCTTCTGCAAAATAGGGGGTCATAATCATCCTGTACTCTTAGGATGGGGATTTTTATAATTTGGGGTGAAGAAGCTCTTCCCAAACAAGGGAGGAAAAGTAAGAGCCATAAAAGAAAAGATGGGAAAATCTGGCTTATCAAAATAAAAAAAAAAATTGTAGGACAAAAGACACCCCAAAAAAGCATTAAGGACAAGTAAAGCAGGCATTCATCACAGGAATTCGAGTGTCCAATAAACAGCTATGCCAAACCCGCTAGGGATCATCAGGGAAGCACAGAGCACGTCCCCCATGCCAAGCATCTTACCTCACGCCTCCAATGAGAGGTTTGCCAGAAAGCCTCCCCATCTCAAACACAGTATGCAGATTCTATGAAGAGTGCCCCAGATCACTAGGAGAGAGATGGAGCAGCTTACAAAAAGTGCCTGTGGGACACTGGATTATGCGCCCCCCCCTCCACATGTCTGCACCCCCAATGCCCGGAACCTGTCTTACCTTATACGGGAAAAGGGACTTTGCAGATGTGATGAGGTGAATTGAGGATCTTGAAATGGGGAGATTATCCTGGATTACCCAGGTGGGCCCTAACCCCAGTGACGAGTATCCTCATAAAAGGCAGGAAAGAAGACACAGATAAGAGCAGAAAGCCACGTGAGAACAGAGGCAGAAATGGGAGGGGTGTGGCCGTGAGCCTGGGAGTGCGGGGCGGTCACCAGCAGCTGGCAGAGGCAAGGAACAGGTTCTCCCCCTAAGGGAGGGAGGACGGGGAGCTTGGGGGGCTCAGTTGGTGAAGCGTCTGCTTCGGCTCAGGCCATGGTCCTGGGATCGAGTCCCGCATCAGGCTCCCTAATCAATGGGGAGCCTGCTTCTCCCTCTGCCTGCCACTCCCCACTGCTTGTGCTCTCTCTCAAATAAATAAATAAAATCTTAAAAAAAAAAAAAGGTAAACACTCTTGTCCTATGGCTCAGCCATCTCACTCCTAGATATACCCAAGCGCAATGCCCACCAAAGCCTTGTGCCAGGTCGGTCCTAGCAGCTTTGCTCCTAACAGAGACAAGCTGGGTGCCGACCAATCGGTTAGCTGGTAAATACAGTGTGTTATAGCTGACAGCGGAATACCGCACGGCAACAACAACAAAAAAAACCAGAGGATTACAACACAGAACAGCACAGATGCATCTCTCAGATACTATGTGGAACAGAAGAAGCCAGATCCCAAAAGAGAACATTCCATACCAGTCCACCAGATACAAAGTTCAGGAACAGGCAAATCTCATCGACAGTGACAGATTTCAGAAGAGTGGTTACGGCTGGGAGGGGTGCTGCCTGGGAGGCAGCAGAAGGGAGCATTCCTGGAAACGTCCCCTGTCTCCATCGGGGTGCTGGTTAATATGTATATCCATTTGTAAGAATCCACTGAGACATATACCAGGGCAGTTTATATACTTTATGCTTATTTTATTTCAACTAAAACCATAATTAGAAAAAAAGAGAAACAAACATCCAGTAAGGAAAATGACCCAAGACAATCTGGAATAAATAAATTGCCCAGTAAAATAATAAGCCAGTAAACGTAGGATTACTCTTTCAATATATACTACTTAAACGTGCTGTCAGAATACCCATGTCCATAGTCGAGAAATTATTTTTTCTCCCCGGCAACACAGCAGAAAGCCACAAGAAGTGTCTGGAAAATCCGGGCCCTCCATTCGGCCAGCAAAGTGGAGTAGCCTTGTTCTTTCTTTGAGAGGCCAGAGCTATTCGGGGTGAGCCATCAGAGAGAGACTGTGGGAGTGTATTAGTCTCCTCTGACTGCTGTAACATACTACCATGAACTTGATGACTCAACCCAGAAATGTGTTCTCTCACAGTGCTGGAGGGCAGAAGTCCAAAATCAGCATCACCGGGCCGTGATCAAGATGCCAGGTGAGCTGCAGTCCCTCCAAAAGCTCAAGAGGAGAATCAGTTCTCTGCGTCTTCCAGCTTCTGGTGGCTGCTGGCTTTCCTGGGCTTCTGGCTGCCCCACCCCATCCTCACCTCCATCTTCACGTGGCCTCTCCTCTGTGTGTGTGTGATTTCCCTCTGACCATCTCTCATGAGCACACTGTGATGGCAGGTAGGACCCCGGTCAGACAATCCAGAAAAATTTCTGCATCTTAATATCTTTAACTTCCTCATGTCTGCAGAACTTTTATCACGTGAGGTCACATTCACAGGTTCCGGGGATGAAGACTTGTGCTCTTGGGTGGGGGTGGGGGAGGGCACCATTCCATTCTGCCTATGCCAGGGTCAGGGGAAAAGGGCCTGGAGGCTACAGGCTGGCTGGGATTTGGCCAGGTATCTTGTGATTCTCATGGATTCACTGACTCCAGAAATGCAGGAGAGTTACTCAGTGACAGAGGGAGGCGTAAAGGGTCCACACTAGAGAGGTCCCATGGGGAGAAACTGAGGCTCCTGCCAAGAACCAGCCCCAATTTGCCGGCCTTGTGAGTAACCCTCCTTGCAAGTGGACTGTGCACCTGTCAAGTCTTGGGGTGACTTCAGTCCCGGCCCGAACCTCATGAGAGATCCAGAGCCAGAACCACCCAGAATGCCCAGCTAAGCCGCTCCTAACTCTCTGACCCTCAGCAACCATGTGAGATGACAAACATTGACTGTTGTTTCAGACTCTTCATGTTTGAGTCAGCTGAGCAGTAACTAATACATGTGGCTGCAACAGGGTCCTCCGAGGGACTTCAACCTTACCCCAAACCTCATTGTTCTCAATGATGCTGCATTTCTCTGGTTTTACACACCCGGAACTTAATTTAGGAAAGCTGCAGAAAGCAGAGCGTTCATCACCTACCACTCACTGTCTCCCTGCTCGGTCATGACTAGCCAGGCACCACGTTTCTATGTGACTGCAGGTGCCCCCAGGGAGATGTAGACATGGGGGTAACACAGCATCGGGCAGCATGTCCCTAGGAGATGCTCATGCTCATGCGGGACATGGTAATTCTGGGCATGCTAAAATCCGGAAGACAAACTCTCACCTCTGCTTAGATGCCCCTACCCCCAACTCCAAATTGGCAGATTTTCCACATGCAGCACCTCCCCCCAGAACAACTTTTTTTTTAAAGATTTTATTTATTTATTTGACAGAGACAGCGAGAGAGGGAACACAAGCAGGGGGAGTGGGAGAGGGAGAAGCAGGCTCCCCACCAAGCAGGGAGCTCGATGCGGGACTCGATCCCAGGACCCTGGGATCATGACCTGAGCTGAAGGCAGTCGCTTAACCAACTGAGCCACCCAGGCGCCCCCCCCCAGAACAACTTTTAAGATAATAGGTGACATTCACTGCCAGATGGAAAGACTGACACTGGCTCTCAGTCCCACCAGCAATATTCCCGACACTTCAGGTTGCTCAGTGGTAGAGGTATGGAGGGATTAAATGGGTCTGTGACGAAGAGCATTGGCCACCCAGCTTGGCACTAAGCACTCAACAGACTGACGCTCTTATTATTTTATTCCACAGAACCTAGCCATTCTGCAGGAAGACACAATTTCTCCCCCAAGTCAATCTTGCAACCTAAAGAACAAATTTTTTTCAAGGCAGTGGAGAAAGCTATTTTGGAAATATGCTTCAACGATTAGGTGAGCAGATATACAAACTGTGGTACGCCCATTCAGTGGAACATTATTCAGTGATAAAAAGAAATGAGCTATCAAGCACAAAAAAGACATGGAAGAATCTTTTTTTTTTTTTTTAGGTTTTATTTATTTATTTGACAGAGAGAGACACAGCGAGAGAGGGAACACAAGCAGGGGGAGTGGGAGAGGAAGAAGCAGGCTTCCCGTGGAGCAGGGAGCCCGACGCGGGGCTCGATCCCAGGACCCTGAGATCAGGACCTGAGCCAAAGGCAGGCGCTTAACGACTGAGCCACCCAGGCGCCCAGACATGAAAGAATCTTAAATGCATATTGTTAAGTGAAAGAAGTCAGGCTGAAAAGGCTGCGTGCCATACAATGAAAAACTATCTGACATTCTGGAAAAGAAAGTAAGAACACCTGGGGTTGCTTAGGGGCTCAGGGAGCGGGGAGGGAGGGAGGAACAAGTGGAGCACAGGGGATTTTTAGGGCAGTGAAGCCATTCTTTGCGATACTCTAACGGTGGATACATGGCGTTATACATTTGTCCGAACCCGTAGAATTTGTTACAACACCGAGTGAAAACTATGGACTTCAGTAAAGTGTCAATATTGACTCGTTAATTGTAACAAATATACCACACAAGTGCCAGATGTTAATCACAGGGGCAGCTATGAATGAATGGGGGGTTGGGGGGAAGAAATATGGGGATTCTCTGTACTTTCTGCTCAATTTTTCTGTAGACCTAACACTGCTCAAAAAATACAAAGTCTATTAACTTTTTAAAAATACATATCAAGGCACAAGAATAACTCAGATAAATCTGAACATAAGAACAAGACTGCCGGGTGGCTGAGAAGAGATCAAAATATATTTTCAGGGGTGCCTGGGTGGCTCAGTTGGTTAAGCATCTGTTTTCTGCTCAGGTCATGATCCCGGGGTCCTGGGATCGAGTCCCAAGTCAGGCTCCCTGCTCAGCGGGAAGCCTGCTTCTCCCTCTCCCACTCCCCCTGCTTGTGTTCCCTCTCTTGCTGTCTCTCTCTCTGTCAAATAAATAAATAAAATCTTTAAATATATATATATATATTTTTTTTTTTTCTCAAACTCTTGTCATTCAAAACAAGATGGTGTTGGAGCAGGACAAACGGACGGTGGGACAGGACCGAGAAAGAGGTGCCACTGTCAAGGGGACGTAGTGGGTACTGCTGTCCATTCCCAGGGGAGGCGGGAAAGGATGGAGCATCCCTCACACTTCAAGACACGAGCCAACCATTCATTGGGAAACTGAAGAACACAGATCCTGACCTTCCACTCTTCAAAAACCAAAACAGAACGGAACAAAAAGCTACTCTTGATAGATGACTTAACCACAAAGAAAACTTGAATAAAAGTACGAGAAAGTAGAGCTGTAGATAGATATCCTTGAGGTAAAGGAGTCCTTCTCAAATAAGGACAGAAAAAACCCAAATGCCTGAAAGGAAAAAGACTAATGGATTTGGTTATTTTTTTTAAAAAAGATTTTATTTATTTATTTGACAGGGAGAGAGACAGCGAGAGAGGGAACACAAGCAGGGGGAGTGGGAGAGGGAGAAGCAGGCTTCCCGCTGAGCAGGGAGCCCGATGGGGGGCTTGATCCCAGGACCCTGGGATCATGACCTGAGCAGACGCTTAATGACTGAGCCACCCAGGCACCCGGTTATTATTATTATTTTTTAAGATTTTATTTATTTATTTGACAGGGAGAGAGATAGCGAGAGAGGGAACACAGGCAGGGGGAGTGGGAGAGAGAGAAGCAGGCTTCCCGCTGAGCAGGGAGCCCGATGGGGGGCTTGATCCCAGGACCCTGGGATCATGACCTGAGCTGAAGGCAGACGCTTAACAACTGAGCCACCCAGGAGCCCCTATTTCTTTTTTTTTTTAAGTTTATTTATTTAAATCATGTCTACACCCAACGCAGGGCTTGAACTCACAACCCCAAGACCAAGAATCACACGCTCTTCCGACCGAGCCAGGCAGGCACCCCAGATTTGGTTATTTTATTTATTATTTATTTTTTTATTTTTTTAAAGATTTTATTTATTTATTCATGAGAGAGAGAGAGAGGCAGAGCGAGAAGCAGGCTCCCAAGGAGCAGGGAGCCCGATGTGGGACTCGATCCCAGGACCCTGAGATCATGACCTGAGCCAAAGGCAGACGCTTAACCATCTGAGCCACCCAGGCGCCCCAGATTTGGTTATTTTAAAACGAAAAACTTCAGTTGGACAAAACATACCAGAACCAAACATTAAAGGGACAGTGAAAACAGGCATTTTCCAAAAACAGTACAAATGTCCAATAAACGGCTACAAAGATGCTCGACCTACAGGTAAGTAGGAAAATGTAAGTTAAAAGAACAATTACAGTCCATGCGCGCTTCTACGGCTTGAAAATCTTTCAAGCTGGATCGTTCCATGTGTTGACACTCCGCAGAATTTTCGAGGGCGTTTTTATATTACATTCGGTTCCTTCAGCTCTTAGCATCTAAGGAAAGACTCACTCTGGCCAGAGAAGCACATAAAGACCGCTGAGTGTCGCAAGAGGGTAGCAGCGGACAGCTCATAAGGGGGTCTCAAGTATGACCAGATCATCCTTAAAAGGGGTCTGCCAGAGTTCCCCCAAATGGGAGGCAGGATTCCTTTCAGAGAGGGGACTTTGGTTTCTCTGAAATGGCTGAACTTTTATGAAGAGAGTGTGCAATCTAGAAAAAAGAAGAGTTCAAGGCACAGGGATGGGCCCTTTGAGCAGGGTGGGCACATTGGATGTGACGGAGCCATCGGTGACCATCCCCCCCAGGTCCATGACCGCCCTTACCTGGCAGAGCTGCCTCTGGGGAGCCTGACCTGGGCACTGCCATTCTAGGGGCGAGGGGCACTCTAAGCCCAGGGGTCCCAAGTCCCAGCCCACCACCTCCACTTTCCTCCTTCCTCTAGGATGTGCCAAATGGACACCAGGAGCGTTCCCTGAGGGGGGAGTCGAGATAAAGAATGTCAGAGATACAGCATGAGAGTGAGCTCAGTGACGTCAGAAATGAGTAAAGATGAGAACTGTCTTCCCAATCCTCCCTGGCTACAGTTCAGAGTAACAAAAACCTGCCAAAGGGCGCCCAAATCTGAGATGACCTGGGGATAAGGAAGGGCAGGGGCTCCCAATATCTCCTTGTGCCTGGTTCTGTGGTAGCCTCACCATCTTAGGATATGCCAGTGTTTCCCTTCTAGGTGCACAGAGCAAAAAACCTAGAAGCTTTCAGTGACACCCCCACATCCCATCACTCAGCAAATCCTGTCTGCTCCACCTCTGCAATACTAATATGCCCAGAATCCCACTTCTCCCTACCTTCACTTCTCCCCCTGGTCCGGCCACCATGCCCCCCACACCTGGACAACCACAGTCTTCTCTTTTCCGGACTGGCAGCTTTCACCTTTGCCCCCCATAGTCCGTCGGGGGGGGACCCTAAGTCAGCTCACATCCCTCCTCTGCTCAGAGCCTCCCACGGCTCCTGCCTCGCCCAGGATAAAAGCCAAAGGCCCAGGGCAGCCCACTTTATGTAGGTCTGTATAATACATACATAGGTATATGCCCTTCTTTATGAGATAGAAAAAAATAGGAAGTAACAGAGTGCATTGCACATGGTGACGGCAATTATCATTTAGCGAAACTTTTGTTCTAACCGTATATGTAATACATAATGTATGATGTTAACATTGTGTTATCAAATACATATAATGGGTTTTATATGTTTATAATACATATTAGGTACATAGGATACATCCGTATCTGTAGCTTTTCTTCGTGAAAAGGAATACGGTAAGAAGTATCAGACTGCAAGGTACGTATTAAGGGTATTTAGTGAAATTTTCATTCCAATGATACACACACACAACATATACAATGTTATGTTACATATTACATAAAAAGTATTATATACTATGTCACACAATGCATGAATTATGCCATATTTATAATACATAGAGTGTGAACTGTTAAGTTATATAAATATGTATATGGTATAAACTCTGCTTCTCACTGTGGCTTGCCGCCGGGGGTTGAAAGATGGAGACTTTCTTTTTTTTAAGATTTTATTGATTTATTTGAGAGAGGAGCAGAGGGAAAGAGACAAGCAGACTCTGAGCGTGGAGCCCGACGCGGGGCTCAATCTCAACGACTCTGAGATCATGACCTGAGCTGAAATCAAGAGTCGGGGGCTCAACCAACTGAGCCACCCAGGCGCCCCATAGACTCTTGAGATCCGTGTGTAGTAGGGCTATGGCAGAGTCTTTGGGGAACGACGCCTGCAGGTGCGGAGGGAAGGAAGCAGAGCTGGGACTGGAGTAGTTGAGGAGAGATGCAGTCGCCAGTCCTCTGGGGTGCCCAGAGCTGGTAGGAGCCTCCAGAGCTGGGCCAACCAAGACAAGGGCGCTTCATTGTTGGTCTTCATTCCCCTGACTCCCCTCGCTTACTATATTCCAGGGATCAGTAAACTCTTCACTCCTGAACCCTCCCACTGGATCAGCCCTTTACGTCTTTACTGCCCAACTCCTGCACTAGACAACAGCTCCGAGACAGTGAGAGCCCTTGTCTTCTTCCTGGCCGACTCCCAGCTACTACAATGGGGCCAGGCATGCAGTACGTGCTAACGAGTTGTCTAACGAGTGGGTGCAGGGCACCCACTCGATTCTCCTTTGGGCACGCTTCCCTCCATCCATTGGGGTCGGGGGCCCAGGCCTGGCCGTTTGAGAGTTACAGTGGCTAGCACAGGGACGGCTATATGGGCAGACGAATCAGGCAGGGGCTTACCGAAGTCCACTTTCTCTAGGGGTGGCTTTCTCCAGGCAAGGGGCTGCTGGAGTGGGAAACCAACAGAGAGGACAACGGAGCCGAGCCGAGCCAGAGATGGGAGAGGCAGAGCCCTCAGGACAGCTGCGAAGCTTTTGTGAGCCAGTGTAAATGGGTTTCTGTTTTTTTCTGCCCTAGTCCTGAGTCCCTCAGGAGGGGAGGAGTCTGGATTCAGTGAGGCCCCTTCTTCCCAAATCACCGCGGGGCAGGCAGGTAACGTTGGAAAAGCAATGCCTGTGAACGGATGTCCCCCCACCGGACTGGGGTGCCATGACGGCAGGGTTGTGGCCGTGTCGCTCCCTGCTGGGACCCCAGCACGACACAGAGCAGGGCGGGGTACACAGTGGACACCTGAAAGTTTCCTGAATGAAAGAATAATTGGAGGACGTTTTTCCTAAGGTTGTAACAGGGGTTTTTTAAAGATTTAAAAAAAACACATCAACTTGCAGACAACCAACTTCATTTATAAATTTATTCTACCCCTCTCCCCAAGTCGCAAATGTATACACAAAGTTAGCTAGTAGGAAACCAGGTAATGAAGCATCCTCCAGTCTCAGCCTCGTGCTTTTTGAGAGGGGATTCTTTGCATTTCCACACACCCTGATCCCACCCAGTGGGTGAAGCCAATGCATCCCACAAGGTCTGGCCACATGGAAGGACATGCAGGGCTGAGTTCTGAGTGTCGGGACGTGACAGTAATACCACATCAGGGTCAAGATGGTGCAGGGTTTTGGAGCTTGGGCTCTGGTATAGACTGTCCATCTTCTGGTCCCACTCCCGCTTCTTTCCTGCCTGTGTGTCCTTGGGCAGGTGACTCCCCCTTTTTGTACCTCAATTTTCTCATGAAAGAAATGAAGAAAATACTGTTAATGGCCAGTATTTATTGAGATGATGGTATGTCACAGTCGCTTGGCCTCCAGTAACCTGTGCTCCAGAGATGGGTCAGTGCCACAGGGCACCCCCAGGAGTAGCCATGGAAACTGGGCACTGAGCCCTCTCACCTGGCTCCATCCATCACTCCTCCACCCAGTGCTCTCTCTCTCGGTATCTTCTTCTCATTTATCTACTCAGGTCACTTCCGATTTTATTTTATTTTATTTATTTTTACTTAGAGCACAAGCAGGGGGAGCGGGAGAGGGAGAAGCAGACTCCCCACTGAGCAGGGAGCCCGATGCGGGGCTCAATCCCAGGACCCTGGGATCATGACCTGAGCTGAAGGCAGACACTTAACCAGCTGAGCCACCCAGGCGCCCCTCACTTCTGATTTTAAAGACACCTCCACCCAGGACCCACCTCCTCAGCTCCCTCTAGAGTCAACTTCTCCCCCACTTCTAGAAGGAATTAAGATGATCTTTCAGGACCCCAGTTTCTTGGT
The DNA here is from genome assembly GCF_011800145.1 of Mirounga leonina. Lineage (NCBI taxonomy): Eukaryota > Metazoa > Chordata > Mammalia > Carnivora > Phocidae > Mirounga > Mirounga leonina. Next base: position 2,311,778 of record NW_023270718.1, read on the forward strand.
TTTCTGTCTGGGTAGGTGTTGTGTCCAGATCACCCCGTCCGCCCCCACCCCAGCCCCCCGGCGCCCTGGCAGTGAGGTGAGGGAGGGAAGAGTTGAGAGAAAGCCTGCCCCTCCCGCTTCACCTACAGTTTCTTGGAACCCGGCCCAGGTAGAATGGATCTTGGATCTGACCCCATTCATTAAATGCAAAGATTTCAGGTGTGGTCTGGGGCTGCTTGGACCGGAAATTGAGGGCCCCCCACTCTCAACGCTGCCTCTGGGAAATGTCTTGGTCCTCTGTGGAGATCCCTAACCACCCCTCCTCCCCAGTAACTGCCTCCCTGCTCCCCTCTCCCCTACCGGTGCTCTCCAGCACCCTGCACCCCTTTTCCATCTCCTTCCCTGAGCCCTGACCCCCACTCTGCTCTGATTACTTCACCACCTTGGACAGTCAGTCCCTCATTGGCTTCATGGCCATGGGCAAATCCCTTTGCTTTCCCTGGGCCTCAGCTTCCCCATCAGGGAGAGCGTTCATAGGATCACTGCCCACTCACACACATCGGCTTCTCTAATTTTAACGAGGCTTGTACCCATTTTGAAGATCCCTATGTCCTCAGACACATCCTAAAGATGACTTCCTCATTCTGGGGCTCTTTTATTCAGGCAACATAACATGGATGGTCTGCAGGACAGAATGCAGACTGGTGGGAGCCACACCCCCACCGCATCAGTGAGATTCCCGGAAGAGACACCCCATAGTAAATGCTGGTTCCTGGATTGTTCCTATCACCCCTGTGGGGAAGGCCACATGTCCCATGGGGTTTGCAAGGATCCCAGCGTCCTCTTTGGGGTGGGGAGGTGTAGTGGGTTGAATGGTGGCTCCCTAAGAGATATGTCCACACAGTAACCCATGGAACCTGTGACTGTGAGTGTATCTGGGGGAAAAAAAAAACAACTCTGTAAATAAGTTAAGGATCCTGAAGTGAAATCATCCTAGGTTTAGGGTGGGCCCTAAATCCAAAGACAAGTGCCTTTATAAGAGACACGAGGAGAAGGCCACATGAAGATGGAGGCAGAGACTAGAGATCTGCAGCCACAGGGCCTCAAGGCAAGGAATGCCTGAAGTCACCAGAAGTTAGAAGAGGCAAGGAAGGATCTTCCCCCAGGGCCCTCGGATGGAGCATGGCCCTGCTGAGTCTTTGATTTTAGATCTGTGGCCTCCAGAACTGCGAGAGAACAGTTTTCTCTGGTTTTAAGCCATCAAGTTTGTGGTCATGTTATGGTAGCCCTAGGAAACTAAGAACGGTTAAGACCAACTGGTGGCCTAGTCTAGTGGGATGGAGGTTGGGCCGAGGGCTCTGGAGGCACGAGGGTACCACTGCGTGAAGGGGGACGATTGGACCGGTCCAGAGGCCCAGGAGAGAAGGGCAAGGGTACACAGGTCAGCAGATTTGGATGGAACATGAGGAATGTGATGGCAGTGTGCTAAGAGAGGCCACGGAAGAGGACACGTCAGGAAAGGCTCAGGGACTTGGAGGACAGCTAAACAGGGGGACGAGGCTGAAGGGCAGGTTGGCTTTAGCCTTAGGCAGGATCCATTTTTCCACCACAGAGGGGGTGATGGGAGGGCACTGCCAGAGAGGACCCTGCACAGACATCCCGGTAGGTTGTGCCAGACTGAAGGACTGGGGGGTGGGGATCTGTTGGAATATTCCACTTGGGGTCTCGTAGGGTGCCACAGATCAGGTCAAGGGGAAAGATATAGCATTCAGTGGATCAACTGCAAGCCAGGATCCCCCTTGTTTTCCCCTCAAAGAGAGTGGCGAAACCCAGCTAGAGCCCCCCTTAGATGCCGGGACAGAAGAGCACTGAACCACACTGCATTTCTTTACAATGGTCTGTGCCGATTCACAAAGCAAAGGGTGCGGGGGAGGTTCCAGGGAAAAGGATGAGTCCCAGGGCAGGGTAACATTTATCACCGAAATGGGGGGCGGAGTGGGGTCACAGCTTGATTCAGCTCAAGTCCAGTCCGTTTTTCCTCCTGCCAGAAGAGCGAGCCTGTTGTCTTCCTGGCTGGGACGGCTCAGGTCCGTGCGGTTTGGGGTTGGGGTGGAGCGCTGAGCACTGTGGTCTGTACCGAGGAGCTAGGGCTGGAGGGCGCTTCGTGGGACCGCTTCACCGGCTGGGGGCTGGCCCCCGCGGAAGGTACGGCGGGTCGGCAGAGGCTAACTGAATCCAAGTGCCATCAAGATCCCGGTGGCTTCCGCGGGGCCAGCGCAGGCGGGGGTGGTGCGGGGAGAAGGCCACACCGGGGCACACACAACCACCGACAAGTTCAGACTTGAGCAGACTCCTCCTGTACCTTGGCCGCGGATACCGCCGGGGACGCGGGCTGCGGGTCCCGGGCGCAGAGCTGGGCGCGCACCTCTCGCACCTGCGCCTGCAGCTCCTCCAGGGCGCTGGGCGCCGGCGCCGCCTGCATCTGCGCCTCCAGCGCCTCCAGCGCCAGCGCCAGGCGGCCCACCTCGTCCCGCATCGCGTCCCAGGCGGCGCGCTGCTCCTCCTCCTTGTTACGCTGGTGCGTCTGGTGGCGCCAGTACTCCAGCACCAGGCAGCCGCCGCCCACGACGAAGATGGTGGCCTCGCCCAGCAGCTCGGCGCCCAGCTCGGCGGCCGCGTCCTCGTTCAGCGGCTTGATGACTGTGCCCCGGAAGCCCATGATGCGCATCTTGGTCCGCATCTCCACCCAGTGGTACACTGCGGGGGAAGAGAGGGGTCAGGTCGTGCGCCAGGAGCCCCCTACAAGCCCCACCCCAACGCACTTCGGGCGTCCAGGCTGGAGCAATGGGGACACGACCACCAGAACCACGGGGGGGGGGGGGTCGCCTTAAACAAGACCCGCACTGGCCTCGCCCAGCGGTGTTGAGTCACTGGCCTGGGGTGACCCCAGGGTATCTTTTTTTTTTTTTTTAAGATTTTATTTATTTATTTGAGAGACAGAGAGCACGAGAAGGAAGAGGGCAGAGGGAGAAGCAGACCCCCTGCTGAGCAGGGAGCCCGATGCGGGACTCGATCCCGGGACTCCAGGATCATGACCTGAGCCGAAGGCAGTCGCTCAACCAACTGAGCCACCCAGGCGCCCCTCCAGGGTATCTTTTTAAATTTCCCAAAGGATTCTGCCAAGCAGCCGGGAATCAGAAACCCTGCCCAGGAAGGGAAGTCCTCAGTCTGGTTGAGGGGTGGGGGGCAGGAAACACCCCTGTAGGGTTACAAAGAGCTCCCAGAACACAAAGTCCCTGGAAGGTGTACAGATTCAACTGTCAGAGGCGTTAACCTTAGCCCCCTCTGTTCCTCCCCTCAAGCCACCAGCAGGACAGCCAAGCATTCCTCCTTCCCTGACACAGTCGTCCAACCCACTTCTCAGGAGAAAGAACCCCCGCCCTCCAATTTCTTTCCGAATCTTCCCCAAATTCAGAGTTAGGGCTGCAGGGTAGGGGGCCCTCCTGGCTCCAAAGAAAGGGCCACTGGCATGTGGGAATGCATGTGAAGCGACTGTGAACAGCAGGTAACCAATCCTCTTGGCAAGTCTGGTGGCTCCCATCCTCCTCAATTTTCACCAACCCTGAGGATGTAGCTAACAGTCTTGGGAGCTCTTCGTGGCGAGGTGCAGGGCACATACCTTGGAAGAGGCTCACGAGCCGACCGCTGCTGCTGGAACAAAAGCTTTCTTGCCTAGCTGCTTCTTTGTGCAGGGAGATTCTCAGCCTCTGAGTCTTAAAAACCAAGGCAGAATTATGCCGGACCATGACTCTCTCCTGCAGTAATTCATATTTGTCCAGGATACACAAAATCGCTGTCTAGTTCATTTGGAGACTCATGTCCAACACAGCACTTCACTTCTAATGTTTCATAATCATCCACGTAAATGCATAATATATGAAATGTTTTAAATGCATTGTGCACTAGTAATTTTAAGAATCCAGAGGAAGTTATTTGAACATTTATAACCTTATGGTCCCCGGAAATGAAACAAAAATTAAAATTTGGATTTCTGTACATATTTTGGTTGCTGACACATACTTTATTAGACAGAATTCTGCAAGGGAAGTGTAAACAGAAGCTCAAGGACAAAGTTCAAGGAACAATGTGAAATTTCTGACTGTAAAAGAACAGCTTGTTCGTTTTTTCCCCCCTTTAAACCAAGAGTAGCAGGCGCCAAATCACAAGTTACGTGAATTGCATTCGATACTCTGAAGGAAGGATGGCGCCAACTCTGAAAATATCAATATTCATGACACACCAGAAATTATAGCCTCTGCATCTACTTGAATTCATGGAGAAGTTTTAGCTGTCACCTTGAAAATGCACTAGAGGGTATATAACTTTTCAATGTTTTAAAGGGGCGGAGCAGCAAAAATGTTGGACGAGCTCTGCCTGGAGCCAGCAGTAGGATCTAAGGAGCACAGCCACCCCCCCACCCCCCATCCCCCCACCCGTGAATGCCCGCTGCGGTGCTCACTGTTACCACTAATTGTTACGGAGGCCCTGGTGTTGTGGGGTTCCTGGGGTCCGGGCTGTGCAGACCCCTCCCACACTGAGGTCCTAGCTTCAGGCCAGGCTGGGGTCCACCTGGAGCTCTGTCACCTACTGCAAGGACAGCCCACTTTGAGCCGCCTCTGTAAAATGGGGAGGTGATGACCACACGCCAGCCCTGGGGTGCCGGGCCGGGGTGCCGGGCCTGTAACTGTCACGTGATCCTTCATGTCAGGCCCACAAAGCATAGCAGCTGGAGAGAGGTGAGGGGAGACAGCACCAGCCTCCACTGGCCCCCCTGGGTGAATGTCCCAGCACCCCACTGTGGACAGAGCAGGATGACCTGGGTCAGTGGTCGAGCCTGGGTGTGCAAATGGGACTGGGCACGAGGGGTGGGGGCACACATACAGGCTAGGAAATGAAATTGAAGGGTGTGTGTGTGAGAGAGAGAAGGCTTTCAGAGCAGGGGCCGATGGCAGTCTCTCAGATTTGGGGTTCAGGAAACAAGGTCCGTGTGGGAATGGGGGGTTGGCAAGAAGAGGTAGCCATGAGAAGCCAGGACAGGACAAGACTGAGGACAGCACCTGATCTGGTGATCCAACAGGTCCCCAGATGTCTCCCAGACACACTCACTGTGTCCAAACCTGACCCCGGCTCCCCACCCCCAACAGACACTTGTTTCTCCTCCTGGGTCCATCCTGTCACCAGGCCAGAGACTTGGGACTCGGTTGTTCCCCTCCCCCACAGCCTCTCAGCCACGTGCCTGTCTCTGTCTCCTGAATGTCTCTCCCACACCCCCACCCGCTGTCCTGGTCCACGCTCTGTCCCAGCTCTGACCAATGTCCCCTGACCTGACCTCCCTATCCAGGGACCTTTGTCCCTCCTGCCATTCTGTGTATTCCCTTCAGAGCACCTATCACAACTGGGACTGATCTGGTCACCCAGTCACTTGTCTGCACTATGTCTCTGCGCCGGCCCATGAGCCCCACGAGGGCAGGGCCCGGGGCTGTCCCAGTCACTGCGTGTCCCCAGCACCGGCCAGCAGCAGGCCAGGCACACCAGTGATGCTCAGTATATCCTGCTGAATGTGTCAGTGGGTCCCCGCCCTAGCCTCATGCCCCTGCCCCCGCTATGCTAGGCGCTGGTTAAAACACAACAAAAACACAAAAAACTGCCATCCTTTTCACTACCAAAAGTAACACATCACATGAAAATAAAGTACTCAAACTATAAAGTTAAGAGTCAGAAGCCCCGCACCTGGTCCTGATCCTTGGGCCCACCCCAAACGGTCCCCCAAATCTCACCCTAACCAGCCTTTCTTTCTCGTAGCATCATGGCCCTGACATCTGATAGTAAGCGTACATCGCTTGCCTCTATTTCTGAGTTTTTCACCTGGAAATTTGCTCCTTTTTACACATTTTCTATTGAACCCCCAGCCCCGGTATAAAAGATGAGCACTCTGTCCCCATACAGCCTGTCCTTCCTCCGCCCCTCTGCCTCCCCATTTTTACAGGTGATTTGTATACATTTGTTGTACTATTCACCTGTCACTGTCTTCCTCCTTTCGAGCGCCCCCTCTCCTCCCCCATCCCTAGATCAGATCATTCTTCCATGTTATCGAGGTTGACCCACAGGTTGTTTGATGGCTACAGTAAGGCCCCTTGTACTCTGCGTAAAAAAAAATTTTTTTTTTAATAAACAGCATATACGACGTGATGATCACCGACACACCATCCAGTGTGATGTGATTAAGCTAGAGAGGAGCCCCTTGGGTGGGCTGTGTCATGAAGGGGGCCACCTGGAGGAGAGGGCTCAGCGGCAAGGTCGCATGGTGTCTCTATTCTGATGTTCTATCAAGCCACTGAGAAATCCACCACATGTCAGTCGGCTCTCAGCTGGACAATGATTTTCTAAAACAACTTGGCCTTCCCTCATGTGATATTTCTAAAACTGCAGGTCCTGTCCCACTAGTGGGTAATGCAATCAATTTCAGACTAGCATTAAAAATATGATCAAGACGGGGCGCCTGGGTGGTTCAGTTGGTTAAGCAACTGCCTTCGGTTCAGGTCATGATCCTGGAGTCCCGGGATCGAGTCCCGCATTGGGCTCCCTGCTCAGCAGGGAGTCTGCTTCTCCCTCTGACCCTCCTCCCTCTCATGCTCTCTCTCATTCTCTCTCTCGCAAATAAATAAAATCTTAAAAAAAAAAATTTAAAAAAAAATATATGATCAAGAGGAGCGCCTGGGTGGCTCAGTCATTAAGCAGCTGCCTTTGGCTCAGGTCATGATCCCAGGGTCCTGGGATCGAGCCCCGCATCGGGCTCCCTGCTCCACGGGAAGCCCGCTTCTCCCTCTTCCACTCCCCCTGCTTGTGTTACCTCTCTCGCCGTGTCTCTCTCTGTCAAATAAATAAATAAATGAAATTTAAAAAAAACAATATGATCAAGAATATAACAGAAACCATCAGATGGCCCTTGAGGGCATCATGCTAAGAGAACTAAGTCCAAGAAAGGCCAATACGATATAATCTCACTTATATGTGGAATTAAACAACAACCAAAACCAAGCTCATGGATACAAATGAACAACAACAACAACAAAAAACCCCTAGAATATAACAGAAAACATCAAAGGCAATCTTAAGTAGTCAGGACAAGTATGGTTACACAAAACTTTTGTTCTTGTTTTGTATGTGACTGTGTGTGTAACTGGAACACAGTCAAAAGGCTGAAAGCCACTGTCCTAGACTTTGATTGGAATTCCAGTGAACCTACAGATCATTTCTAGGATAGTGGCATCTCCCCGATGTTGAGTCTTTCAATCCACAATCCACAAATGTAGTATGTTTCCACTTAGTCTCTAACTTTCTCTGCAAGTCTGGGGGCACCCGACTGGCTTGATCAGAACATGTGACTCCTGATCTCAGGGTTGTGAGCTCAAGCCCCACGTTGGGTGTAGAGATTCCTTAAATTAAAAAGATAATGCAGAGAAAGTAATTTTTCTCTGCAAGTCTCTTTGATCATATTTATTCCTAGGTATTGATTTTTTTGTCGTTATTATTCATGGTATTTTATTTTATTTTTTTAAAGATTTTATTTGTTTGACAGAGAGAGATACAGCAAGAGAGGGAACACAGCAGGGAGAGTGGGAAAGGGAGAAGCAGGCCTCCCATGGAGCAGGGAGCCTGATGCGGGGCTCAATCCCAGGACCCTGGGATCATGACCTGAGCTGAAGGCAGACGCTTAACGACTGAGCCACCCGGGCGCCCCTATTCATGGTATTTTAAATTCCACTTTCAGGGGCGCCCGAGTGGCTCAGGCGGTGAAGCGTCTGTCTTCGGCTCAGGTCATGATCTCAGGGTCCTGGGATCAAGTCCCGCGTCAGGCTCCCTGATCAACGGAGAGCCTGCTTCTCCCTCTGCCTCTGCACCTTCCCCCACTCATGCTCTCTCTCTCTAATAAATAAAAATCTTTAAAAAAAAAATTCCACTTCCAACTTGGTGGAAGCTGGCATACAGAAATACAACTGAGTTATGTAAATGGGTTTTTTTAACCAATGACCTCACTAAATTCCTTTTTTTTCCCTTTTTAATGAAATATAACTTACATAAAACACACAACTAGCAAGTGTAGAGCAGGATGATTTTTTTTTAAAAACTTCTTTAAGATTTTGTTTTTAAATAATCTCTACACTCAATGTGGGGCTCAGTCTCACAACCCTACGATCAAGAGTCCTACGCTCCACCGACTGAGCATCCCCGATTAAGATCTAGAATATTCCCGTACTCCAAAGGGCTCCCACCCTTAAGCCCTCTTCTGGTCAGTAACCCCCAAACTACAATCTGACCTCCCCTGATAGATATACGCATCCTAAGTCCTATTCTGACTTCTTCGTAGTAAATTGTTTGTGCTCCCTGTTCTATCCTCTTGTGCTCAGCATTATGTCATGAGATCTCTCGCATTGTCACAGGCTTCCATGGCTCCCTTTTATCACAGAGTAGTCTTCTGCTGCGTGGACTGACCAGTTGGGCCTTCCATGCCCTGCCCATAGGCATTCAGGGTGCCTAGAGTGGCAGCTTTCCCAGCAGTGAAACGGCTGAGTCACAGGACACTGCCCCACCCAGGGGACGGAAAATGGGGAGGCAGCACTCTTCATCCATCAGCTCATTGACTCACACAGCCTGGGATAGCAGCCAGGGCAGGGGGCCGTTTACCTGGGGTTGTCCGGGGATGTGAAAAGTGCCACAGCTCACTGTTTTTGTTTTTTTTTAAGATTTTATTTATTTGACAGAGAGAGACAAAGCAAGAGGGAGAACACAAGCAGGGGGAGTGGGAGAGGGAGAAGCAGGCTCTCTGCCAAGCAGGGAGCCCGATGCGGGGCTCGATCCCAGGACCCCAGGATCATGACCTGAGCCAAAGGCAGACGTTTAACGACTGAGCCACCCAGGCACGCCCCAAAGGCAGACTCTTAACTGACTGAGCCACCTAGGTGCCCCACTCACTGTCTTTAGTGAGTTCCTTTGCTGCTGCCTCCCAGGTAAGTTCTAGAGGGTCCAAGGAGCTGCTTTTTCTTTCTTTTCTTCTTTCTTTCTTTCTCCCGTTCTCTCTCCCTCCCTCCCTCCCTCCCTTTCTTTTGGATTCATATGGTATGTTTTATTAGCTCTCTATTTTCTCTTATCATGGCCAGAATCACAATTGATGCTCTTGAGGTTGTCAATAAATAAAAAGCGGAGAAAAGGTTTGTCACAAAATGAAGTAAAATGTTGGTAGTGAATAAATTTTAATAATGTGGAGACAGACCAGCTCGTTCAATACCAGACAAATTAAAGTACATGGCTCTCTTTTTATTTTTTAAAGATTTATTCATTCGGGCGCCTGGGTGGCTCAGTCCGTTGAGCGACTGCCTTGGGCTCAGGTCATGATCCTGGAGTCCCTGGATCGAGTCCCGCATCGGGCTCTCTGCTCGGCGGGGGGTCTGCTTCTCCCTCTGACCCTCCTCCCTCTCATGCTCTCTGTCCCTCATTCTCTCTGTCTCAAATAAATAAATAAAATCTTTAAAAAAAAAAAGATTTATTCATTCACTTTAGAGACAGCACGAGCAGGAGAGGCAAAGGGAGAGAGAGAACCTCAAGCAGACTCCACACTGAGTGCGGAGCCTGATGCGGGTGGGGCTGGATCTCACAACCCTGAGGTCAGGACCAGAGCTGAAACCAAGAATCAGACCCTCAACCGACTGCACCACCCAGGTGCCCCCAGAGCTCTCTTTTATTTGGTGTGTTTAGTATGCACAAAGTGGAACACTATTTTTATCATCTGATTACAGAAAATATGAATATACTTTCTGTATCCTTGAACTGTGGTGATATCTTTAGAAGATATCTAAATTCTTGAAGGAAATATTCTGATTTAGTTTAGTCTAATTTAAGCTGATGTATAATTATAGAACATGCAAAATGACTTTTTTTTTTTTTTCCTATTTCACCCATTCCCTACCCTTCACTTCCCCTCTGGTAACCATGAGTTTGTTCTCTAAAGTTAAGACCAAGGGGCTGCTTTTTTAGCAAGAGGTGTGTCTGTGTGTGTGCTTTAACTTTTCAGTTGAGGAATGATATACAAAAAATGCACCATTAAGTTCAGCTCCATGACTTTTTACACTTCCAAGGGTTCTCAGCTGGGGGCGATTTGGCTCCCTGCTCCCGCCCAGTAGTCCTCCACAAGTTTTGACAACCAAACATATCTCTCGACATTGCCAATGTCCAAGGGAAGGAAGGGTGCAAGGCTTTTTCCATATGGGTATGCAACTGCGCCATTTACTGAACCATCATCCTTCCCCCACAGAGTTGGAGACCTACCTTTGTTGGAAATCCACTTATGTGTGGATCTAATTTTAGACAGTCTATCCTGTCCCATTGGTCTATTTGTCTATCCTTTACCAATACTCTAGCTTTACAGTGAAGTCTTTAAATCTGATGGTGTAAATCTTCCAACTTTATTCTTCCTTGAGATTTTCTATTCTAGGATCTCTAAATTTCTTATAAATTTTAGAATCAACTTGTTCCTGACAATTAAAAGCATGTGAGGATGTTTACACTGAGATTACACTGAATCTATAGTTCAATTCTGAGAGCCTTAATAACATTACTGAGTCTTCCAATCCATGAACAGGGTAATCTCTCTCTGTTTTGTTGTTTTTTTTTTTTTAAGATTTTCTTTGTAAGTAATCTCTACACCCAATGTGGGGCTTGAACTCACAACTCTGAGATCAAGTCGCATGCTACCAACTGAGCCAGCCAGCTGCCTCTTTATCTATTTTTTATAAGTATCTTTAATTCCTCTCAACAATATTTTAGGTTATCACAGTAGAGTTCTTGCATATCTTTTGTCAAATTTATTTCTAGATATCAGAAGAGTTTTGGTGCTATTGTGAATGGTATTTTATTTTATTTATTTTTTATTTTTTAAAGATTTTATTTATTTGACAGAGAGAGAAACAGCGGGAGAGGGAACACAAGCAGGGGGAGTGGAAGAGGGAGAAGCAGGCTTCCCGTGGAGCAGGGAGCCCCATGTGGGGCTCGATCCCAGGACCCTGGGATCATGACCTGAGCCGAAGGCAGACACTTAACGAATGAGCCACCCAGGCGCCCCGTGAATGGTATTTTAAAATCCACTGTCCAATTGTTAGTTAGCAGCTTACCAAAATACAACCGATCTCTATATATTCATCTTGTATCCAGCAATCTTGACAAAAATTATCTATTTATTTTAATGGTTTGTTTTTAGTCTCTTTTGGCTTCTTTATGCACATAGTCATATCATCAACCAAAAACCAGTTTTACTTCTTTTTCAATGTTTATGCTTTTTTTTTTTTTTTAAGATTTTATTTATTTATTTGACAGAGAGAGAGACAGCGAGAGAGGGAACACAAGCAGGGGGAGTGGGAGAGGGAGAAGCAGGCCTCCTGCTGAGCAGGGAGCCCGATGCGGGGCTCGATCCCAGGACCCTGGGATCATGACCTGAGCCAAAGGCAGACGCTTAACGATGGAGCCACCCAGGCTCCCCTCAATGTTTATGCTTTTAATTAGTTAGTTTTTTTTTTTTTTTTAAGTAAACTCTGCCCCCAACATGGGGCTTGAACTCATGACCCCAAGATTGAGAGTCACATGCTCTATGGACTAAGCCAGCCAGGAACCCCTTAATTCACTTTTCTTGATTAGCTTTTTAAAATTTTAATTTTCTGGGTGTGTATGTACCTCTTCATAGTAGCTCCAACCTCCAACATCATGTTGACCAAAAGAGGTGATACCTGTCTTATTGCAAACGTTGGGGGGGGAAGTATTCTCTCTTTTTTTTAAGATTTCATTTTTTTTAAGTGATCTCTATACCCAACATGGGGCTCACACTCACATCCTGAGATCAAGAGTCATATGCTCTAGTGACTGAGCCAGCCAGGCGCCCTGAAAAGTGTTCATTTTAATCTTTAAGGATAAATATGGTGTTAACTGAACTCTTTTGATAAGATAAGCTTTGTCAGATTAAGGAAGTTCCTCTCTATTCCTAGTTTATGGAGCACTTATATCATGAGTAGGTGTTGATTTTATCAAATGCTTTTCCTGTATAATATGATCATACGGTTTCTCTCATTTCTCCCATTCCTAAGGTGAATTACCTTGACTGCTTTTCAAATAAATGTAAACCAACCTTGCAGTCTTAGAATAAATCCCACTAGGTCATGATTTATTACTCTTCTTATATATCGCTGCATTCTATTTGCTAATATTTTTGTTTAGGATATCGGAATCCATGTTCGCAAGAGATCTTGGCCTCAATTTTTCCTTTCTTGTAAATGACTTTGTTAGGATTTTGCTATCAGTATTCTGTTGGACTCATTAAACAAGGAAGTGTTCCCACTTTCCCTCTTACTTAGAAGAGTTTAGATAATGGTATTATTTCTTTCTTCAATGTTTAGAAGAATTTACCAGCAAAGCCATCTGGGCTTGTAGTTTTCTTTTCTTTTAAAAAATTATTTATTTTTGAGAGTACGTGCATGCAGGGGAGGGGAGGGGCAGAAGGAGAGAGAGAATCTTAGGCAGACTTCCCGCTGAGCATGGAGCCCAACACAGGGCTCCATCTTCCGACCCTGAGATCATGATCTGAGCCAAAATCAAGAGTCAGATGCTTAACCGACTGAACCACTCAGGCACCCAGGGCCTGTAGTTTTCTTTATGGGAAGGTCTTTAATTATCGATTCAATGTCTCTAACAGATACAGGACTATTCAGATTTCCTTTTTTTTTTCTTTTTTAAGATTTATTTATTTATTTATTTATTTGAGAGAGAGACACAGTGAGAGAGGGAACACAAGCAGGGGGAGTGGGAGAGGGAGAAGCAGGCTTCCTGCGGAGCAGGAGGCCTATGTGGGGCTCGATCCCGGGACCCTGGGACCATGACCTGAGCTGAAGGCAGCCACTTAACGACTGAGCCACCCAGGCGTCACCAGATTTCCTTTTTTTAAAAGACTTTAAGTAATTGCTACACTCAACGTGGGGCTCGAACTTACAACCCCAAGATCAGGAGTCACACACTCTACTGAGCCAGCCAGGCACCCTAACTATTCAGATTTTCTGTTTCTTCTTGTGTCAATGTTGTTAAATTATGTTTCCCCAAGGAAACTGTCCCATTTCCTTTGCATTGCAAAATTTGTTGGCTAAAGTTTATTGGTATCCTTTTGTCATCCTATAGTTAGGATCCATCCAAACTCTGCCCCCAACATGGGGCTTGACCTCATGACCCCAAGAGCAAGAGTCCCATGCTCTACGGAATAAGCCAGCCAGGAACCCCATTATCCAAAAATGATGCCTCATTTTTTCATTCGTTTTAATGGAAACTTATGCTGTTTTTCCCCTTTGAGTAGTATTAATCTTTTCAAAGAACCATCTTTTGGTTTTGTTGCATTTCTCTACTACTTGTCTGCTAATTCCTAGTTGTCCCGCAAGGATGCGGCTCAGGTGTTTCCTTCTTTGGGACTGAGTCAGATGCCCCCTGGGCTCTTACATCTCAGCCCTGATCAATCCTGGGTGTCACTGGTGACATCTGTTTCCCCCACTGGATCATGAGCGCTGCAAGGGCTGCAAGGGCTGGGCTCACCCTTCCATCTCACACCTAAATTCACCTCTGCCAGGGATACCACTCCCCAACTCCTCTTTTCTTACCTCACCCTAATTGATCTTGTAGGTCAGCTGGAGTGCCCCTTCCTCCAGGAAGCCCTCCCTGATCCCTGGGCTGGGTCATACACAATCTCTAATGTTCTCCAAGCTCCCTGGGCTGGCCTCATCACAACACTGTTTATTCTGGGTTAAATTATTTTTAAAATATGATGCAGACTCTCCTTCTTAAAATAGTTATATAAAGATGTTTCAACCAGGGGCACCTGGGTGGCTCAGTCGTTAAGCTTCTGCCTTTGGCTCGGGTCATGATCCCAGGGTCCTGGGATCGAGCCCTGCATGGGGCTCTCTGCTCTGCGGGAAGCCCGCTTCTCCCTCTCCCACTCCCCCTGCTTGTGTTCCCTCTCTCACTGTGTCTCTCTCTGTCAAATAAATAAATAAAATCTTTAAAAATTATATATATATATATATATATGTTTCAACTAGCCTTATGTATCTTACCAGCCCCAAAGGCTGGTTTCACGGCTTTCAAGTTCCTTGAGGCCTCTGGCAAATTCTCCCTGCTGCAGGGGTAACTTATTTGTCACTGCCTGGAAACTGCACTGTGAGCTCCTTAAGAGCAGCAGGTTCCCAGAAATACCCAGCCCAGAACCGGCATCAGGAAGGCACCAGGGAGTGTTCAATGAATGGATGAACAGCCCATCTTTCCTTGAAGGTTCCTCAAATTTGCTGTGTATAACGTCATTATTAGCATCCAAATTTTGTCAAAACATTCTTGTCTGTTACTGATTTTATACTTTTACTAAATTTTGATGTTTAGCTTGCCTCCAAAGAATCAAAAGAATGCTGCTTTTCCAGAGGGGGAGAGGATGGGACAGGTTGCTTTAGCCTTGGAAAAGGCAATACTCATCTAACCTGTTCATCAGCCCTTAGTCACCCTTCAGGGACTTCTAACAACACTCCCCCCCCACCTCCCCACTCCCGCCTTGCGTGCTGTTTTCACTTCCTGCCTGTGCACCTGATAAAAGAGGCACGCAGGCCACATTCTGCCATTTGGCTGTGGGCAAAGGAGTGCTCTTCTCTAAGCCTTATTAGTTCATCTTCAAAATGAGGACCCTTCTACCTGTGGGCCAATACTGCTGAAATAACGAAATGAGATCACGCAGAAACCTCTCAGTTCAGGGCCAGGCTTAATAAAAGGCAGCAAGGCTTCTGGAGTCATACAGACCTGGACTCAAATCTTGGCTCTCTCACTTTCTGGATGCGCCAGCTGAGCCTGAGTTCCCCCATCAGTAAACTGGGGATCAAAATATCCAACTGTCAAGATTGGGAGAATGGCAATGAGAGACTAAGTGAGAAATCGCTCAATTTAGTAAATGTGAATCTAGCATCCTCTTTCTGACTCCTGTTTGGAATTTTATTCCTGGAAATATGTCCTACCCACTGGTCTGAGCTCGGATCTTGGGCTACATAAAATAGTTTTCGGTCTCCTCACTGGTCTCTGTGTCCTAGTCTTGTTCGCTTTGAGCTATCCTTTGATCCCAGCTCAGACATCCCCTCCTCCATGAAGCCTGCCCTGATTCCCAGAGCCCTGGGCTCCCCTGCCAAAGCTCTGACCGCTCTGGGTAATCACTGTGTGGTGACAAACCTATCTCCCCAACTGGACTGTGAGCCCCATGAGGGCAGGGCTTGGGGCTGACTCCATCACTGCAGTGTCCCCCACCCTGGCTGGGGCACAGAGCAGGTGTTCAATGAAAGGGCTGATCTGTGTAAGTCCACAGGAGGTAGCCATGGACCATGGGCATAGCTCCCTCTCACCTGGCTCTACCCATGCCCCTCCTGCTTTCTAGCTCATCTGTCCCCTCAACACAAGGAGGCACTGCACAGCACCCACTCCTCTGGGAGGTGTTTGCTTCTCTTGGCTCCAGTCCCTCACCCCTCAGGCTGCCCCATTTGCCCATCTGTCTCCTGCAAGAACCCTTTTCTTGGCCTTAGGGGCTGGTATTTCTCAGGACACTGCTGCCCAAGGTCCTCTTCTTATTCAACCATCACATCCCCACTTAGACCCTCCTGACACCAACTCCAGGGCTTGATCTCCCTCTTCAGCCCCAGAGCTCTAGGCCCTAGGCACCTCGGACTCTCCCAGCCACAGCACAATGGCTGACCAGGCCCCAGGAGTTTTCCAGGGGAAAGGAAGCCTATGTTAACCCACTGAGTCCATCAAAATGAAGTACTTGGCCACAGCTAACCATTGTGAAAGTGTTTTCCTAAGCATGGAACTGCAGGTGGCTGGAATGTAGCTCTTTCCTCAGGAAACTGTGCTGCGAAGACAAGGACCCCTCTTCCTCCACAGTGGGGGCTAGGCGCCTCCAGAGCTTACAGACACGGGACAGGACCAAGCACTTCTTCCCCACTACTGGAAACCCGTCTGCATGCACACAGTGACTGCTTCCTCATAAAATAAAGGGAAAGTGTTCCTAATATGGGCAATCACTCCGCTGTGAGCAATGAAAGAGTCATCGTAACCACACTGCCTACTAAGTGTACCTACTACTCATCTAGCCCGGGGTGATGGAAGGGCCATGACAGGGACACTAGGTACTGAACTGTTAAACATGATGTCACAGGTAACGGAAGAGTTAACTGTTTGAGAGGGAAGCTCTTTTTTTTAAGTATGGGGGGAATAAAAGCACTAAAACCTTATCTTCCCTATTAGGAAGTCAACAGTTAATAAAAAAAAAAAGGAAAAATTTAAAAACTAGGTGTGTTAGCACCTTCTTTAGACATATAGTGGTAGGGGCGCCTGGGTGGCTCAGTCGGTTAAGTGTCTGCCTTCGGCTCAGGTCATGATCTCAGGGTCCAAGGATTGAGCCCCACATCGGGCTCCCTGCTCGGCAGGAAGCCTGCTTCTCCCTCTCCCAATCCCCCTGCTTGTGCTCTCTCTCTCTGTGTGTCAAATAGATAAATAAATAAAAGAAATATGGTGGTAAACACAAAAAACAGCTGAAAGAGTTAAAGTTACCTGTGGGGAGCAGGAATTGAGGTGGGGAAGGAAATGGCTGCATTTTCTTCTTTTCCTTTTTAAAAATTTTATTTATTTAAGTAATCTCTACACCCCACCTAGGGCTTGAATTCAGGATCCTGAGATCAAGAGTCGCACGCATGCTCTTCTGACTGAGCCAGCTAGGCGCCCCTAGCATTTTGTTCTTTTTATCATAAATCACAGATGTATTTGACTCTTTAAACTAAGTACTTATACTCCTTTGACAACATTAGTAATTAATGTAATGTTTAAAACAGAAACACATTTTTAAAAAACCTGCCCAAGCCAAACAATCCATCCAAAAGCAACAGAATACACATTCTTCTCAGGGCGCCTGGCCGGCTCAGTGGGTAGAGTACGTGACTCTTGATCTCAGGGTTGTGAGTTTGAGCCCCACGCTGGGTGTGGAGATTACTTTAAAAATAAAATCTTAAAAAAAAAAAAAAGAATACACTTTCTTCTGAAGTGCACATGGAACATTGTGCATCACGTCCACTTCCAGGGGCAACTCAGACCCTCCTATGACCCCCAAGATCATACGTTAGGCCACAAAAAAGTTTAAGCAAATTTAAGAAGTCTGAAATCATATCAAGCATCTTTTCTGACCATAGTGGTATAAAACTAGAAATCAGTTACAAGAAGAAAACTGAGAAATTCATAAATACATCAACATGAAACATGCTACTGAACAACCACGAGCCAATGAAGCAATCAAAAAAGAAATGAAAAATACCTTGAGACAAATGAAAATGGAAATACAATGTACCAAAACTTATGGGATGCAGCAAGAGCAGTTCTAAGAGGGAAGTTCCCAGCAATAAACACCTAGAGCAAGAAACAAGAAAAAAAAATTTTTTTTGAAAGATTTTATTTTTAAGCAATCTCTATACCCAACATGGGGCTCGAACTCACAACCCCGAGGTCAAGAGTCTCATGCTCCTCTGACTGAGCAGCCAGGGGCCCCGAAACAAGAAAAATTTCAAACCAACAACCTAACTTTATACATTAAGGAACCAGAAAAAGTGGAGAGCCCAAAGTTGGCAGAAGGAAGGAAATGACAACGATCAGAGCAAAAATAAATGAAATACAGACTAAAAAGGCAATATAAGAGACAAGGAAAACCAAGAGCCGGTTCTTTGAGAAGATAAACAAAATTAAAAAACCTTTAGCTAGACTCACCATGAAAAAAAGAGCAAACACAAAATCAGACCCAAAAGACAAGATGTTACAACTGATACCACAGAAATACAGACTACTCCAAATAATTATGTGTCAACAAATTGAACAACCTGAAATGGATAAATTCCTAGAAACATACAACTTTCCAACACGGAACCATGAAGAAATAGAAAATCTGACTAGAACGATTATCAGTAAGGAGATTGAATCAGTAATCAAAAACCTCTCAACAAACAAAAGGATAAGAAATAACAAGTGTTGGGCGAGGATGTGGGGGAAAAGGGAATCCTTGTGCTCTGTTGGTGGTAATGTGAATTGGGGCAGCCACTATGGAAAACAGTACGGAGATTCTTTAAAAAATTGAAAATAGAACTACCCTATGATCCAGCAATTCCACATCTGAGTATTTATCCAAAGAAAACAAAAATACGAATTCTAAAACATATATGTGCCCTGTGTTCACTGCAGCATCATTTAAAATAGCCAAGGTATGGAAACAACCGAAGTGTCCATCGACAGATGAATGGATGAAGAAAATGTGGTTAAGTGTGTCAGATACGGGCAATGGGATATGATTCAGCCATAAAAGAATGAAATCTTGCCATCTGCAACAACATGGATGGACCCTGAGGACATTATCCTAAGTGAAACACATCAGAGAAAGATAAGTACTATATCATCTTTCTTGTAGGCGGAATCCAAAACAAAAGCCAAAAAAAAAAAAAGTTCATAGATACGGAGAACAGACTGGTGGTTGCCAGAAGTAGAGGGCAGGGGGGAGGCCAGTCGGTGAAGAGAGTTCAGAGGAACTTCCAGTTATGAAATAAACAAGTCATGGGGGGGGCGGTCCATGTACAGCACGATGACTACAGTTAATAATACTGTTCTGCGAATTTGCAAGCTGCTTGAAGAGTAAATCTTAAAAGTTCTCATGAGGAAAAAAATTCTATAACTACACATGGTGACAGGTATCAACTAGACTTACTGTGGAGACCATTTTGCAATACACACAAATATCGAATCATCATGTTTTATACTTGAAACTAATATAATGGTGTTATGTCAATTACACCTCAATGTAACACAAAACAAAACAAAACAACTTGTCCAAGCCAGAAAGGTAAACACTGCGTTTGGGTTTCCAGGCCTCTGCCCTGATTTCTGGTCCCAACCTCATGCGTGTTCCATACCCGAAGTCACCATATTAAAATGACCATCGGATCAAGGTACTCTCCAGCTTAAAATCCTTCAGTGGCTTCTACTGACCCTAAGATAAAGTCCAGACTCCTTAAAATGACCTACAGGTCCCATATGATCAGCATATCTTCTACTACCAGTCCTCCATATGTGCAGAATTACTTTCAGTGTTCAAAACATTTTTATATGTGTGCTCCCTCTGCCCAGGGCTCAGTTTAGGGACCTCTCCTCCAGGAAGCCCTCCCTGACCCCTAGGCTAGGTCAGGTGCCCCTCTGGATTCTCCCAGCCTCCTGAGCTCCATAGCCCGGGTATGCTCACTTGGGGCCATCACTGTCTAAGGAATCTGTCTCCTCCAACAGGCTCTTGAGTACCAGGACAGTGGGACAGGGCTGTCTGGGTTGCTGTTGTGTCCCCAGAGCTGCCCAGCACAAAACTGGACCCAGAGTGAGCACTCAGAGGGTTCAGGGAATGACAAAAAGAAATGAAGGAAACACACCAAAAATTAACTTTTGGTTATTAGTCAGCACTAGTATATAGAGGGTGCTTTTTTTTTCTTATCTATCTATGTATATTTTTAAAGATTTTATTTATTTATTTGAGAGAGAGAGAATGAGAGAGAGGGGGGAGGGTCAGAGGGAGAAACAGACTCCCCGCCTAGCAGGGAGCCCGATGCGGGACTCGATCCAGGGACTCCAGGATCATGACCTGAGCCGAAGGCAGTCGCTCAACCAACTGAGCCACCCAGGCGCCCTCTTATCTATATTTTAATTTTTTTCTACAATAAACATGGATTGCTCCTCTATTTCTACAATAAACATGGAAAATGCTAATTGTATAGCCTTGGAACCACAGTTCTGATTGTAGGAGTTTATCACTTTCTTCTCTAAGAAAGAAAGCATGGATTTATTATCATTTTTTTAAGATTTTATTTATTTATTTGACAGAGAGAGACACAGCGAGAGAGGGAACACAAGCTGGGGGAGTGGGAGAGGGAGAAACAGGCTCCTCACTGAGCAGGGAGCCCGACGCAGGACTCGATCCCAGGACCCCGGGATCATGACCCGAGTCAAAGGCAGATGCCTAACCGACTGAGCCACCCAGGCACCTCCAGGAGGTATGGGTTTATATAAAGTATAGGAAGATACCAGAGAAACATACCCCTCCCCCCAACATGCCTGGCCCATTTAGCGAGGAGCTTCCTTCAACTTCCAGGCCAGGGACCTGCTCTGCCCTCAGCCACTAGTGGAGAGGGATGCAATCTGGCACCAGCCACCCGAGGGGCTGACCTACAGGACTGCTGGGGCTCCGCGGAGGGGAACGTACGGGGGCCTTGTAGGGCGAGAGGCACCTGAGAGGTGCATGGCACTATCTGGTGACCCAAAGGTCTTAGGGCCACTTGACAAGGTCACTGTGAATAATCCTCATCGGGATGATGGGTTTTTGGGATGTTAACCGGGAAGTATCTCAGTTGGGATGTGAGGAGCCTCTGGATTTCTGTCAGGAAGCTCTGCCCCCACAGAGTGGGTGTATATCAGCAGGGCAGTGGGCTCTGCTGGCAGCCAGTGCACTGGGGCCCAGGGCCTGCTCCAGCTAGACAGAGAAACTGGTTCCTCAGCTCGGGTGCTGGGCCCCTACACTTACCCATTGACCCCTGCACCCAGCCCTCACTCTCCTCTCCCTTGAAATCCCTTGCCTCCCGCTGTGGCTGCTCTCTGATGGATTACCTGTGCCGGGCCCTGCCCTCTCTGAGCCTAGAACCCGAAGCTGGGTACAGGGGTGAGGCGGTGTGAAGGCTGGGATCTTCTGAGGAGAGGCGAACATGTGACGTGGGGTGGGGGACGACAGTCCGAGCAGGAGTTTTTAAACTGCAGGTCTATGATCATAAGCTGCAAAATTGATCTTGTGTGTGATGACCAGCATCTCTTTACAGAAAAAAAAAATTAAATACACACTGTATAATTCCAATTATATAAAATTCTGGAAAATGCAAACTAATCTCCAGCAGGTCAGTGGTGGCCAGGAGGTTGGGGAGCGGGGAGAGGGGCTGGGATTACAAGGGGCACAAGGATACTTTGGGGGTGTCGGATACGTGCACTCTCTAGACTGTGGTGATAGTTTTGTGAGTATACATGTTGATCAAAACTTATCAAATTGTGGGGCGCTGGGCTGGCTCAGTTGGTTAAGCATCCGACTCTTAATTTTGGCTCAGGTCATGATCGCAGGGTCATGGGAACGAGCCCTACATTGGGCTCTGCGCTCAACACAGTCTGCTTGAGATTCTCTCTCTCTCCTCCTCCCTGCTCGAGCTCGCGCGCTCTCTCTCAAATAAATAAAATCTTAATAAAAGCTTAGCAAATTATACACTTTAAATATGTGCCGTTTGCTGTATGTCAGTTATACTTCAATGAAGCCATAAAATATAAAAGAAACAGAAGGGAATAAAAGCGAACCGGATGGACTACGCCAGCCAGGAAGGAAGAGGGGCTGGTGTTGGCAGGGGGATGAGGAGCAGTTCCCAGAAGGGAGATAAGAGCTGCACTTGAGCCTGTTTGAGGAAAGCCTCCCAGGGGCTCGGAAGGCCTGGACTTCTGAGGAATGCACTCAGCCGCTCTGCCTCTCGTCTGCCCAGCCTGCGCTCGGAGCCTACCGACCCTGGCCCCCGCGGCTGCTAGGGCTGGCTTTCCAACCGCGAGCCCAGCCAGCTCTCTGCAGGCCGTGAGCCCGTTCCTCCAGATGCTGCTTCTCCTGCCTGATGGAGGTTTTGTGCAATTCGGTGGCTTCTGTCAACTGACAGACTCTTTCAGTTTGCCTACCATCAAGGGGAGGTTCTTGTCGGCAACGAACGGGTTTTTCGCCCATTGCAACCCAAAGGTTTACGTACACCTTCCTCTCCCTAGAGTTCACTTGTGCCACTAAGTGTATAAATGTTTGACGGAACTGAGCACCCCCTAGATGCTCTGGTGGTTTAATCTACTCCACGCCGCTGGAGCTTCACGTTCCAGAAATGCCGACACAAGGCTAGCATACTTAGGCTCGGTATTTAATGGCGAAACGTAGATCCGTTCAACAAAACAGGAAAACTATTAAACAAAGAGACAAAAGAGCTGAACTTGAGTGAGGAGAGGAGAGGGGTCCCAGGGCAGCCCGTGCATGGTGTTGGTGACCCACACCAAGGCCTGGGCCCCAGGGCGGCATGCGGGGCTGCTTCGGGCAGCTCCCAGTGGGCCCGCGCAGCTGAGATGGAGTCCTGGCCATCCCCAAGGTCAATGCTGAGTCAGAATACGACGACTGCAGGAAATACAATGGGAAGAACGACTGAGACCTGGGAAGCATCCTCCCCTCCACCCCCACTCCTCCTCTCTCCTCTTAAGCCTTCCACTTTTTTTTTTTTTTGATAATTTTTTTAAAAGATTTATTTATTTATTTCAGAGAGAGAGAGAGAAAGAGCATGCACGAGCAGGAGGGGCAGAGGGAGAGGGAGAATCTCAAGCAGACTCCACGCTCAGGATGGAGCCCAACATGGGGCTCGATCTTACGACCCTGAGATCATGACCTGAGCTGAAACCAAGAGTCAGACGCTCAACTGACTGCACCTCCCAGGCTCCCCCTAAACCTTCCATTTTTGAGGACTCGGGACATACCCAGTGGCCCCTTCTTTCCAAGAATCTAGGTTATAGGTTACAGGTTCCCACAGTGTGACCTTGGGTAAGTCACTCCGGTACTCAGGCTCCTTGTCTGCAAAAAAGACCTAACCGGAGAAGCTTCCAGCTCTGGTTGTGGGGAAAGGATGATGGCCTAACGGCCAGGGAAGATGAAGCATGCAGTTCCGGAACCCCTTACCCAGAGTTCTTTGTGGCACAGGAGACTTCCTTCTGTTAGCAAGTGCACAGGCTGAGCTGAAGGCCCCAGGCTTCTGAGTTCACCCCAGTGTGGTGTAGGAACTTCTCTCTGCACCTCCTCCTTCCTGGCAATTCTCCTGAGCTGGGAGCCTCTCCCCAGTCATCCTCATTGCACCTGAGAGGCAATAGGTCCAAGAGAGTAAAGTTGGGCGTTCAGGGATGTTTGCCACAGTGAGGCTGAGAGCAGTGTGAAGTGGGGAAAGAACCCAACTGGCTGGAAGCAGACAATTCCCCGTTCCTGCACGCGAGAGTCCCCTGCGGCTGGTCCTTCCTGTCCCGTGAGGCTGCAGTGCTCTAAAGGGTACTTCTCCAAGTGCCCTGCCACACAGGCCCAGGACGTGTGAGAGGGGAACAATGAGACGCATCCTCCAGGATTTGCAAGACGGAAGGAGAAAGACCGGGCCCCCCAGCTGCGCTTTGGCTGGGTTCTGCAGGCAAGGCTGGCCTGGGGACAGTCGCGGTTTCCCAGGTGAACTTCCAGTGTCCTATCACCAACTTCGTGGATGTCGTGGCTTTTGGCCCCTGGACGGCATTACGTTGATGTGCTTTTCAACGCAACGTTTAAGTGGGCAGCCTCAAAGGCAGCGGCTCTCGTGGCTGGTCAGTCCTGCAGTGTCGTCATTCTGGAGGCCCGGCCACGAGCCGATTCATCCAGCCCTTCTGATGACTGTGCGAGCCTCACTCTCTGCATTAAATTGCATTCTGCCTAATTTATTTTGAAATGCAGCAAAAATAAGATGGACTGGGGCACCTGGGTGGCTCAGTCATTAAGCGTCTGCCTTTAGCTCAGGTCATGATCCCAGGATCCTGGGATCGAGCCCCGCATCAGGCTCCCTGCTCGGTGGGAAGCCTGCTTCTCCTTCTCCCACTACCCCTGCTTGTGTTTCCTCTCTCTCTGTGTCTCTCTCTGTCAAATGGATCAATAAAATCTTTAAAAAAATAAAAACTAAAATAATTTAAAAAATAAGATGGATCAATGGATGGATAGTGGGATGGACCAATGCACTGAAGGGTGATAAAGCAAGCACAGAAGAGGCGCCTGGGTGGCCCAGATGATTAAGCATCTGCCTTCGGCTCAGGTCATAATCCCAGGGTCCTGGGATTGAGACCCACTTCGGGCTCCTGGCTCAGCAGGGAGCCTGCTTCTCCCTCTCCCTCTGCCTCTCCCCCTCCTCACGCTCACTCTCTCTCTCTGTATCTCTGTGTCTCAAATGAATAAATAAAATCTTTAAAAAAAAAAAAAAAGCAAGCACAGTAAAATGTTAGTGGGAGATCTCTGTGGTGGGTATGAGGATGTTCAATTTAAAATTCTTTCAGTGAGGGGCATCTGGGTGGCTCAGTTCGTTAAGCGTCTGCCTTAGGCTCAGGTCACGATCCCAGGGTCCTGGGATCGAGCCCCACATCGGGCTCCCTGCTCAGCAGGAAGCCTGCTTCTCCCTCTCCCACTCCCCCTGCTTGTGTTCCTGCTCTCGCTATCTGTCAAATAAATAAATAAAATCTTTAAAAAAATAAATAAAACAAAATTCTTTCAATGCTGCTGTATGTTCAAAAATGTTCATAATAAAATGTTGATGAGAAAAATCCTTTCTTGTTAGAAGAGCCAGAATGTTTTCTTTTTCAGGCGACCCCTGATGATGCAGTGGACCTCAGAAATGATGAGAGCTCTGTAAGGCGGATGTGGAAATGTAACAGGTGAACTCAGCAGCTGTCTTGGCCTCGGCCAGGTGCCCAGCAGAGGGAGAAATCTCCTGCCCATGAACGGAGGCAGAACTGGGTGCAATGCTAAGGCTCCAAGAATAGGGGCCTCAAGAGTCCCTGGATTTCTGACTCCCCTCCCTGCGTGGCCTGAGATGAAGGTGGGAAGCACTCCCTTGGGGTCCCTTATATAGAAGAACATGCTGGGGGGCGCCTGGGGGGCTCAGATGGTTAAGCGTCTGCCTTCGGCTCAGGTCATGATCCCAGGGTCCTGGGATCGAGTCCCGCATCGGGCTCTCTGCTCCTTGGGAGCCTGCTTCTCCCTCTGCCTCTCTCGCTCTCTGTCTCTCATGAATAAATAAATAAAATCTTAAAAAAAAGAAGAACATGCTGGTTACGAGTTAGTGGAATTCGGGGGTTCCTAGGCTGGAGTAATGGCAACACTCCCTCTCCAAGATTCAGTTTCCTCCTTTATAAAACGGGTTTAATAACATTGTAGTTTGGGGGGGGGGGTTGTTTTTTTTTTAAGGTGGGGGGCAGAGGGAGAGGGAGAGAGAGAATCTTAAATCTTAAGCAGGCTCCAGACCCAGCACAGAGCCAGACATGGCGGTTGATCTCCCGACCCTGAGATCATGACCTGAGCCGAAATAAAGTCGGACGCTCAACCGACTGAGCTACCCAGGTGCCCTGTACAATGGGTTTAATAATAATCCTCACTCACAGGGTTATGTGAGATCCAACAAGACTGTTGCCTGGCTCCATCTGGGGGTTTCAGTAAAGAGCAGCCATTGTTGTTCTAATTAGGCTCAGGGTGGGACTGCTGAATTTCAAAACTGAAAGCTTTCATCTGGTGTAGAGGAATAGGGCAGAAAACACACAGGGTGTGCTCCTGGAGGCTTGGGAGACGAGCAATATCCAAAGGGACCTCTCTCCTCCTGGGACTGCCAAGACCACAGCCTTGGGAGGGGCCAGGCCAGGACTCAGACCCAGTCTCCACTTCCAAAAGCCCTGTTTCCCGCACCAGTAGGATGACTGGGAAAACAGCCTCCAAGAAGAATGGACAGCTCTCCTTACATCAGGCTTCCAATTAATACATGGAGAAGGAAAGAGGGAAACAGAAATCAACACCAGGCAAATACTACAATAAAACTGCCACGGAGGGGCGCCTGAGTGGCTCAGTCGTTAAGCGTCTGCCTTCAGCTCAGGTCATGATCCCAGGGCCCTGGGATCGAGCCCCGCATCGGGCTCCCTGCTCCGCGGGGAAGCCTGCTTCTCCCTCTCCCACTGCCCCTGCTTGTGTTCCCTCTCTCGCTGTCTCTCTCTCTGTCAAATAAATAAATAAAATCTTTAAAAAAAAAAAAAAACTGCCACGGAAAGATCCACTTATGGATGCTAAAATTAGGGGGCAAAAGTTTGAGGAGAAACAAGATATCTGCATAGTCTCAAGGTCTCTTCCCCAAGGTATTTATTAACTCACAAAGGGAAAAAAGTAATACCGTGGACAAACCTAGCAGACACCACCTTAACCACATGACCAAAGGCAGTATGACCAGAAATAAGACAAACTGACATCATGATGCCCTGCTGTGGTGCGCTGAGGAGGACACAGCATCATCCCCGAGGCATTCCCGCCAAAAGTGCAGAACCTCTTTCCCATCATGAGAAGGCATCAGACAAACTCAAACTGAAGGACAGTCTACAAAATAATCACTACTCTTCAAAAGGGTCAAGGTCCCATAGCAACATTTTTCTGGATATGTCTCCCGAGGCAAGGGAAATAAAAGCAAAAATAAACTATCAGGACCACATCAAAATAAAAAGCTTCTGCACAGCAAAGGAAACAATCAACAACACCAAAGGGCAACCTACAGAATGGGAGAAGATATTTGCAAATCACATATCTGATATAGGGTTAGTATCCAAAATACATAAAGAACTTATATAACTCAACAGCCAAAAACCAAATAATCCCATTAAAAATGGGCAGAATATATGAACAGACATTTCTCCAAAGAAGACCTACAGATAGCCACAGACATATGAAAAGATGTTCAACATCACTCATCATCAGGGAAATGCAAATCAAAACCACAATGAGATATCACCTCACACCTGTCAGAGTGGCTAAAATAAAAAACACAAGTAACAAGTGTTGACGAGGATGTGGAGAAAGGGGAACCCTCTTGCACTGTTGGTGGGAATGCAAACTGGTGCAGCCACTCTGGAGAAGAGTTTGGAGGCTCCTCAAAAAGTTAAAAATAGGGGCGCCTGGGTGGCTCAGTCGTTAAGCGTCTGCCTTCGGCTCAGGTCGTGATCCCAGGGTCCTGGGATCGAGCCCCACATCGGGCTCCCTGCACGGCAGGGAAGCCTGCTTCTCCCTCTCCTACTCCCCCTGCTTGTGTTCCCTCTCTTGCTGTGTCTCTGTCAAATAAATAAATAAAATCTTTAAAAAAAAAAAGTTAAAAATAGAACTACCCAACAATCCAGTAATCGCACTATTGAGGTATTCACCCAAAGAATACAAAAACACTAATTCAAAAGGATACATGCACCCTGATGTTTATGGCAGCATTATTTACAATAGCCAAATTATGGAAGAAGCCAAGTATTCATCAAGAGATGAATGGATAAAGAAGATGTGGTCCATATATACAATGGAATATTATGCAGCCATCAAAAAATGAAATTTTGCCATTTGCAACTGGATGGAACTAGAGGGCATTATGCTAAGCGATATAAGTCAATCAGAGAAAGACAAGTATCATATGATCTCACTGATATGAGGAATTTGAGAAACAAGACAGAGGATCAGGCGCCTGGGTGGCTCAGTCGTTAAGCGTCTGCCTTCGGCTCAGGTCATGATCCCAGGGTCCTGGGATCGAGTCCCACATCGGGCTCCCTGCTTGGCGGGAAGCCTGCTTCTCCCTCTCCCACTCTCCCTGCTTGTGTTCCTGCTCTCGCTATCTCTCTCTGTGTCAAATAAATAAAATCTTAAAAAAAAAAAAAAAAAAAAGACAGAGGATCATAGGGGAAGAGAGAGAAAAATAAAACGAGACAAAACCAGAGAGGGAGATAAACCATAAGAGACTCTTAATCTCAGGAAACAAACTGAGGGTTGCTGGAGTGGAGGGGGGTGGGAGGGATGGGGTGGCTGTGTGATGGACATTGGGGAGGGTATGTACTATGGTGAGCGCTGTGAATTGTGTAAGACTGATGAATCACAGACCTGTACCCCTGAAACAAATAATACATTATAAGTTAATTTAAAAAATAAAAAAAAAAGATGTGGTGTATATATACAGTGGAATATTATCCAGCCATAAAAAAGAATGAAATCTTGCCATTTGCAACAACATAGATGGATCTAGACGGTATAATGTTAAGTGAAATGAGTCGGTCAGAGAAAGACAAATACCATCTGATTTCACTCATGTGGAATTTAAGATACAAACGAGCAAAGGAAAAAAAAGCGAGAGGAAGAGAGAAAGAGAGACAAACCAAGAAAGACTCTTAACTACAGAGAACACACCAATGGTGACCAGAGGGGAGGTGGGTGGGGGGATGGATGAAAAGAGTGCTGGGGGTTAAGAGTGCACTTATGATGAGCACCAGGCGATGTATGGAAGTGCTGAATCACTACATTGTACACCTGAAACTCATACAACACTGTATGTTAAGTCTACTGGAATTAAAATTAAAAACTGAAAGGGTCAAGGTCATGAAAGACAAAGACTGAGACACTGTCACAGATTAAAGGGGACCAAGGAGACATGACAACTAAATACGACACGGGATGCTAGATAAAATCCCTGGAGCAGAAAAAGGACCCTGGTGGAAAAACTGATAAACCGTGAATGAGGTCTGTCGTTGCAGTAACAGTACTGAGCCTCTTTTGCTTCCCGGGTTTGCTCATGGCTCTGTGTTTATACACAGATGTATCATGGGGGGAGGCGGACTGAAAGGGATGCAGGAACGCTTTGTACCCGTTTTACAGCTTTTCTGTAAATCTCAACTTCGCTGGAGGTAAAGAGATAAAAAAAGAAATAGCCTCCAGGTGGTGAGTCAGTGAGGACGGGGACCCTCTCCCACTCGCTGCTGCCAGGGTAAGCATGCTGCACACCCTTGAGTCAGTAATTCTGCTGCTGGGAATGGATGCCAGATTTACCCGCGCAAGTGGCAAAGGCTTGCCTGGCACGTTAGTCCTGCAGCATTGTTTATAGTAACAATAAAAAAAAAAAAAAAAGCTAGCAGAGACCCTACAAGACCGACGGCCTCCTAAATTACAATAATTCTGTGAGCAGCTGAACGAAAGAGTAAGGAAGTTTTTTATGTGCTGATCGGTGTTCTCTCGCGGATAACGAGGTCAGTGAAAAGCAGTGAGGTCTAGCATGGGGTAGACTGCTACACTCAGGGAAAACAGGCAGGGTGGGGGTGGGTGCATATTAGCACTTGCTTAGAAACGCAGTTTTCGTTTTTGTTTTTTCCAGAAAACACACAAGATAAGAGTGGTTTGCCTCCCTGGAGGGGAACAGGGTACCCGGGGCACAGAAGTGGAGAGAGACTTTACCCTACATTCTCTTTTGACCCTTAAGACATGTGAACTTACTACCTTTTAAACAGGGGGTCGTTAAAAAAAAAAAAAAAAAAAAATCAACAAACAAGCCACCCGGAATCCAGGATTCCTGGTCGAGCCTGTTAGATTGAACACTCTGCCTTCTCCTCAAGCCCTCAAAAATGGCGGTTGGGTAGAAAGAAGCTAGAAGCCACAAGAACACAGGGGAAAAAGAGGGAAGCGAAGGGGAGGAAATCCACAGGCCTAGCGGATGCAGATGGCGGCAAGGTGACTGATCCAGAAGGGAGGCCGGCCTGGGCACCCGTGGAGGGGGTAGGGGATGACGAGAGGCAGCCGAGCGGAAAGACTAGCAGAGCAGGCACCAGGTCACTCTGAGAGTGGGGATAAGCTGAGGACCCCCAGGACTCCTCCTGCTCTGACCGTGGAGACTTCAGAGGGTGAAACAGGGGCACTCCAGGAACAGCTGGGGGTGGGGTACCATATTGAAAACAGGCTTGCCCCTCCGGCATGGGGCTGGTGGCCAATGCACAGAGGTCAAGAGTCTGCTAGACCTTGGACTTGAGCCTCAGTGACCCTGCACGGATTTGCTGGGGGTGAAACCACACCTTTCCATGAGGTACAGAAAGGGGCTCTTCCTGACTGTGAGCCTCGGTCATCCCAGGAGCTAGGAAAGACTGGGCCAAGATCATCTCAGTGGCTTCCACACCCTACTCCCCTCTTCAGGAACACAGGGACCCTTCCCCTCTCTCCCTCCAAAGCCACGGTGCAGTGGATATTTGCTGGGTTTGCTGGCCCAGCATCCATTCCCCTTTCTCTGGAAACTGCCTCTCTTTGGGGGAAGCCCATCCCTCGCTGTTCCTCCACCTTGTTCAGGGAAGGCCACCCCCACCCCCAACTTTAGGTGCTGGCATTCAGCCCTGGGATTTTTCCTGGAATGTCAGAAAAGAGGTCGTCCTCTCCTTCCTTTGGGGTTGCTTAGTGAACAGGATGTGAACCTGGAGCTACTGAGGCCATCTTGTCCCCCAAAAAGACAGAGCTTGCCTGAGAAAGAAGACAGCACAGAGAAACACAGGGCCCAGGGATGGGACTATGACTTCCAGGCATTGTCTGAGTTCCTGAATCAAGCTGAGCTTGAAGCCAGATACTTCCAGAGTGTTTAGGCATCTGCCCAGTACAGCGGGATTCTGTTGCTTGCAAATAAGAGCTGGGGGAGGAGCCCAGGGTGGGGTCATCACCCCTTCTTGACAAACAGCAAGAGACAGGAGTTGCAGGCAGCCCGGCAGGGGAAACGCCTAGAAGCACGCACGTGTGACTGGGTGTCTGTAGAACAGGGCGCCAACAACCCAACAAAAAGGCTCGAAGGACAAACACGGGTAGGTCTTCTGCACAGGGCAAGAGCAACTGTCTCTGAAAAACAGTAAAGCAATTTCCCTTTAATTCCTTTTTGTCCTCAGTTTCCTTTGTGACCATGACACAGGGTCCTCGCTGCCCTCTGGATCAAGTCTAAATGTGTTAACATGGCCCAGAGTGCTCTGTCCCCGAACAGCCATCCGGGCTCTTCTCTTGCCACTTCCGGTCCCACCATCTACTTTTTTTTTTTTTTTTTAATCCCCATACATTACATCATTAGTTCTAGATGAAGTGTTCCATGATTCATTGTTTGTGCATAACACCCGGTGCTCCATGCAGAATGTGCCCTCCTCAATACCCACCACCAGGCTAACCCATCCTCCCACCCCCCTCCCCTCTATAACCCTCAGTTTGTTTTTCAGAGTCCATCACCTCTCATGGTTCGTCCACCCCTCCGATTTCCCCCGCTTCATTCTTCCCCACCATCTACTTTTCAGCTATGCCAGCCTCCCGTAAATTCCCTGTTACCCCTCGACCCTGGCACATGCTATTACCTATGCCTCCATCTTTCCACTTTGTCTGGCTCACTCTTCCTTGAGCTCTGAGCCATCAGCTTCTCCTAGAGGCCCTCCCCAAGCCCCATACTGACTAAAGACCCTCCCCTCAAGGCTCCCCCAGCCTAGCACTGACCACTTGTCTAGGGACCACTACCTAGCACAGGACCCAACAAGGAAGAGATTCCAGGAAGTACTAGATGGATGAATGAGATAAAGATGCATAATCCAGGTCGGGACAGGATTTGTTTCACTCCTGCGTCCCAGGCACCAAGCACTGAGCATGGAATAAAAAATTGTTCATGGGAGGTATGTTGAAAGAATGAGACCAAAAGTGAAAAGTCTGAGATATAAAAATGTATCAGCTCGGTGAGAAAAAGACACATTATTCAATCAATGCTGTTGGAACAAGTGGACAGCCAACTGCAAGAGAAGATAAGAAGGATCCCTACCTCACACCCAGTACTCCAAATAAACTGCAGATGCATCAAAGACTTAAACATGTACAAAAACAGGACTATAAAACTACTAGAAGAGGGGCACCCGGGTGGTGCAGCTGGTTAAGCATCCAACTCTTGGTTTCAGCTCAGGTCATGATCTCAGGGTCCTAGGATCAAGCCTAGGAGTTGGGCTCCACACTCAGTGTGGAGTCTGCTTAAGATTCTCTCTTTCCATCTCCTTCTGCCCCTCCTGCTCGTGCTGTCTCTCCCTCTTGCTCTCTCAAATAAAATCCTTAAGAAAACATAAGAGAAATCATTTATAATCTAGAATTTTTTCTAACTATGCCACAAAACCTAAAGGTAATAAGAGAAAAAATGAATGGATTTGACTAAGGTTAAAAAAAAAAAAGGTTTTACATGCTAAAAAACAAAAACACAATAAACAAAGTCAAATGACAATGTTGGAAGAAAAGATTTGCTAATTTTCTCACAGAAAGAGTTCCTGTAAATTATTATTTTTTTTTAAAGATTTTATTTATTTATTTGAGAGAGAGAATGAGATAGAGAGCATGAGAGGGGGGAGGGTCAGAGGGAGCAGCAGACTCCCTATTGAGCAGGGAGCCCGATGCGGGACTCGATACCGGGACTCCAGGATCATGACCTGAGCTGAAGGCAGTCGCTTAACCAACTGAGCCACCCAGGTACCCCCCTGTAAATTATTTTTTTAAAGATTTTTATTTATTCATTTGAGAGAGAGTACAAGCAGGGGGAAGGGCAGAGGGAGAGGGAGAAGCAGGCTCCCCGCTGAGCAGGGAGCCCGACACAGGACTCGACCCCAGGACCCTGGGATCATGACCTGAGCCGAAGGCAGATGCTTAACCAAATGAACCACCCAGGCACCCTGAGCTCCTATAAATTAATTAGACAAAGATCCCAAGAACTTGCTAGAAAAATGGGCCAAGATTTTAGAGTGATTACTGAAAAATTCAAATGGCTCTTAAAGAGATGAGAAGACATACAACTTTGTTTGCAAGGAAGTACAAATTAAAACTACAAACGAGAAATTGATTTCCACCTCTCGAACTGGAAGAGATCAACAAGCAGCCTAGTCCTGTGTGTGGGCAAGGGGAGGGGACCTTGCTGCTAGATGAGGAGGTGACTCCAGGTGGAAAGCAGCGATAACACAGCTCACATTCCCAGAGACCCACACCCAGGAATAATTACAGGGAGATACCCTTGCATGGTAGCCAAATTAATGTCTTTCATATCTTGTTGCTCCTATATACTCTTACCAAATTTTCAAAAAAACTAAACATACTCTTTATAAACTTTGAAATTGTCACATCCATTTTTCCACCCTAAGTCAAAATAATTGCAAAGAGCATGAACTGGCATATGAGAGATATTGACATTTTAAAACAAATCTGCTGCATTGTTACTTTTAGCATATGCAAAGGACTAATGAGCCACCAGAAACGTAACAGCCACCATCGGTCACCTTTTTTTTTTAAAGATTTATTTATTTATTTACTTACTTATTATTATTATTATTATTATTTATTTTTTTTTTTTAAAGATTTTATTTGACAGAGAGAGCACAAGCAGAGGGACAGAGAGGGAGAAGCAGGCTCCCCGCTGAGCGAGGAGCCCGATGTGGGACTCGATCCCAGGACCCTGGGATCATGACCTGGGCCAAAGGCAGCCGTTTAACAGACTGAGCCACCCAGGCGTCCCAAGATTTTTTATTTATTTATTTGACAGAGAGAGACATAGTGAGAGCAGGAACACAAGCAGGGGGAGTGGGAGAGGGAGAAGCAGGCTCCCCGCAGAGCAGGGAGCCCGATGTGGGACTCGATCCCAGGACCCTGGGATCATGACCTGAGCCGAAGGCAGACGCTTAACGACTGAGCCACCCAGGCGCCCCGCCACCATCGGTCATCTTAAGGATGCGCCAATCAGCTCTTCCTTAACTGTGCTTGCATGGCTCCTTATTCTTGAAAGTTCAATCCACGTTCTGCTTTCTCGACAAAATTTTATACTAACGTATTTTTATGCTCAAATGTCCTATTATATTTCTCTGAAACAAAAATATGTTTATAAATTAGAATCAAACTGTGATCTTAGCGAAAATTTTTCTCTCAGACTGAGTTATCCTTATAATTACTATTAGTAAATCAGTGATCAAAACAGCGTTATTACACAATTTAATGCATAATTATTAAAATATAAAGAGTAAATTTTTAGGGGTGAAGGGGGGTCAAAAGGTACAAACTTCCAGTCATTAAAAACTTATTTATTTATTTATTTATTTTTCAAGTAGGCTCCACACCCAACATGGGGCTTGAACTCACAACCTTGAGATCAAGAGCTACATGCCCTACCGACTGAGCCAGCTGGGCACCCTTGCCCCCCCAATTTTTTTGACCAGAGTCGCATGCCTTAATAAGGTGGGCCGGAAAATGTGTTTCTGTCATCGACATTTCAAATTGTTCTTTTGTGATTCTTGAGGTTTTTACACGTGCAGCAATGCATCATCATATGACTAGAAAAGAAGAAGAGATTTCTTTTCATACTTGATCTCCCCCATATCTTTTCCAGAGAGTAGAGCCACTGGAAAGGGAAGAAAAGAAGGAAAACCCAGCAGATTCCTCAGGCAAGTCAGGTGAAACTGGAGATCTGGAAAGGAGTCCCTTAAAACCTTCCATGCGGGGGTGGGGTGGATGTAGGGGCAGTACGTACCTTGGTGCGAAGGCTGCCTGCCAAGTGCCACATAAACTGGAATACTGATGGCAGCATCCTTTGGATAAGCATAACCCAGAAATAACTTAAAAGTCCACCAACAGGGCCCTGGTACATTCACACTATGTACTAACTGCTATGAAAAAGAATGTGGGATGGATTTTCAAGGTATGCTGTAAAGAAGAAAAAAATTGGGCACAAAACAGAGTGAATTAATATACTGCCATTTATGTGAATTAAACACATACATACCTAGACTATCTTGATTATGCACAGAATACCTCTAGAAGGTGGCTCAGGGTGACCTCTGGTGGCTCCCTCTCTGACCTCTGACCTCCTACTCTTCCATTCACCCTCTGGCCCAGCTACATAAGCCTCCACATTGTTCCTGAAACCCAGTAGGTATGCTCTGGCCTCAGGGCCTTTGCACTTACTATGCCTTATGCCTGAAACACACTTCTCCAAATATCCACACTTCCTCACTTTACTCAAGTCTCTAATCAAACACTCACCTCCTCAGAGAGGCCTTCCTAAACCCAACCTCATATAGCATTTACCTTCTCCCATTACACCTAATCCTTCTTCCTTGCTTCATTCTTTCCTTATTGCCACCTGACAGAGAATATATTTCACTTTCTTAACTTGTTTAGTATCTTTCTTCTATCAGGAGAATCTCAATTCTATAGGGACAGCAGAGACTTGGGTCTCTTACTAAACAGATATAGCCCTAGTGCCTGGCAAGTAGGCATTCAGCAAATATTTTTCTTTTTTTTTTTTTTTAAGATTGTATTTATTTATTTGACAGAGAGACACAGCGAGAGAGGGAACACAAGCAGGGGAAGTGGGAGAGGGAGAAGCAGGCTTCCCGCAGAGCAGGGAGCCCGATGCGGGACTCGATCCCAGCACCCTGGGATCATGACCTGAGCCGAAGGCAGACGCTTAACGACTGAGCCACCCAGGCGCCCCTCAGCAAATATTTCTTAATGAACAAAGAAAAGAAGGAAGACAGGCAGATGGGAAGGCAGGCAGACAAGGATGGGAAATATGTACTTTCCACCATATTCAATCCTTTTTTACCACGTAAATTTTTCTACCATGTGCACTATTGTTGTTCATAATGGAATTAAATTAGAAATCAGTAACAATAAGAAATCTAAAAAGGCCCCAATATTTGGAAATTAGACAACACACGTCTGAAAAACCCATGGGTCAAAGAAGACATCACACAAAAACTAGAAAATATACAGAACTGAATGACAATGTAGACACAACACATAAAATTCTGTTGGATGCATCTAAAGTAGTGCTTAGAGAGGTACCTGGCTGGCTCAGTCAGTACAGCATGCAACACTCGATCTTGGGGTCATGAGTTCCAGCCCCACCTTGGGCACAGAGCCTACTTAAAAAATAATAATAATAAGGGCGCCTGGGTGGCTCAGTTGGTTAAGCAACTGCCTTCGGCTCAGGTCATGATCCTGGAGTCCCAGGATTGAGTCCCGCATCGGGCTCCCTGCTCGGCAGGGAGTCTGCTTCTCCCTCTGACCCTCCTCCATCTCATGTGCTCTCTCTCTCAAATAAATGAATAAATAAAATCTTTAAAAAATAATAATAATAATAATAAAATAAAGTAACACTGAGAGGAAAATTTATATTTAAATATATAAAAAAGAAGAAAGTAGGCACCTGGGTGGCTCAGTCAGTTAAGCAACTGCCTTCAGCTAAGGTCATGATCTCAGGGTCCTGGGATCGATCCCCACATCGGGCTCCCTGCTGCTTCTCCCTCTCCCTCTGCCTGCCACTCCCCCTGCTTGTGCTCTCACTCTGTGTCAAATAAATAAATAAAATCTTTTTAAAAATTAAAAAAAAAGTTTAAAAGCAATAATCTAAGGTTCTATCTTATTAAAAAGGAGCAAATTAAACCCAACATAAATAGATAGAAGAAAGTAAGGATAAGAGCAGAAATCGATGAAATAGAAAATAGTTAAGAAAACTTAACTGGCTCAGTCAGTTAAGCGTCCAACTCTTTTTTTTTTTAAAGATTTTATTTATTGGGGAGCCTGGGTGGCTCAGTCGTTAAGCGTCTGCCTTCGGCTCAGGTCATGGTCTCAGGGTCCTGGGATCGAGCCCCACGTTGGCTCAGGTCGTGATCCCAGCGTCCTGGGATCAAGCCCCACATCAGGCTCCTTGCTCAGCGGAAGGCCTGCTTCTTCCCCTCCCACCCCCCCTGCTTGTGTTCCCTCTCTCGCTGTGTCTCTCTCTGCCAAATAAATAAAATCTTAAAAAAAAAAAGATTTTATTTGTTTAATCTTTAGTTTTTATTTAGATTTTATTTACTTAATCTTTAATTCTCTCTCTCCCTCTCCCTCTGTCCTTCCTTCCACTTGCATGCACGCATGCACACCCACACTCTCTCTCTCAAAAAAAAAAAAAAGAAAGAAAAGAAATCAATGAAATTGAAAACAGACAAATGAGAGGAAAATAACAAGGTCGAAGGTGATTCTTTGAAACATATACTGATAAACCACTAGCAGTTTACATAAATTACCACTATCCGGAATGAAATTACCACTATCCACAAAGAAAAAATAAAACATAAATTACCACTATCCGGAATGAAAGAGGAGACATTACTACAGATCCTACAATTATTAAAAGAATACAACAGGAGGGGCAGAGTCAGCTCAGTCAGCAGAGTGTGCAACTCTTCATCTCAGGGTCATGAGCTGGATCCCCATGTTGGGTGTAGAGATTACTTAAAAAAATAAAATCTCTAGAAGAGTACTAAAAGAATATTATGAAATACTTTATGACAACAAATTCAACAACTTATATGAATCCTATATATGTTAAAACACATAATTTATGAAAACTGATACAAAGAAGTAGAAAATCTGAATAGTCCTATAAGCACTAAGAAAATTGAATGGTTTTTTTGTTTTGTTTTGTTTTTAAAGATCTGATTAGAGTCTATTATAATAGAGCTATTAGTCTATTATAATAGTCTATTATAATACAGCTGACAAGAAAATCCAGTTATTTCTGTGACACCTAACACTTCAATAATCATAGTCTTAAGTGATGGCCTTATACCAGAACATAGCATACCAAATAAACAAGCCTAATCAGTCAAAGAGACTTCGTTTACAATTTAAATCTTGGGGCAGTTTGTTAAAAAACCTCCTAAAGTTATAAAGCACATGCCTAAATAATATTATAGATCATGATGAAACTTAAAACTTAATTATTTATTCAACCAAGGTGGCAATAAGAGATTCCAAAGGCAAATATGTAGGGTTATATAGCTGTTAGCAAAACTTAGCTCCTTTAGGGGCGCCTGGGTGGCTCAGTTGGTTGGGCAACTGCCTTCGGCTCAGGTCATGATCCTGGAGGCCTGGGATCGAGTCCCGCATCAGGCTCCCTGCTCAGCAGGGAGTCTGCTTCTCACTCTGACCCACCCCCCTCTCATGCTCTCTCTCTGTCTCATTCTCTCTCTCAAATAAATAAATAAAATCTTAAAAAAAAAAAAAAACTTAGCTCCTTTAATATTGAGAAGTTTTAACTTTAAGTAATCAATGACCTGATAAAGACAAAACATAAGTTTCGGTTTTCCAGGCAGTCAAAAGAGAAAAAAAAAAAAACTTTGTTTACATTTTCTTATTAAGAACAGACCAACAATCCAAGAAAACTTTTTTTTTTTAAGAGAGAAAAGCAGAATTTCAATCTTATAACAGTGCACTTTTAAAATCCATTTCGATCTTAGTCCATCCTGACGGCATATAAAATTCCTTTCCAAAGATAGAAAATTGAATATTATTAAAAACCTTCCCTTAAAGAAAACTGAAAGCCCAGATGGACATTTACATCAAATATTTAGGGAGGAAATCATTCCAATTTTATACAAAATCTTGCAGAAAGTAGAGAATGAGGGAACATTTTCCCAATTGTTTAATGGGGTCAGCAAACCCATGATATTAAAACCTGTCAAACACATTACAAGAAAATAATATTACATAATATATCACTCATGACTACAGGTATTAAAAAAAATTTTTTTTTAGGAAAATATTGGCAAATCAAAGCCACCAATATATAAAAAGGATCACACACCATGACCAAATGGCATTTATCCAGGAATACAAGACTGATTTAATATTCTTTAAAAAACTAAATAACTTTAATTCGTGGTAGCAATAGAATTGTGGTTGCCAGCCTCCAAGATATCCCCCGATAATCCCTGTCTCCTGGCATTTACAGCCTTATGTAGTCCTTTCCCACATTATGCTAGAGTTGCATAGTCTTCAGTCTTAGTCATTTTCACTCTTAGATCACTCTCTTTGGGAGAAGCCAGCTGCCAGATCATGAGTAGCCCTAAGGAGAGGTCCATGGGCAGAGCAACTGAGCTCTTGGCCCAACAGCAAGTGAAAAACTGAGACCTACCAATGACCAGGTCAATGAGTCAGCCAGGAAGCAGACCTCTCAGCACCTGGCGAGCTTTCTGTTTGAGAGACTGCGCCAGAGCCACTCAACAAGGCCACTCCTAAATTCCTGATTCTCAGGAACTGTGTGAGATAATAAATGTTTATTATCATATGAAAAAGTACTCAACATTACAATTCATCAGAAAAAAGCAATTGAGTTGCCATTTTACACCAACTGGAATGGCTAAAATTAAACTGAAAACAATGATTATTGGCAAGGATGTGGAGCAACTAGACCCACACTGGAAAACTCTTTGGCGGTTTTGTTTTTGTTTTTTTAAGATTTTATTTATTTGACAGAGAGCACAAGCAGAGGGAGAGAGAGGAAGAGGCAGGCTCCCTGCTGAGCAAAGAGCCCGATGTGGGACTCGATTCCAGGACCCAGGGATCATGACCTGGGCCGAAGGCAGCCGCTTAACCGACTGAGCCACCCAGGCGTCCCATCTTTGGCGGTTTCTTATAAAATTAAGACTACCTTTATCTTTGGGGTGCTTGGGTGCTCAGTCAGTTGAGCATCTGACTCTTGGTTTTGGCTCAGGTCATGATGTGAGTCATCGGATCAACCCTGCATCTGGCTTGGCACTCGGCATAGAGTCTGTCTGTCCCTCTCTCTCTTCTTCCTCTCCTTGCTCTCTCCCTCTCTCTCTCAAATAAGTAAATAAAAATCTTTAAATAAAATTTTTAAAAAAAGAATACCTTTCTCTTTATCATATAACTCCGACATCTCACTCCTAGGTATTCACCCAAAATAAATGAAAACATACTCCTACATAGACCTGTACAAGAATGTTTACAGTAGGGGCGCCTGGGTGGCTCAGTTGGTTAAGCAACTGCCTTCGGCTCAGGTCATGATCCTGGAGTCCCGGGATCGAGTCCCGCATCGGGCTCCCTGCTCAGCAGGGAGTCTGCTTCTCCCTCTTGTGCTCTGTCTCTAAACTAAATAAATAAAATCTTTAAAAAAAAAAACAATGTTTACAGTAGCCTTACTGGTAATAACAACAACAACAAAAAGGACACCCAAATGTCCAAATGTCCCTCATTGAGAGTAGATAAACCAAGTATAGCATGTTCATATGTTGGAATAAAAGAATACCTACTAAGAGCAGTAAAAGAAACGAACTGTTAATACATGCAGCAGAAATATCTCTAAAGCATCATGTGAACAAAGGCTAGACATTAAGTTAATATTGCATGATTCCATTTATATGAAGCTTAACAACAGGTAAAACTGATCTGTAGTGAGAGAGGTCACACAGGTGACAGAACAGGAAAGGAAGGAACCCCCAGGCGTGATGGAAATGTTTTAGATCGTGGAAGTTGGTTACATGGGTCTAGGCATTTATCAGTACTCATTAAACTAGACATTTTATTTTCCTCAGAGAGAGAGAAAGCACACGCACAAGTGGCGGAGAGGGGTGAGGGCAGAGGGAGAGAACCCTAAGCAGACTCCACGCTGAGCACAGAGCCCAATGCAGGGCTCAATCCCGCGACCCCAAGATCATGACCTGAGCCAAAATCAAGAGCTGGATGCTCAACGGACTGAGCCACGCAGGCACCCTTAAACTACACCTTTTAGATTGGTACATTGCATTGTATAGATATTGTACAATAAATAATATGCAAAAAATAAAATAATAATTAAATGTAAGAGGAATCTGGAAGCTGATTTCTCATTCTGTGTTGCCTCAGGGAACTTGCTCCTCGCTCTGAGATACTTCCCCACTCATAAAACCACGACAATCATATAAACTCCCTAAAAAAGTAGTTAATATCATTTGTTGAGATCATAGAAAGCGTAATGAATGAAAACTGTTATCATCAGTTAAGAAATTATGATAAAGAGTAAAGAGCTTCGGGCGCCTGGGTGGCTCAGTTGGTTGAGCGACTGCCTTCGACTCAGGTCATGATCCTGGAGTCCCGGGATCGAGTCCCGCATCGGGCTCCCTGCTCGGCGGGGAGTCCGCTTCTCCCTCTGACCCTCCTCCCTCTCGTGCTCTCTGTCTCTCATTCTCTCTCTCGCAAATAAATAAAATCTTAAAAAAAAAAAAAAGAGTAAATAGCTTCAAGCCAGTCCCTCCCCAGGATGCCCTTTCCTGGAGGCATTCCAGCCCGCTGCAAGCCCACCCCAACACTGCTCTGGGTGTTAGGAGATGTGTGGTGCCTCAAAGCAGGCAGGAGCTTCCTCCCCCGGACAGGCACCCATCCTCTATCATTGCCTCTGGAGGGGACCAGAGGGGACACAATCGGTTCTGTCCACTAAGCATCTGGGGGAATCCCTGGTCCCCCACACCGGGTCCAAAGGATTCGGTAGTGGCAAACCCTGCCCTTCAGACTGGCCGATCAGGCTCCATTCCTCAGGCTACAGTGACTGGCTCAAAGATGGGGATGTGACCTAAACTGGACCACCAAGATTCAGCATGGGAATTTGGGTAGGACTGTGGGGAAGAAGGACCTCTCGGGGCCCTGGAGTCACCAGGTGGGTAATCAATATCCTCAAATGCGAGCTCCATGAGAGCAGGGGATTTTTGTCTGTTTTGGTGACTGCTGAGTTAATCAAACCTCCTAGAATAGTTCCTGGCATACAGCAGGCACTAAGCAAGGATTTGTTGAGTGAGTGGATTATACAAACATGTCCTTGTCCCAGAGAATAATCCCACCTCTGGTCCCCACCAATAACTGGAGAGACCACCTTGACTTAGTACAGGCGGCATCTGGGAATTTCGGAGGCACAAGGGAAGCAGCTCATAAAGAGGCGAGGGGTGCTCTGGAGCGGGGGTCCTGGATTCAAGTCCTGGCTCTGCTACTAACTTGCTGTGACCTTGGGTGAATTTCTCAACCTCTTGGCATCTCCAGTTCCTCTTTCTCAAAATGGAGATCATTCTTCCTGGCTTGTAGGGAAGTTGGCACATTCAGGGCTTTGCATGAACTGACAGCTCTGCTCAGTTTTTTCATCCATTAAAGTACTGTTAATGCTTAAGCCTTAGTGCTCATGATCATTAAGGCTACTTTATATTATTCTTTTTTTTTTTTTTTAAGATTTCTTTTTCGTTTTTAAGTAATCTCTACAGTCCATGTAGGGCTTGAACTTACAACCCTGAGATCAAGAGTTGCATGCTCTACTGAGCCAGCCAGGCGCCCCTACGGTATACTGTTCTCTACTGTCTTATTAACAATATCCTCCCCTGCCATTAGAGTCTGGAGGCGATATTCACCCCCCTGACCTCCTATACAGCAAGTGGTGGTATGCAACTCGATTCTGGCCAATGAACAGTGAAGGAAGTCTCCTGGGGGCTTGTGGGAAAAGACTCTTCTACTTGAAGAGCACACTCATTTCCCAGCCCCCTCCCCCATCCCTCATACACACATACACACACTCCCTCCTTATACACTGCGGTATAAAGGCATGATGTCTGGAGCTCCAGCAGCCCTCTGAAGCCTTGAGAGAGTTACTGCCTAAACACAAAGATGGAAGAGACAGAAAGAGTCTCAGGTCCCTAATGACACCACCAAGCCACCAAACCAACCACAGAGCCACCTTCCTCCACCAACAATAAATATCCTTTTTAAATTAAATTAAATTTATTTATTTGAGAGAGAGAGCACACGAGCAGAGGGAGAGGGAGAGAGAGAATCCCAAGCAGACTCCCTGCTGAGCTGGGAGCCTGACGTGGGGCTTGATCCCAGGACCCTGGGATCATGACCTGAGCTGAAGGCAGACGCTTAACCGACTGAGCCACCCAGGAGCCCCAACAATAAACATCCTTTTGGGGGCGCCTGGGTGGCTCAGTTGGTTAAGCGACTGCCTTCGGCTCAGGTCATGATCCTAGAGTCCCGGGATCGAGCCCCGCATCGGGTTCCCTGCTCGGCAGGGAGCCTGCTTCTCCCTCTGCCCCTCCCCCCTCTCATGTGCTCTCTGTCTCTCTCATTCTCTCTGTCTCAAATAAATAAATAAAATCTTTAATAAATAAATAAATAAATAAATAAATAATAAACATCCTTTTGACTTAGGTTAATTAAGATTTACCAGCTGGGTTTTCAATCAAGCACAGATGAGCACAAACTGATTCGTATCTTGTTCTTTCTTTCATAATAAGCACCTATGACTTTTGTAAATTTAGTAAGTTGCTTCAGAAAACCTCAAAGGAAAAAAAAACCCCTAAAACCCCAAAGTAACATAAAGTTTGATTCAGTTTAAAAAGACAGATAAAATGGCCGCATACTAGGCCCTCAGCAGAGGGCAGCTGCTGCGGCCATATGCTCATCAAAGGCAGGACCTGGGTGGGTCTGACAGCAGAGGGACAGCTTAGCACACGGGGGGACTGAGCGAGCTCCTGAGGAAATCACCAGCTATGGGGGCTTAGGGGTGTGAGCTGGGGCCAACTGGAGCTGGAAAGCAGGAAGAAAGGAGGAGCCAAGAAGCTAGAGGAAGGTGGATGGGACTCCAGTGAGGGGCAGAGGCGCATCCTGGGGGGCTGAGCCTTCAGGGTAGGCCTCTCAGGAAA
The DNA here is from genome assembly GCF_011800145.1 of Mirounga leonina. Taxonomy (NCBI): domain Eukaryota; kingdom Metazoa; phylum Chordata; class Mammalia; order Carnivora; family Phocidae; genus Mirounga; species Mirounga leonina. The sequence goes on from NW_023270718.1 coordinate 2,355,098, forward strand.
TGACTAGAGTCTCAAGGAGGGGTGAGCACAGAGGAGTAGACAAGGTGTTTCTCTGGGGCACAGGAAGAAAATGCCAGAGCTTCTGGTTATGCTTCTGTCTTGAAGGAGGAGGGAAGGGAGAAGGAGGAAAAGGAAGAGTAACAAGATGAGGGAAGGGGAGGAGGAAGAGGAGAAGAAATCAAGCTTTTCTAGTGCCTCTCGGCAACCCCAGATGCTGAAAGGGCGGCACAGGCGCCCTCTCCTGGCCACTCGGCGTAGTGCAGCCCAGGCAGATGGCCTCCCGGGGATATTCCCAGACTGCGATTCAACCAGCCCGCACAAAACTGCTTCCTAAAAAAGGCTCCTGCTCAGAAACCACGGACTGAAGATTGAACAATGTGAGCTCAAGCAAATGCCAACAAATGCCTCTGCCTACGAAGGGTGGGTCTGGAAAATGAGCAGCGGGGTTAAATGGAGCCGATGACACACTTCTCTCGTTTGGCTCTCTGGGCTTCCCTTAGGTCTTTGCCAGCTCTGACGGCCCAGCACAAAGAATGTCAAAGCTAGACTCTCACGGAGGGCTACACCAAGAGTTTCCAAAAGTATTTGATGATGTCTGCGTAAGAAAATATTTTTAGCGAGAGCAAAAATATTTGGGCGGCCGTGAATACGTAAACTAGTAATTTTAAAATATTAATTCCACACCTTCCAATTTTTTAGAGATTTTATTTATTTCTTTGTCAGAGAGAGAGAAAGAACACAAAGCAGGGGGAGCGGCAGAGGCAGAGGGAGAAGCAGGCTTCCCGCTGAGCAGGGAGCCCAACGCGGGACTCGATCCCCGGACCCTGAGATCATGACCTGAGCGGAAGGCAGATGCTTAACCGACTGAGCCACCCAGGCGCCAGATACACCTTCCAATTTCTTAACATTTTAAACACATACAATATAGTCACGGTATTGTATGTCAGCTCTATACATGACTGCTAACAAGACACACACACACACACACACATACACACGGAGAATGTGCAACATGTTTCCTTAACAGGAAAGCATAATAAAAGCAGGGTTTGGAGGTCACCAGCAGCAGCCTGGCTGTCAGGCAACATAACTCATGTGGTGCTCTGGAGATTATAAATAGACTCCAGGGAAGTGATTTTTCAAACGTTCATGCACAGGAGGATCCTCTCTGGACAATGTTAAAAATAATACCCAGCTCTTCCTTCCAGATGGACCCAATCAGGACCTGCAAGTGGCGCTCCTGGGCAGCTAAGGGGAGCACCCCACAAAACTTTTTTTCCCCCTTTAGATGTCTTTCAGTGCACCAATCCTCTCTGCAGCTATGTTTCATCTGGTATTTGTTTAGTCCTTATACTAAGCTCTGAACATCAACTGTGTCATTTCTCAAAGTTCTAGTTGGTTCTTGTTCCAACTTCCTGGTAATTTGATTGCACTCACGTTTTCATATTCCTCCTATTTTATCCTTTTCCCAAATAAACTAAGTATTTTATACCCCCATCTGATCATTCTGATATCCACAATGTTTGCAGGTCTTGACCTCCCATGTTTTGTGTCTGATGACTCTCGCTCATGGTGCCTCTTTTTCCGTACAGTATGTAAATTTTTATCATGAGATGTGCCCAACTCCACCTGAAGGAACTCTCCAAGGCTCAGTTAGAGGGGGCACTCCTCCAGAGGGTTTGTCCTTGTTAAGTGCACACAGACCTGGGTTCATTCTCAGCTTGCTGTTTCCAGGGTCTTTCAGAGTATAATTCAGTTCCCCAGACCCACATGACGGACAGGCAGTGGCTGTAAGTTCTCAGAGGAGACATTTTCAACCTCTATCCAGCCCTAGGTCTGTGCCTTTGCAGGGTGGGTTTTTTTCCCTAGTTTACCCTGTCCCTGAGGGGTATCTTTCCTGGGATCTGGTTTTACACAAGATGGTCCCCTGCCCAGTGTTCCCACAGGATAGCCCCTGTCCCCAAGGCCATGTGAATCTGCCCATATCCCTGGAGTATATAAGGCATCTTCAATATTTACTCCCCTCCTTAGTTCCTTGCTCCTTCCTGCTTTCTTCTTGCTCTGGGAGGAGTCAACTTCCTTCCTTCCTTGCAGGTACACCATTCATTGCAAAGGATGCTTTAAATAGTCTGTGAAGCATGAGGTAGTGGGAGGCCCTCTACTCAGCCATACTGCCCTCTCTCTGTCTGACTCAGATAGAACTCCAATCCTGGCTCCTAATCAGACAAACACAGTGACTGCCCCATGCTAGTGAGAAGTGTTCCTGGGCAAGCCCAGACCCTTCTGCCCATGTTAAGCCTGTGAGCGCTGACTGAGGCAGAGGGACCGATACCATCGACAGGCGGGGAGTGCTACCTGCTCCAGACAGCAAGCCAGGAGCACACAACGAGAAGGATCACACTGGAAGGTTTCCCATTGAGATGATGATGATGACTATGACGACAGACGCAATGATCATGATGCCTGGCATTTCTATACATTCGACAAACAGTTACATAGCACTTCAGGGCTGGGGCACCATTTAATGCTCTAGGGATATTAACCCATGGAATCGTCATAACAATACAATGTACAGACAATGAAACTGAGGCCCAAAGAAGCTAAATCACCTGGCCAGGGTCACAGAGAAAGTGGCAGGACTGGGATTCACACACAGGCGGCCCAGCTCCAGAGGAGGGGCACTTGGTGGCTCAGCCACACTGCTGTTTCCTGAACTGAGAACGTGCCAGGCCTACACGAAGGGTATTCGTGCGTGCAACAGAGCCTCCCGTCAGACCTCTGAGGCAAAGAGTCTGAAACAGAGCTCAGGAGGCTGAACTCAAGGTGTCAGCAGGGGAGACCACGTTTCCTCACCTTTTTCAGCTTCTAAAGGCTGCCAGCATCTCTTGGCTCGTGGCCCCTCCTCCACCTTCAAGACCAGCAGGGCAGCATATTCAAATCGTTCCCTTTCCCAGCTCCCTCTTTCACTTACAAGGACCCTTATGATTACATCATCACCCACCTGGATAATCCAGGATACTCTCCCTAGGCCCAAATCCTTGACTTAATCACATCCGTCAAGTCCCCTTTGTCGTGGAAGTTGACGCACTGAACAGGTTCCTGGGATTAAGACCCAGACATCTTTGAGGGGCAATTATCTTCCTAGCATGAGTAGTAAACTAGAAAAGGACCAGTATACTCTAAAGGAATAAGCAGTAACAAACTGGAATTTTCCCACTGCCCAGACATCCCATGGCTCCTCTGGAAGCATCTGCGAGGCACTGGGCAAAAGGGTCCCAACCTGCCGGCATCACCAACCTTTTATTTTTTTCCCCCAGAGCTCTTTGTATAAAAAGATCCTTGCGGGCAGACAGTCCCTTCTTTGCTGTCCTGCCCCCGGCTCCCTTGCGGTGGATCCAGTTCACTTCTATCTCCTTTGTTCTGCCAGGGGATTCTTTCACTGCCAGTGCCGCTGGCCCCACCTGATGGGGCTGCCCCATTTTGGTGGCCCTCACGGGGACCCTCTGTGACCAAGGACTCTCCCTCAGTTCCCCTCGGTGGACTGACTCTAGCGCTCCTTGGGGAGGTGACTCCTCGGTGAGGATCCGAAGCCCCAGGGGGATCCAGCCAGACCGCCCTTGCCCGAAAGGGTGTGGGATTTCCCCTCCTACCCTTTGGAGGGATCCTTCCCTCCCTCTCCTTTCTCTTTTTGGCCCTTCAACAGCCTAACCCTCACACCCCTCAGACAACTGAAGGTCTCTGGCCAGGGGCGGCTCCCCAGTGTGGTCTGAAGGTCTGAGGCCAAACAGGTCGGACTGTCCGAGCCTGTTGGGGGCAAAGGACCTCTTTCCTCTCCTCTCCCACTCTGTTCCCCTCGTTCTCCACTCACAATGTGGGGCATAGCTGGAAGGGGCAGCGCATCTGGGGCGAATCTGCACATGCTACGGACTCGGATGGGACCCTACCCTGATGCCAGCTGACTCTCAGCCACCTTGCCCTTCCCCCGCTCCACCTTTTCCCTTTGTTCCCATGGGTCCAGCCACCATCTTGATCTACAGACAAAACACATTCCTATGCGTCTGAGTGAATCCACCAATTCCATACACCAGTAGTGGTTCAACAAGAATTCCAGCCCATATCATCAGAGGGTCCCCTCCCCCTAAATCCCATGGCCCGGGCCACCAAGGAATTTCACTCAAATCGCCTATCAGCATGTTAATCTAATACCATGCTCTGGTCTGTCACTGCACAGAATCCCTGCTGGACCCACAAGTCTAGGGAGGGGCAACACCCCTGCCCCAACCCCCCCACCCCCCTCAGCATGAAGCCACTACTGAAGATGAGATCTCTGCCCGAAGGCCAAAGATTTGTCACTGTCCATCTGTCAGTGGGGAATGTAGAGGCCGCTTTTAGACAACAGGCTTGAGCACTGGAAACCCAAGTAAGGCGAAAGGGCCCATGGTGACCCCCTGGCTGAAAGCAAACAGGCCCATTAGGGGACCCACCTCAAAATATCCATAAGCCCCAGCTGACCAATGGGCTACTTACAACCAGGCACAGGTACCAAAAAAACTAAAATTCCATGTGTTCCCCTACCTCCTCACTACCCCCCCTTAACTATAGCCCCCCACCACTGCCTCCTGGCAGACAGTCTCTCCTTTGCTGTCCTGATTTGATTCACACTGAGCATCTTTGACATCCCTTGCAGTGTATTCAATAAACTTCTATTGAAAGAAAGAAAGAAAGAAAGAAAGAAAGAAAAAGAAAGAAAGGAAAGAAAGAGAAAGAAAGAAAGAAAGAAAAGAGAAGAGAAGAGAAGAGAAGAGATCCTTGCCTCCCCAACATAGTGCAGCACTGATGATTTATGCTTCTTGCATTTACTGTTCACACCTACCACTCCACCCTCTACTGTGAGAAGGAAGACAGCCAGGCCTACCCTGCTGAGTCAAAAGAACCTCAGCCAGAGGCACAGATGTTGGATAAGCTGATAAGCACTGGAGGCCTGACCCAGGAGAACACACAGCTGCTATAGGCTCTGGAAAATTCCAATCACACAGGTTGGGGAGCCACAGCAAAGGGCAAATAGCAGCGTGAGGATGGTAACAACGTAATTTTAGAAGTATAAATATAATATGGACGCCTGGGTGGCTCAGTTGGTTAAGCGACTGCCTTCGGCTCGGGTCATGATCCCAGGGTCCTGGGATCGAGTCCCACATCGGGCTCCCGGCTCAGCAGGAAGCCTGCCTCTCCCTCTCCCACTCCCCCTGCTTGTGTTCCTGCTCTCGCTGTCTCTCTCTGTCAAATAAATAAATAAAATCTTAAAAAAAAAAAAAAGTATAAATATAATAAACCAGTGTGGTCCAATATTAATAGCATCGCCAACTAGGGCGCCTGGGTGGCTCAGATGGTTAAGCGTCTGCCTTTGGCTCAGGTCATGATCCCAGGGTCCTGGGATCGAGTCCCACATCGGGCTCCCTGCTCCTTGGGAGCCTGCTTCTCCCTCTGCCTCTCTCTCTCTGTCTCTCATGAATAAATAAATAAAAATCTTAAAAAAAAAAAAAATAGCATCGCCAACTAAACCTATCCCAAAGGGAGCTCCTGGTCCTTTCTGTCCAACGCCCCCCCCCTTGCAGTCGGCCATGTCACGCCCCATCTAGGGGAAATCCTGCCAGTGCTGCCTTCTAAACAAATCTACTGGGTATTCATTACTAAAGGGAAAAGGAAAGGTTCTGTTAGTGGTCACCACCTTAACCAAGGGATCCAAGTTACCATCACAAATGACGGAACAAAGAGCCATCAGGAGCCCCCTGAGGTGATGACCTTAGGACACATCATCATGTGTGTGGTGTTCTTGCCAAAGATGCTCAGTGTGAATCAAATCAGAGGAAGCAATCAGAAAACTACAGATGTGAGACACTATGGGATAACTGGCTTGGATTCTTCCAAATGTCAACGCCATTAAAAAAAAACAACAAGAAAAAACAAGAACATCAGTAGAGAGCAGGATCAGCAAACTCCTTCTGTAAAAGGCCACAGTGTCAATATTTTAGATTTGTGGGCCATGAAACCCATCTCTGCAGCCACAGACAATATGCAAACCAATGGGCGTGGCTGTGTGCCAATAAAACTTTATTTACAAAGACAGGCAGTGGGCGGGATTGCTGAGCCAACTGTAGATTAAAGGATATTAAAGAGGCATGATAATCAAATGCAGTGCATGATCCTTGAACAGATCATAGGTTAAAAATAATAATAAATAGGTAAGGGGCGCCTGGGTGGCTCAGTTGGTTAAGTGACTGCCTTCAGCTCAGGTCATGATCCCGGAGTCCCTGGATCGAGTCCCGCATCGGGCTGCCTGCTCAACGAGGAGCCTGCTTCTCCCTCCAACCCTCCCCCCTCTCATGTACTCTCGCTCTCTCAAATAAATAAATCAATCTTTTAAAATAATAATAATAATAAATAGCTAAAAAGGACATTTTGGGAATAACTGGAGAAATCAGAATATGAGCTATATATTAAATATTAGTTATATATTAAATAATATTGGTATCAATATCATTATTATCAACGTTAAACTTTTCAAGTGTGATATTGGTGCTGTGTTATATACGAGAATGTCTTTGTTCTTAGGAAACACCAGCTAAAATGTTTAGGAGTAAAGTGTTACGTCCACAACTTAGTTTCAAATTGTTCAGAAAAAAAAAAAGCGTGTGTATACTTGTATAAACGCATCCATATCCGAGAGTGAAGACAAAGCAAATGTGCTGGAAGCTAATAACTGATGAACTAGGTGGTGAAGGGCATATAACTGATGACTGTACCATTCTTCCTTTTATTTTTAATAACTTAAACTTTTTTTGTTATTTTTTAGTAATCTCTACTCCCAACATGGGGCTTGAACTCATGATCCTGAGATCCAGCGTCACATGCCCTCTGACTGAGCCAGCCAGGCACCCCTATACCATTTTTTCTTCCAACTGTTCTGAGGGTCTGACATTTTTTTAAAAAGGGGGAAAAAATGTCTCCAGAAACTGACCCCTCCTCCCCACTCACCTGCCACCTGGAGTACTGGGGTCACCTCCTCCCTGCATTCAACCTCACCCTATGATTGCCAAAGGGATCCTATTAACATATGCCTCAGACCCTGTCCCTCTGCTGATACCCTCCAGTGAGTCCCGTCTACTCAAGAGTAATGCCAAAGCACTGCAGTGGCCCAAAGGCCCTGCACAATCTGCCTCTCTCTCCACCGGTTTCTCCTCTCCCCAGTCTCCACTCAGTCCCTTTGCTCAGCCACATTGGCCTCCTCGCCGTTCATCAAACCTACCAGGCAAACTCTCACCTCAGGGCCTTTGCATGTGTGAAAATGCTTTTTCTTAGATACCTGCACTGCTGGCTCCTTCCTATCCTCCTCATATTCTCACTGAAGTCTCCCTGACACCCTATCTAAACTTCCAACCTTCCCCCAGACAGTCCTCTTTTTGCAACCCTAATGTTTTCTCCAGAGCAAGTACGGCTAGCTAATATAATTCATATTTTAACTATTTATTTTGTTTATTGGCTGGCTACCCCCCACCCCGTCCCTGCCCCAAGAATGTAAAATTCCCAAGGACAAGATCGTTTGCCTTTTCTTCTTTTCTGTATCCACATCATCTACACAACAGCCATATCTCGGTGCCACCCCCTGACTTAACATTTTATATCCATTTACTCCTCACAACAACGTAAGTATTATTTACAGCATAAATGCACATAGAGCCTATACACAAAGTGGGAATAATAACAGTGCCTACCTCATAATTTGTGAGGATTTAATGCTGGAAGGCCTGTGACGTGCTTAGCATACGGCCTGGCACAAAGCCGAGTGCCCATTAAATGCTGCTATTATATAAAACCCATTGTACAGGAGAGAAAACCGAAGCTCCGAGGGGGTAAGTAACTCAGCCAGGGAGTCGTGGGGCCCAGATTAGAATCCATGGCAGTCTGACCCAAGAGGCCACTTTCTACACCAGGGCGCTAAAACCCATCGCAGGGTTTAGAGGAAAGGCAGTGGCAGGAAACAGAAACTAACTCTGGGAATCCAGAGTGCAGGACTCAAGCGCTGATTCTTGGCATAAACTCCACGTGTGACCTGAGCAATTCACTTCTGGTCTCGAGGCCTGTTTTCTCTTCTATAAAGTGGGGAAGTCATTTCCCCTCCCTGACGTGGGGACAAAAACAGAGTGAGGGTCAAAGGGCGGATAGGAGGGCAGTCTGGTTACTGTGAAATCCGACGTTTCGCCATTCTAAGATCTGCACCTCTGGCAGAGGCCCCACAAAACACCAAAGGACCAAGAATTCCGCAAACTTTAAGCACCCAAACTTATAAGGAAAAAAGGTACGCTCCCCTTAGCCATTTGGCCTTTGAGCATGCTCCCCGCTCTCCCTCGACATCATCCCTGCTGTCTGGGGAGATTCTCCTCACCCTTCAGGCCCCAGCCCAGAGGCCTCCGCTGCCAGGAAGCCCTCCCTGAAGGCCATGCCAGGTTAGGTACCTCACCTCCCAGGACCGGGGAGGCGGGGCGGGTGGCAACTGGAGCACGGGGTGGGGTTTTGGAAACCAAACTATCTAAGGATGGCCCGGCAAACCACCCGGGCAGTCTCTCCTCGGTCCCGCCCCTAACTCCTCGCAGTCCTGGGATGTCCCACCCATATTACTCCCGTCCCCCAAACTATTGGTTCGTCTGGACGTCAGTCTCCACGCGCTCTCTTCTCTATTGGCTGGTATTCCCAACTCGGGCGCTGGTGCCCTGCCCTGCCCCCTGCCCCACGCCTATTCGTACTATTGGGCTACCCGCATGCCCTTCTTCCAGAAACCCTCCCTATTGGCTGCAGGACTTTGCCGGTTCAGGCTGTGATTGGTTGTAAACAGAAGTCCATCCCCTGAGCAACCACCAGAGAGGGGTTGGAGAATGAAAAGGTTGGAGGGACGTGGGGTCAAACTCACGCTGAGCCGGCGGGAGACAGATATAGGTCTTGAAGAACTCGCTTCGGCGGGCGGCCTCCTTAATGCGGTTGGCAAGCGGCTTGCTGACCTGCCGGATGCCCAAGTATAGCAGCTTCGCCATAGGGAACGCGCCCACCACCATCTTGGCGGTCGCACTGGGCACGCGCAACCTTGCTGACTGGGCGGGGCGCCTGCGCTCTCTCTCTCCTCCCCCGCCCGTTCGTCTCCGTGCGTGCGTACGTGCGTACGCTCGGGGGTGGAGCACTGCAGGGGCGCTCCCTGATGTCACCGCGTCGACGCTGACGCCTGACGTCCGATCGCTGAATATGCAAATAAAAGGCGGAAGTGAGGCGGGTCAGGGGGCGGTGCCGTTAAACGGCTGTTGGCCGGAGCGTGGTTGGATTCCCACGCCCACCTTGGCTGCTGTCACCGTGTTCCTTCGTGACGTCTTGTACTTAGGTGGCTTCCCCTCTTAAAGGAGGCTCTTAATTAGTCCTAATTAGGGCTAATGAGTCCCAAATACGCTTTCCCCGCTGGTTAGAGCTCTCACTGGGAGTAAGAAGAAACCGACCATGTAGTGATACAGACCTGGGTTGGGATCCCAACTCCGCCGTTTACTTGCTTGTGATGTTAGGCGAGTGACGTAACCTTTCTGGGCATCAGTATTCCCGTCTACAAAATGGGAATTATAATTAACACCTTGTTGGGCAGTTGTAAGGCTTGCATGAGAATCTTGAATGTAGAAACAGTGAGTGAACCGTGATAGGTGCTTAGAATGGTGCCAGTCACAATAAGCCCCCGAGAAATAGCCTTTATTGCTCTGCAGGTCTGAACGCTGTTATCGCTAACTCCAGCCTGAGGGTGCATCTCATCCCCAGAAATAGTGAATCCCAGCTGAGGCCCAGAGAGGGGGCCGGGGGCCGGCAGAAGGTTTCTCAGCCCGCCCGGCGTCTTGGCTGATAAAACCATACCCGTTTTCAAGCAGCCCCACCTCCTCCACTGGTGGGCGAGAGTCCCCAGGGAGCTGGTTCAAGAAGTAGTTTAAGGGGGCGCCTGGGTGGCTCAATCGTTAAGCATCTGCCTTCGGCTCAGGTCATGATCCCAGGGTCCTGGGATCGAGCCCCGCATCAGGCTCCGTGCTCCACGGGGAAGCCTGCTTCTCCCTCTCCCACTCTGCTTGTGTTCCCGCTCTCACTGTGTCTCTCTCTGTCAAATAAATAAAATCTTGTTTAAAAAAAAAAAAAGAAGAAGTAGTTTAAGGACATGTCCCAGACTGTCCTCCTTTAGCCAACAGGGAGCAAGATCATATAAACAAGGTCAGGAAGGGGTTGAGAAATTTCTGGATGGCGGACTCTTGATGGGTAATTGAGAACGTCTAGGAGAGGCAGAAGGAGCGATGTGTAGGAGGAAACTGGTTCAGAAGGCAGAGTGGGGGGGGAGGGGGGTTCCAGGGGACCCAGGGCTTTCCTCGGCATCCACTCTGACTCCTTCAGTGTCCTTTGTCAAATCCCTGACACGGATGGACCTCCGTTTCTCCATCAGTAATAATGATGGTACTGACATGCATGAACCCAGATATTCTAAATTCCTTAAAATACCAAGGCTCCATAAAAAGAACCCTTCCAGGGCGCCTAGATGGCTCTGTCAGTTAAGAGTCCGACTCTTGATTTCGTCTGGGGTCATGATCTCAGGGTCGTGAGATCGAGCCCCGCAGGTCAGGTTCTGCGCTCAGCCAGGAGTCTGTTTGGGAGTCTCCTTCTGTCCCTCCCTCTGCCCCCACTCTCTCTCTCTAATAAATAAATAAAATCTTAAAAAAAAAAAAAAACAGGGGCGCCTGGGTGGCTCAGTCGTTAAGCGTCTGCCTTGGGCTCAGGTCATGATCCCAGGGTCCTGGGATCGAGCCCCGCATCGGGCTCCCTGCTCTGCGAGAAGCCTGCTTCTCCCTCTCCCACTCCCCCTACTTGTGTTCCCTCTCTCGCTGTGTCTCTCTCTGTCAAATAAATAAATAAAATTTAAAAAACAAAAAACCACAACCCTTCCCCAAGATCCCTTCTGGACTGAAGGTGTGATAGAGCGTGGGGCCTATTCAAGGTCCATTATCTCCTTGGGACACCCCCCTTCCCATTTTACAGACTGGCCAGCTGAGGCCAGAGGAAGAAAAGGATTTATCCAAAGTTCCAGGAGTAATCAGAATGGAGCCAAGGCTGGAATTTCTCAAGTCCCAGCCAAGTCTTCTCCTGATTCCTGGGGTGTTAGTCAGGGGCCTAGGGGCCTACTCGGGGGCTGAGGTCCCCGTGATGGATTTAGGAAACTTCCAAACTGTACGTGACTTTTTTTCTGTTTATTTCACTGCTGTTTCCTCAGCTCCTAGAACAGTGCCTGGCACACAGTAGATGCTCAATAAATATTTATTGAATGAATGGGAATGAGCATTTGGTGGAGGAGTAGAGTGCAGGCTTTCATCTGATTCTCTGAGGGGACTGTGTTCCAAAAGGTTCTGTCTGGCCTTACATCTCCATCCCAGTAGCTTTATGGCTTTGGGGTGGGAAAATTGCTAAGCCCCATAGATCCCAGGCTTCCCCCTTTTCTCTCCGCACCCAATACCAAAGCCCCAACTTCCTGCATCGCAGTCACCGCCCCCCCACCCCCGCAAAACCATTTTCCTCATTAAGTTCATTTTCTTTCTCATTCCCCTCCTCCCTCCTCTTCCTTTCTCTGAGAAGGATTTCCAGGAACCTCTTCTGGGAACTTCTGGGACAAGAGGGTGTGTGTGGGGGGGGAGGAGGATCTTCACATCCCATCAGGAGCTTGGAGCCTGTTACACATCCATTGGGAGGAAGGGAGGGAGGTGACCTGTCAGAAAGGGCGAGGCCTGTCCAGAGCTGGATGCCCACTCCGGCTCTCCAGCCTGATTATGGATGCCCATTCCTGGTGATCCCTGAGGGCCAGGAGAGAGGGAGCGTGACCCCATCAGCCAAGGCAGGCAGCCTCGGCCACCCTAGGGCATGGGAACAGAGGCAGAGATGGAGAGGGGAGGGGGAGCCCAGGATAACCCCAGCGCTGACTCACCAGCTGTGTGACCCTGGCCTAATCATTTGGCCTCTCCAGTGACCGCCGTGGAATAGGGCCTGGGATCATTCCCAGAGGTCCTTCCGGTTCGGGCCCCTTGGTCAACCTTTTTCTCAGGATGGGCAAGGGGCTCGTGTTACATAATCCCCAAAAGCCCTGTGCTTTCTCCATCATTTTAAGGTATTCCTTAAAAATAAATCCCAAAGCTGACCACTGTTCCTTGCTTACCCCACCCCCACCCTCACGCCACCCCACCCCTACCCCGTTCAGCTGCCCACATCTCCCGCCTGGACTATTGCAGTCACCTGTCACTGGCCTCGCTGGCCTCCAGGCTGCTGCCCTTCCCATATTCTGTTTCCCACTCAGGGGCCGCCGGGATCCTGTTAACGTTTAAGTCAGATCCCATCCCTTCTTTGCCAAGAGCCCTCTTGTGGCTCTCCTTTATTTCAGAGTAAAAGGAAAAGTCCTCCCCAGGACCTACAAAACCCTGATCCAAAGATCGGCCAGTCCCTTGACAGTCCCTTGCCAGTCCCATCAATCATCCACCATTCCTCTCACCCTCCTGGCCTCCCACCTGCTCCAGCTGCACCACTCCACTTGCTCTCCCTCAAAACTCAGGTACTCTCTCGCTCCAGAGGCTTAGCACTTACTGTTCCCCCTGCCCAAAGTCCTCTTCCCCTTGACAGCCACAGGGCTGACCACTCCCCCCCCGCTCCCCACACCTGCTCTTTGTTCCAATGTCACCTTCCAGTGAGCCCTCCCCTGACCTCCTTCTCTAGATCCGAGTCTGTGTCATTCTCTGTCCCCTCAATCGGCTTTCTTTTTCCCCAGGACACTTATCAATTCCAAACATTATATTTATTTTTATTTACTTATTTACCATGAGCTCCATGAGGGTGGGGGCCTGGGCTGTCTTGGTCACCCTTGCGTCCCCAGCCCCAGCCAACACAGGGCTGGGCCGAGAGTGGATATAAATAAATCTCTATTGAATGAATGAATGAATGAATGAATGAATGAATAAATACCCTTCTCTTGTCCTGAGCCCCTTCCCAAGCCTGCCCTGCTCAGCTCTCCTCCAGCTGGTCTGCCCCGATTGCCCTTCACTTGGGTTCTGAGTCTGCCTCCCCCTCAGTCCTGACTTGGAAAATGCTGTTTATCTAGAAACTCACGCTCTTCTTGCCCTCACTCCCTCAGATGACCAGGGGCTTCCCAAGGGTGAAAATGACCACTCTCCCCTCGGTGAATTTCTTCTCCCATCTTCCCCTTCAGTCCCCAAATTTTACCTCCTTGTTGGAAATAATCCTTTTTTTTTCCTCTCTCTCTTTTTGTCATTACCTTCTGGAGACCGAATATTTGACTTAATTTCCTTGTCCCCTCCTCCAGGGAGCCCTCCCTGACCCTCAGCGTGGGTCAGATGCCCTCTGGGCGCCCCTGTGTGAGCCCCATGCACTCTGGGTCTTCCCTGTCTGGGGACAGGTCTGTCTCCCCCATCGGAGTGGGAGCATGTGAAGGAGGGCCATTCGTCACCGCTGTGTCGCTAGCACCAGCCAGCACAATGCTAGGCACAGTTCAACCGAATTGTTAGGGGGTCATGGTAGAGGATGATGACTGACCCACCAGCCTCACTGTTCTCCTGTTTTTTTCTTCTACTCTTATGACTAGGAACACGGCCTCGTTTGCATACAGTTTGCTTACATCAGACCAGGAGGGAAGGGAGTGTGGGATAACATTCGAGGAGTGGGGGGGTTCTGCACGAGTGGAGGGTCACTGTGCGGGCGGCAGCGTCTTCAGCTGCACGTGGTCCGCTTGGGAGGGCGGAGCTGCCGCCCAGCCAGCTGCCATGGCCTTGGCCATGCTGTTCCTCTTGGAAGTGAGCGGGGTCTCCAGGGTGAGCGAGGCGTTGGCCATCGCCTGTGGTTTGTCACTGGCCAGGAAGTGGAGCAGGTTGTGAAGGGCCTTGGCCACATCGCTGCGGGCCCCCTCGTTGACGAGGCAGTAGAGGATGGGGTCAGCCACACAGTTGAGGCTGGTGAAGGCCAGCGAGCTGTGGTAGGCTGAGAAGACGCGCTCCTCGAAGCCACAGTCCCATGGGCGGCCCAGGTAGACAGCACTGCGCGAGAGCAGGAGCACGTGGTAGGGCGCGAAGCAGACCAGCACGATGGCGATGAGGCTCAGGGCCAGCCGCTTGATCTTGGCCTTCTCCTGGCGCTCGGTGGACACGCTGCCCCGCACAGCCCGCAGGATGCCACAGTAAGACAGCAGCATGAGGGCCCACGGGAAGAGGAAGCCCACGAAAACCCGGTAGAGGTTCATCCAGGCCACCCAGCCCTCCATGGGGAACTTCTCGAAGCAGAAGGTGTGGTTGTAGCGGTCGCGGAAGAGCTCGTCGTGGAACAGGGGTGCCGAGTTGGCCCCCAGCTCCGTGGCCCAGACCACGGAGCTCACGGCCACGGCCGTCTTGACCCGGCGCAGGCGGGCAAACCGCAGTGGGTGGGCCACGGCCAGGTAGCGGTCCACCGAGATGCAGCACAGGAAGGCGATGCTGATGTAGATGTTGGTGTAGAAGATGAACCCGAAGAGCTTGCAGGAGCCGGGGCCGTGGATCCAGTTGTCGTGGTGCAGGAAGTAGTCAACCCACAGCGGCAGGGTGCAGATGTACAGCAGGTCGGCGATGCTGAGGTTCATCAGGTACACCCCCAGCTCGTTGCGCTGCCGCACCTGGCGGTAGGCTGCCCACAAGGCCAGGCAGTTGGTGGGCAGCCCCACGCCGATGACGAAGATGTAGAGGGACGGCGGGAAGAGGTGGTCCACGCGCGAGTCCACATGGCAGCCGTCCCACGTGCGGTTGCCCATCCTCGGCGCTGGGCCTTCTGAGGCACTTCCCCTGGCCCACGGGGGCTGTGGGGCCACGGGGGGCGGGAGGCCATCGGGCCCCCTGAGCCCCCTCCTTGGAGGCTCAGGGGAACATGGTGGGGGGCAGTCTACAAGGAAGAGGTGAGGGTGACCCTGAATCGTGGGCTAGCCTGGGCGGGGAAGGGTAGAGCTTGAGAGGGAAAAGTCGGAGGAAGGATAGAATTGTGACAGGAGGGAAGCTCAGGGCGGGGGATGGTGGGATTAAAAAAAAGGAGCTCTGTCAAGGGGGTGTTTATAGACCCAATCAGAGTGTAAATGAGGGAGTTTTGGGGTAGCACAAGAATTGGCTGAGGGGGGTGTTTATGGAGGAGATGAAGGCATCAGCAGAAAGTACTGTTTGGCCACAGTGAAGTGATGGGGGTGTGGAAGATGCGTGAAATATATGCGATAGTGTTGAGACAGGACAGACTACAGTTAGGGAGGGTAGAAAACACCAGGCACGGTCAGTGGGGGCGCTGGCGCTTCCTAGGACCCCCATAAGAAAGAAGGAAACAAGGTGACTGATGAAGAGAACATTATGGAAGAAGAGGTACCCTCCGTCTGGGAAATGGGAAGGGTGTTTAAGAAACAGGAAGGAGGTGAGTAAGGGCTATTATGGAGAAGGATTACGGATGGAGTGAGGAATTTGAGGGGGGCAGGGGTAGGGCTCCGGCTTGGTCGTGGTGAGAACTGAGCAGTTGGGATGAGGTGGCCCGCCTCACAGTTCAAAGCTGACTTTACAGTGCCTGTGGGGAGAGAGGTCTGCGGTAATGGGAGTCACGGACACCCCTTTCTCCCCACACCCCTCACCATAACCCGCGGGCTGCAGAGGGTGGACACCCTGGCGATACCTAATTGAGCCTCGTTCTAAGCAACAGATCTGTGTAAATGCAGATTTGGGGGTCCGGATCTATTTTCCCTGATAGATGTTAAAGACCCCACTCAGGGGGCCCCTGGGTGGCTCAGTCATTAAGCGTCTGCCTTCAGCTCAGGTCATGATCCCAGGGTCCTGGGATTGAACCCCACATCGGGCTCCCTGCTTGGCAGGAAGCCTGCTTCTCCCTCTCCCACTCCCCCTGCTTGTGTTCCTGCTCTCGCTGTCTCTCTCTGTCAAATAAATAAATACAGGGACGCCTGGCTGGCTCAGTCGTTAAGCGTCTGCCTTCGGCTCAGGTCATGATCCCAGGGTCCTGGGATGGAGGCCCTCATCGGGCTCCCTGCTCAGCAGGAAGCCTGCTTCTCCCTCTGCCTGCCACTCCCCCTACTTGTGCTCTCTCTCTCTCTCTGACAAATAAATAAAATCTTTAATAAATAAATACATACATACATACATACAATCTTAAAAAAAAAAAAAAGCATATAAAGACCCCACTCAGAATTTAGCTAGAAACCATCTAAAACGCACAAGTATTTTATCATGTTTCAGGAAATGCTAACCCTGTCATTTCCCAGACAGAGATGAAGCTCAGAAAGACTGCTCACTCCCATCAAGGATGCACAGCAAAGCCATGACATAACGGGGACTACTAACCCAGGACACCCCATTCTTGACAATGATAAAGACAGATAATAACAGCTAAGGTTTATTGATTTATTCCACATCGCAGACCCTGTTCTAAGCACTTTTATGGGTATTAATTCATTACATTTTCAAGAACCCTAAGAGGAAAGTACCATTATCCTATTTGACAAACTGAGTCACAGAGCGGTTTGGAGACCTGTCCAAGGTCCTGATGATGACAGAGGGACAATCTCGGCTCTCATCCTTTTTCTGCAGCCTGTGCATGTTTCCACCCAAGAATAACTGAACAGAAAGGGGCCCTGGGCTGGGCACTGGGGGCTGGGAACCATAGCTGCTTTGGGCTAGCGGGGAGAGGGGAGAAAGGAGGGGCTGCTGGGTGTGATCACATTCAGGCAGCAAGGGGAGCCCTGGAAACAGGGCTGGAGTCCCTCCCTCAAGAACACTTCCCTCATTGCCTCTGCTCCACCCCAACTTTCCTGAGTGAGAACCTTGGGCATGTCACCCCCTTGGGAAGACCTGCAAACACAGGGCAAAGGACAGTCATGGACCAAACCTCCGACCATTGTCAGCCCCAGAGGGTAGGGGAGTGACATCCTGAATCAGAGGCACCTTCGGAAGCCACTCTATCCAGAGCTTTGTGTGGGGTTAGTTTTTTAAGCTGTGAACACTTTTATTATTGTTATTATTACTATCTATTTAAAATAAGATCTTAAACTGGAAAGCCATCTAAGACAATGGAAAAAAGAAGCTGCTCTGTGCTCTCAATGAAATCAGGTGGGAGGAGGGGGGCCACCTCTGAAGAATCCCCCAGGACACACTTAGAAAACCACTGGTTGAGTCAACTGGATTTATCAGGAAACTGAGGCCCAGAGAGGGGAAGGGATGAGCCCAGCGTCACACATCAGGTTCTTGGGAATCTCCCAGATGCCAAAGCATCTTTCCATGGGAAAGTCCTCTTGGCTCTACCTCCACAATAAACCCTGAATCCATGCATGCCTCTTGGAACCCCCTGCCAGTGTCTGCTCTGCAGCACCATCGCCAATTGCTCGATTGCTCGGACAATTGCAGTAGCTCCTCACTGCTTTTTCTGGCTGCCATTCTGGCTTCCTTCAACTCACTTCCCACAAGGCAGCCACCAAGGTCTTGTTAACATGAAAATCAGCTCTCATTATTTCTCTGCTTGAAATCCGGAAATCCCAGTGGACTTCGGGTAAAATCCAAACTCCTTGCCCCAGGTGACAAGGCACTGCTTGACCTCCTCCCCCCACCTCCCCTCCCCCACCCCAGCAGGCTCAAGACCCATGACCTTCTTTTCAGCCTCAAAACCTTTGCTCTTTCTCAGATCTTCTTAGGACTCAGCTCTCTCACCTCTTTCACTTCCCCGCAGAGTCCCACCCACCCACCCCCAGGGCTCTCTCCTCACATCACCTTGTATCTTGTTCCCATCTATCTGTCTGTCTGTCTGAAATGGACATTCCAGGAAGGCAGTAACCTTGTGTTGACTGCTGTCTCCCAGCACCCAGGAGAGGCCCAGCATATAGTAGACACTCAATAAATGACTGTGGGTTGAAGGAACAGGCATTGGTCAGCCCATCCTGCAATGCAGGCTCTCTCTCCCCCTGAGGCAGCTACAAGTTCAAAGAAGTCCCTGCAGAGTCCCACGGAAAGAGGTTGGAAGGGAAAAAAATGAAAAGGGCAGGATCTATCCGCTACATAATTGACTTTGAAAGGTCAGGGCTGAGTCCCTGCTTAGTAAGCCCTACCCCCTGTGGGGTCCTTAGCAACCCAGCGGCTGCCCCCACCCCAGGCTGCCCCCACCCCAGACTCGCAGACAGAGGTTCCTGGATCCTGTGGACAAAGGGTGGAGACAGAGCTTGCTCCCCGGCTTGAACAGTGCAATCCAGCCCCTCCCTTCGAATATTCCCCACCCAGACCAAGTCACTCAAAAAAAAAAAAAAAAAAAAGTCCTCTCTCTGCCCTCAAATCTCCCCTTCTCTCTGACCCCTGGTCTCCTCCTCTCTCACCTTCTGTCTCTCCCTCTTCTTGTAACATCGAGAAAATTCATTCTTTTTCGAGAGTCTCCGTTTCCCCTTCTGTATGGGGGGGGGGGCAGAACTTTTATACTATTCACATCACAGACAAGAAAATCCTTGATAGGACATCCTATCATCTACAAAATGTGCAGCATTTGAACAATTATTATTATTCCATGGGCACAGAAGAGCTGAGACCAGAAAGGAACCAAGGCTGGGAGTTCCCTTGGCCCCACGCTGTCCAAACCCCCTGGGTTCAGCTGAGGCTGGAGTGGGTACAACAGGCGTAAGACTTATTTCCGGAAGCCAGAGGAAATACACTTCTCATAGCTAATTTCCTTGAGGGGAACCAGCTGGGCGCTCACCTCACCCTCCTCCGTCCCTCCTCAACCCACCTGCTTCCTGGGGCTTCTGGGCATGGGGAAGGGGTACTCAGCCCTCTCTTCTCCCCACCTGAGATCTGCCCACCATCAAACCCTCAAAATCACAGAACGGAGACTCTAAGAATTCCACAATGCCACAGGTCTCTATGCCCCAACTGGGAGTGCAAGGCTATTTCTGACCCCTTCCTGGTACACGTGGGGAAACTGAGGGCCAGAGCAGCAAGACCCTTGTCTGAGTCATGTGATGTGTCAGGACCGGGCAGATCTCCCGTCATTCTTAACCCAAGAGCTTCCCCTTTCCCCGAATGTTTTCTCTCCTCACTCCCTGTGCTCCTGTAATGTTTCTCAAGTCTTTCTGGGGTTGTCAGCCCCCTTTGAGAATCTGCTAAAATATAGAAGGAAGGACTTTCTCACCACCGAAAAGCAAGTGACCACAGTGTCTTTGTGCCCCTCCAACACCTGATTCCCTTGCCCAGCCTCTGGGGGGTCAAGCTCCTCTTCAGCTTGAGCTTTATTTGGGATTCAACCCCCAAATCTTTAAAAAGAAGCTCTCCCTATCCCCCAGGCCCCCTTCTTTGGTCCCTGCTAGCCCCTCCCAGGAAAGGGCAGAGAGATAAGCTCAAGTGTGGAGTGATAGTGAGGGGACCAGAAGGACCGGTCATACCCCGGCCCCCGCTTTATGCCTCAGCTGCTCAAGCCAGATAAGTCTCTGGGCCACTCTTAAATCCAGCAAGGCTAAAGGACTCTGGAGGGTTGAGAGGACCAGAGGGAGAGGTGATGCAGCTCCCCCCATCCCTGGCCACCCTCAGGGTTCACTCACCAGCCTTGTCCTAGAAGCCACCAGACTGCCTCTCTGCCCCCCTTCCCTCCTCTGTCGGCTCCTGCTTACCGCCACCCCCTTGGCAGCCCCGGGGGACAGGCCAGCTCCGGTCTGCTCATTAGGGGACGAAATGTGATCACCGCGCCTCGCTCCCCACCTGGTGCCCTGGCGGCCGGCGGAAACCAGGGGGCAGTCAGGCCTCCGTGACCACCTCGCTGGGCCTCAGTTTCCCCATTTCTACCAAAGGGGTCCCCATCTCCCCCTCCCGCTCCCACACCACCCAAAAGGGACACCAGGGTCCTCCTACTCGACCCCTCCGACACCGTCCATTCCAGCACTCAAAAAATCCTCAGGATCTATTGTCCTGTTCATGGTTTACTGTTCTATTATTGTAACATTCTAGAGCTTTACCTTTCTTCCATTCTATTATTATTATCCTAGCGGCTTTCCATGTCCTTCCCCTTCAAGTTTCTAATATTCCAGGAGTCTCACATTCCAAGATTCTAAAGTTCTATTGTTAGAACGCTCTATGATTTTTTTTAAACATTCTACGACTTTCATCATCTATTATTAAACTCTCAGTGATTATTATCTTGGCCCAGCAAACACAAATACGTATTTCCCCTCTTTTTTTACAGAAATGGGAACACACTCTACATACCGTGAATCCCTCTTCCTTTTCCCCCCTTTTCTCTTCTGCTTGTTAACCGCCCAGCAGCCTGAAGGCCCAAGGTGGCACAGAATTCTAAAATATGGGGGGTTCACGGGAGGTTGGGGGGAGTGCGCTGTCACCTCCACCTAGCTCCTAAATTCTCCCTGCCCTGGGGAACTAGTAGGAGCCCAGAAGCCTAGGCTGCCTCCATCCCCTGGCCGCCCTGCTGGCCTGCCCTCATCCCTCCAGCTCGCTCACACCAGCTGAGTTATTATTTGTCTAGACACAAACCAAATTATAGGCCCTGTCCCGAGGGAGCAGTGGGCTTCATGGGGAGGGTCAGGAGACAGAAGCGGGCCAGAGTTAATCCCTGCCCCCCCCCCCATTTCCCTTCCCCTCTTCCCTCCTTCTCTGAAAATCCACCCCTCCCACCCAAACCAACTCTTGTCCCCTCTCCCCTCCCCAGCACCATGGTTTGGGAAATATTTTCTCTTCTCTGCTTCTCAAAGGCTCCCCTCTGGATTCCAGCTTTTCATACTCACCCTGGCATTCTTCCCTCCTCACTGTGAAGACCTCTTTTCCCAAATTAATCCGACTTAGTGGCAGCAAAGGAAGCCAGCTCTCTGGATTTGGGCTTCAGTTGAAATGGCACGGACTCATTGTGAGGACTTCGGCTCCTGGGCCTCAGTTTTCCCATCTGTAACATGGGTGCTTGACCTTGATGGCTCGGTAAGCCCTTTGAGCTCTCTCTGCTTGGAACACTGAAAGCTGCCCAAGATTCCGACACTAATCTTTTTGGATTGAAGGATTCATATATCCTGAGGACTTGTGATTTGAAGGTTGTGGAGCCCCAGTCCTCCCTCTGATCATTCTCACATCCTGAATCCTTCCATTCAAAGACTTCACACCTAACGGTTCTTGATTACGATTCCCAGAGTTCAAGAGCCACCCATCATCCCTCTCATTTCCTCCTACTGGGACCCTTCAGAAAGGGAAACCTCCCCATCCTCAACCCAAACCTGAAGTTGAGTTCATCTGCAGAGACAGAGCTTGGGAGGTACCCTCTTGGTGGGTTCGGGGGGGGGGGGCTGGTGGTGGGGGTCGAGTGGCGTGGGGGCGCTAGGGGGTGGCCCCTATCATCTCCATCTGTGCCAGCAAGTAAATCCCCCAGCGCACATCCTGCCTGAGTACACAACACACATCCCGCCCCGAACAGTGGCTCACAGAAATTCCAGAGCTGTCCCTCAGCCTTGTTGGGGGTGGTGGGATGTCCAGTGCAAGCAGGGGGTGGGGGGAGTGAGGTGGAGGCAGGAAGGAGTTAATGGTGACCTAGCCAAATCCTGGAAGGGAGGAAGTGGGGGAGGAAGTCTACCCCCCCAGCCAGGAATTCCTGAAATTGGAGGGTGGGGTGGGTGCGACCTCAGGAGCAGTGGGGTGACTCTCTAAAGGGGGCACTGGGGTTACAGTGTCCCTCAGAGTCCACCTGTCCCAAGGCAACCCTACTCCCCCCCCCCCCACACTCCCAAGCAGCTCCTCAGCCCAGCGGAAAGCTTGGGGATGCACCAGAATTTGGAATGAGATGACGATGGGGTCAAGGTGCCAGAAGAGGGTCTCAAGATACACAGAGTAAGAGACAGAAATACAGGAGAGAGACAGGAAGAGAAAGCGCAAAGAGATGCACAGAGACAGGGAGAACCACGGAGTTGGAGGCAGAGGGATTGAGCTCGAGAGACTGAGGGTTAGAGGCAAAGGGAGACGGGGAGAATGGGTACAGAGACGGAGAGAGAGCCAGAGCCAGAGCCAGACGGAGAAGCAGAGAGAAAGAACGAGACACAGAGACATCCAGAGATGCAGAAGGAGAGGCCCACCCGGAGGGAGGGAGGACCGCAGACAGCGACCCATCCGAGACGGGCGGAGAGAGGGAGACAGACCCACAGACACGGTCCGCGGGGAGACGGCGGGAGCGCCACCACCGGAGAGGGGCGGGGACCGGCCGGCGCGGGAGACTGAGGCACCGACGCAGGGGCGCAGAGCCCCCGAGGGGAGCGCCGAGGAGGGGCCCCGCGGGGGCCGGACGCCCGGCGCGGGCAGGGGAAGGAGAGGCGCCTACCTGCGCGCGGCGGCTGGACGGGGCGGGCGGCGCCTCTCTCGGCTGCGGCGACGTCTGGGCTCGACCGCGGCGCAGGGACCCGGGGGCGACTCGCTCCGGCCCCGGGCAGGAGCCGCCGGCCGAAGCCCCGCCCCCGACAGCCCCGCCCCCGTTAACCCCTCCCTTGGCACCGCCCCTTAACCCCTTCGGGCTTTCACCCTACTCCAGGCTTCCAGCCCCGGGGAAACCTCACCTGCTGCCGCAGCAACCCCCCCGAACCCCTCCGAGTCCCCAGCCTGGAGGCCCCCATCTCCTTAACCCCTTTGCTTCCCCTCCGTCCAACCCCACACCTCCTGCTTGACCCAGCCCTCACTCAGCCTTTGACCCTCCTTGAGCTGAGCCATTCATTTCCTCCCCTCTGAGACCTGAGTCCTTAACTTTCTGGTCATTACCTGCCTCCCTTCCCAAGGGAGAGGACAAACGAGTCTAAGTCCTCCCTCCTGGGGTCAGGGCCACCTCTGTAAGGAGTCCTGTCTCTTGGCTAGCCAGACCTTAGGCTAATGGCCTCTCTGCGCCTCAGTTTCCTCTTCTGTCAAAGTGGTCACTCAGTCTCTTTGTCAATACTATCAAGTCAATAAAACATACCCTCGCCCTCGCGCCCAGTGCTTTCCATTCCTCCCCGTTTTATTTACTTTTCCCCACAGAACTTTTTAAATTATCTGTCCCCCCACTAGATGGGGGAGGAGTCATTTCTGCATCTGGTTTGTTTACTGTTGTGTGTCTGTTGCCTGGAAGGCGGCTAGGCACAGGATAGGTATGCAAGACATGTTTTCAGGGAGTGAATACATAAGGGTAAAACAGTATTTGCTGATTTTTATTATGATCATCACATCCTTCATAAATTGGTCGTGAGAATTCATTCTTGGTCAAAGCACTATGGACAGACCTGGCATCACGTAGCACTCAGAAATGACAGCTATTGGGTTCACAAATTCTTTCTTTTCTTTTTTTTTTTAGAGAGGGAGAGAGCGCAGGAGAGCCAGGGAGGGGCGGTGCAGAGGGAGAGAGAGAATCTCAAGTAGACTCCATACTGAACATGGAGCCCGACATGGGGCTTGATCTCACTACCCTGAGATCATGACCTGACCGAAATCAAGAGAGGGATTCCTTTTTTTTAAAGATTTTATTTATTTGACAGAGAGAGACAGTGAGAGAGGGAACACAAGCAGGGGGAGGGGGAGAGGGAGAAGCAGGCTTCCTGCTGAGCAAGGAGCCCGATGTGAGGCTCAATCCCAGGATCCTGGGATCATGACCTGAGCCGAAGGCAGACGCTTAATGACTGAGCCACCCAGGCGCCCCAAGAGAGGGATTCTTAACCGACTGAGTCACCCAAGCGCCCTGTTCTCAAATTCTTTTTTCTTTCATTCTTTTTTTTTTTTTAAGATTTTATTTATTTATTTGACAGAGAGAGAGACAGCGAGAGAGGGAACACAAGCAGGGGGAGTGGAAGAGGGAGAAGCAGGCTTCCCGCGGAGCAGGGAGCCGGATGCGGGACTCGATCCCAGGACCCTGGTATCATGACCTGAGCCGAAGGCAGACGCTTAACGACTGAGCCACCCAGGCGCCCTAAGGTAGCTATTCTTAAAGTCATTTACTGCGTGCCCTTGGACAAGTGACTTCACCTCTCTGAGCCATATTACCTACTTCTCAGGGCTCTTGAGGGACACAGAAAGTGAGAGAGTTAACTAAGCACCCAAGCAATGCATAGGCAAATAAAGGCATTTTCCTTTTGTCTTCCCTCAAGGAGACAGTCAGGAAAAGCACGAAGGGAGGTATCAGATCAGGAAGGCTGTAGCCCCTCCCCACAAATAACCCCATACACATCCTATCGTTCTCAAGACAAGTCCCACAGGGCCCTCCTGTCAGAACCTTGGTCATTCCAAGCTCCTCCTAAAAAGAAATTCTAAGGGTCCACTGGGAGGTGAGGATCCCCTTCTCTCTTGGGCTCACCCTAGGTTTCTGCTGATCCAGTCCTGGTAGGAAATAGGTGGCCATTCAGAGCTTAAGTGGGAGCACTTATGAAGGGACATTTCAGAGGGGTGGGCAGGCTGAAGGAACCCACACAGTGTGGGGCGGTACCAAGGGACCAGCCACAGGGAGAGCCAAGCCGTTACCAACCTTAGGGCAGGAAGCTGGAGTTTGGAGAGGAGCCCGTAGAACCTATAACTCTAGGTAGAGAACACAGCCACTTCCAGAACAGCAGGGATGCAAGGACAGGCCCCCCCAAATACTCCCACCTCTCTCCTCCTACATTCTGATTTCCTGTCAGTGCTTCCAGTTGGCAGAACCCAATCAGAACGTGGAGGGCAAGGGAGCCCCATGGATGGAGTCCACACGGGGCAGTCTCCTAAGGTCCAGAGCAGGAAGAGAAAGGCTCAGAGTGACTCTGGGCCGGAGGCGGGGGGGAGGCGGGGGGGGGGGGGGGGGGGGGGGGGGGCGGGTCACTGGGAGAGAATCGCATTTCTTCTTCCACGCAGGTCTGAGACTGGGCACAAGAGGGCGACAGAGCACCAAGAAAACCAATGAAAAGGCTGCTTCACTAGCCCCGGCCCTCCCCCTCCAGAACTTGGACCGTTGAGAAGGGTCAGAAGGTGGGGGACAGTAAAGGAGACTTTGATCCGAGAGCGGCAGAAACTGGCTTCTGAAACCTGGAGATCTGGAGGGGTGATATAACGGCTGAAGTGGTGGTGGCTGAGTAGGAGTTCTCCACGTGGACGCGTTCAGGCGTAGCGGGGCGGGTGCAGAGGGAACAGCATGTACAGAGGCTCTGAGGCGCGAAATGTCACAGGGAAGGGCAAATACGGGTGACTCAAATGGTTGGAGATTAAAGATGGGGACAGGAGAGAATTCTGGCTGAAACAGCAAAGAAGACAGGATTGGGGGGGGGGCAGCTAACATGCAAAGAGCATTGACTGCATTCCAGGCATTATTGTAAGCACTTCGAATGAATATCTCATTTAATCTTCAAAAAACCCTACAGGGAGTTACCATTTCACAGATGAGAACATTGACACACAGATGCTGTCAAAAGGCAGCAATTTTGGCAGCTGGGTTCTGATGCTTTAACCACTGTTACACTATTTCTCAGGGTGGGAAATTGAGGGTTGAGGCATTTGAACTTCAATCCCCTTCATATAAGACACAACTCTTTCACACACTTCAACACACACAGAAAACTCGAATATTCATTCAGCAAACATTCCCTGAGCCCCCGCTGCCGTGCTAGGCAGCTCTGGGGACACAACAGGGACCACAACAGCTGTGGCCCTTCCCTCCCAGGGCTGGCAGCCTGTGTGGGGGTGACAGATCTATCCCTTACAGTGACCTCTCAGGTCAGGGGGGATGCTGGAACCCAGAGGGGCTTTGTCAGTTTGTTGGGGAAATAGGAGGAAGGGAGACAAAACCCTCAGAACTTGCACCTGAAACACTCCCCTCACTTGGTTCATTTCTTCCTTGTCCTTCAATATTCAACTTGGTTATCCCCTCCAGGAAGCCCTCCTGGTTGCCCCCTTGGTCTTCCTCTGCCCCCTCAGGGTCACCATTGTCTGAGGATGGATCTGCCTTCCTCTAAATCTAAAAAAAAAAAAAGATACTGATCAGGGTTCCTACTCCCTGCATTCCTTTTTTTTTTTTTAAAGATTTTATTTATTTATTTGAGAGAGAGACAGCGAGAGAGGGAACACAAGCTGGGTGAGTGGGAGAGAGGAGCAGGCTTCCCGCGGAGCAGGGAGTCAGAAATGGGGCTCGATCCCAGCACCCTGGGATCATGACCTGAGCCGAAGGCAGACGCTTAACGACTGAGCCACCCAGGCGCCCCTCCCTGCATTCCTTGGCATTAAAACTTGTGATTCCTGCCTGTATGTTAATTTATAATCTTTTGAGCTTTGACAAGATGTAAAGAAGATAACCCTCTAAAAACTGTTGATTCTCCGGAGCATGTTTCCCAGGCAGCTGTCCTAATTTGGGCTCAAATAAAACTCTCTTTCTTACTTTTAGAGATACTAAAGAGGGGCACCTGGGTGGCTCAGTTGGTTGAGCGTTTGACTGTTGCTCTCAGTTCAGGTCTTGATTTCGGGGTCATGGGTTCAGGCCCCACGTTGAGCTCCACAATGGGCGTAGAGTCTACTTAAAAAAAAAAAAAAAAAGGATTCTAAAAGGTTTGTTCATTTTGTGTTGACAGATCCTTGGCCAGAAAGATGGAAGGGATGGAACCCTTTGGCATGATTGAACACCCTCCTAGAATTTCAGGTTTCATGCGGGGGGGGGGGGGGGCTGTCATTTCTGAAGGGTATTGCAATTGGAAACGTTATAGCTTAGGCAGCTGTTTCTGGAGACTCATGGACAATCCTCCTTACTGGACAAAGGGGCCTTTGCAGGCTTCTCCTGCAATAATTTTTTCCTCTTTTAGGAAGAGATGGGCTTTCGAAGTTGTCACTCTGAAACTATAAGGCTCTGAACTTTCCGACCCAAGAGACCATCTTGACAGTTGAGACAAGGAAAAGAAACACAAATGTGTCATGTTCTACAAAATTCTTTTTTTAAATTTTATCTTATTTAGTGATCTCTGCACCCAACGTGGGGCTCAAACTGTTGACCCTCACATCAAGAGTCGCACGCTCTACCAGCTGAGCCAGCCAGGAGCCCCTCCACAAAAGTCCTATGTATTGTTTTGTCCAGGAAAATCCTATGTTTGCTACCTTAGAATGTTTCTATGAGAGGAGTTGTTCTCAAAGTGTGGTGCTCACAGTATCAGTATCATCTGGGAACTCTTTGGAAATGCAAATTTTCTCCGGAGGACCCCAGACTGACTAAAGTGGAAACTCTGAATGGGTGGTTAGGAGAAAATGCATTTTCATTCTAACAAACCTGCAGGTGATTCTAACACACCTTCAACTTTGAGACCTACTGAGCTAGAGAACAGGAAAAAAAAAAAATCCCCAAAGCAACTCCAAGTGCCTCCAACATTAAAAACAAGATGTAGGGCGCCTGGGTGGCTCAGTTGGTTAAGCGACTGCCTTCGGCTCAGGTCATGATCCTGGAGTCCCGGAATCGAGTCCCGCATCGGGCTCCCTGCTCGGCAGGGAGTCTGCTTCTCCCTCTGACCCT
This sequence comes from Mirounga leonina, assembly GCF_011800145.1. Lineage (NCBI taxonomy): Eukaryota > Metazoa > Chordata > Mammalia > Carnivora > Phocidae > Mirounga > Mirounga leonina. Next base: position 2,382,686 of record NW_023270718.1, read on the forward strand.
CCCCCCTCTCATGTGCTCTCTGTCTCTCTCATTCTCTCTGTCTCAGATAAATAAATAAAATCTTTAAAAAAAAAATAAAAAAAATAAAAACAAGATGTAGGGGCGCCTGGGTGGCTCAGTCGGTTAAGTGTCTGTCTTCAGCTCAGGTCATAATTTTGGAGTCCTGGGATCGAGCCCCACGTGGGGCTCTCTGCTCGGCAGGGAGCCTGCTTCTCCCTCTCCCACTGTCCCTTCCCCTACCTGTGCGCTCTCTCTCTCTCTCCCTCCCTCTCTGTCAAATAAGTAAAATATTTTTTAAAAAATACAAAAAAAAAAAAATAAAGGGAGAAGATGAGGATGTATGGCGACATATGGAATTCTCCCTTTTCTGGTAACTGCACCTGGTTCTAAGTAGCTCATTGGTCAGTGAGAGCCTATGGATATTTTGAGGTCGCTGTGGTCCCCTCCTCCATTCCGTCATTCAAGGCTGTTTGCCTGAAAGCAGCTCTATAAGCTTGCGCCCAATGTGGGGCTTGAACTCACAACCTCGAACTCAAGAGTCGCATACTCTACGAACTGGGACTGAGCCAGCCAGATGCCCCAAAATGTTGATCTTTAGCCCAGAAGTAGGATGTATGTATAGCCTGCGTAGTTTTGATAAGGATTAAATAAGTGCTGGTTGATACACTTTTTTTTTTAAGATTTTATTTATTTATTTGAGGGAGAGAGAATGAGAGAGAGCACATGAGAGGGGAGAGGGTCAGAGGGAGAAGCAGACTCCCTGCTGAGCAGGGAGCCCGATGCGGGACTCGATCCCAGGACTCCAGGATCATGACCTGAGCCGAAGGCAGTCACTTAACCGACTGAGCCACCCAGGCGCCCCTACACTTTTTTTTTTAAGTAGACTCCACACCCAAGGTGGGGCTTGAACTCACAACTCTTGAGATCAAGAGTCACATGCTCTACCAACTGAGCCAGCCAGGTGCCCCAACATCCTTGAAGGGTTTCATGGCTGCCTATATATTTCATCGATAGTTAATATCAAACCAAATGATAAAGGGTGCCTGGGTGGCTCAGTTGGTTAAGCGACTGCCTTCAGCTCAGGTCATGATCCCTGGGTCCTGGGATCAAGTCCTGCATCGGGCTCCCTGCTCAGTGGGGAGTCTACTTCTACCCCTCCCTCTCCACTCTTGCTCTGTCTCTCATTCTCTCTCGAATAAATATTAAAAAAGAAGCAGTAAGAAATCTTGGAAAAGTAGTTTTATGAGTAGAAATTTGAAGAAAACATTTATGATCTGATACTTCCTGCATGCCCCGTCTCCCTTGAGCACTAGGCATATGACCACCAGCTGCAAAAGTGCACTTTCTGCCCTGGGGTCTGTCCCCCTGCTGCTTAAATAAACTTACTGAGTTGCACCATAAAACATCTCAAGTATTCTTTCTTGACCTTTGTGCTCAATGATCCTGAAACATTTTTGGTGGCCCGAACGGGGATTACAGCGTGAATCCGAGAGCCTCCATGGGGCTTGGTAAGTCTTCTTTAGCTCCAGTCTTTTTTTCTTACTTGTTCTTTTCTGGAGGTGTCCTGAATAGTGGTCAGGGGAGAACCTATTGCCCATGGGACAAGCTCCTGCCACTCCACGGGACACCACCAGCGCCTTGGGTGTAATGGTGTTGGGCTCAGAAATCAGGCTCTCTCTGTCTTACCTGGTTTTTTTTTAAAGATTTTATTTGGGGCGCCTGGGTGGCTCAGCCGGTTAAGCCTTACCTGTTCTTTTAATACTTGTATTTTTCTTGGGCATGGGACGGCCATACATGTCCTTATAACGGCTGCTGATCTTAAGACTCCTGTTTAAGGTTTCCTTCCAAATAACCAGGTGTGATCCCTCAATGAGCATAAAATCCAAGATACTTCTGACTGCGTGCTTCCAGAAAGGGACTGATTGAAGCTATTACCCAGGTGGGGCCCTCACCTAAGAGGGCACAGCTCCCTGGGGCTGGATCTCGGAGAAAGCTCATGAGAAAGTTGCCTGGGTTAGAGAGGAGTTCCATCCTTTTGGGGTTTTTTTCATGGCTCTCATTTGTCCTTACACATGGGCTAATTGGCGTTCTCGATCCTGCTCTCAGATTGAAAGTACTTCTAGTGGGGGCGCCTGGGTGGCTCAGTCGGGGAAGCGTCTGCCTTTGGCTCAGGTCATGATCCCAGGGTCCTGGGATCGAGCCCCGCATCGGGCTCCCTGCTCTGCGGGAGGCCTGCTTCTCCCTCATCCTCTGCCCCTCCTCCTGCTAGTCCTTTCTCCCTCTCTCTCTCTCAAATAAATAAAATCTTAGAAAGAAAAAGAAAAAGCACCAAACCCACACCCTTTCCCACTGTGCTGCATGTCTGTCCTTGAATTCCTTCTCATGAGAAGACCAGAAACCTTCAGTGACTCCTTTGGGTCCGGCTAGGTCGAGACCGGGGGGGGGGGGGCCTGGGGTGTCCCCAGTTCACCTGGCAACATCTTTTTGGTGACCACGAAGAGACAAGGTCCAACAGCGGCTTGAGCGACCCTCTTCCTCGGTGAGGCTCCCACACTTGCCTTCCTCCTGCCGGAGACTCGCTTAGTCACGGTTCCCCTTTGTTCTTCTCTCTCTGATCGAGCAGGAAAAGGCCTAAAAAGGACACCTCGTGTGCTTCCGTCCTTTCTGCTTCTTTTTGTAACACTGTTGGCCTCGATAGGAGCTAGAGGATAGGAACGTCTGAGCAGAAAAATGGACCGAAATCCCTTATGGTCAGGCCTTTGTGGTCCTGTGCCCAAACCCTGATCTGTCCGCACTTTCAGGACAACCAGAGGACACCCCTCTCCTCACCTCTACTCCTCAATCCGCCATCAGCTCAGCTGCCTCAGGCCCTTCTATTGCTATTCTTCTGCCATGTCCCCTGAGTTCTGTCCTGTTCTCTGCACCACCCCCCACCTGTCCTGTTCATGCCTGCCTTAGTTTTTCCCGAGTCACTCGTCTCCTCCCTGCTCGCTTCTTCATTTGTGTGTCAGATCCGGAATAGAGAGGGCTGCCTCTTGTGTGGGGGGCTCCCTCCCTCATTCGTTGCCCGGCTAACGGACAGGAGAACTGAAGCTAATCGTCCCGTGAGTCAGGCCTGTAAGGAATATTCCCCAGGAGCTGCCGAAACACTTTTTGTTTCGGGGAGGTGCCCTGTCTTCTCCTGTGGGTCGCGAACTGCCTATTTTCACTTTTTGTTGCTGGAAAGAAAACGTGTGTCCTTTCCGTCTGTCCAAGCTGATGAGCTTTAGGACCGGGAGTCCTCTTTCTCTGCCCTCTGGGCTTTTATCCGCCTCCAGCCTTGCTGGGGGCACCTCACCAATTCTGCCTCCACCCCCCCATTCCTGTTTCTGCACCACCATGGGCTCGGCTTGCTTAACTGGCTTCTCTACCATCCTCAGTGCCTCAGGCCATTGGCTCCTGCTCTTCCTACCCTCTCTCTATTAAAGAGCAAAGAGCACCCTCCCTGGACTTCAACCTCCCACTTCAGATTTCCCCGCAGGTGCCCCAGCTAAAACTGACCGGGGCGGCCGGGGGTGGGGGTGGGGGGCAAATTGATTGGCGTTTGGTGGATCCAGGTGCAACATATTCAGTATTTAATTTGTCAGTTTCATTAAGGTAAACATATCTGTAGAGTTGTCAGCATTAAATACAAAAACCTTAGGGGCACCTGGGTGGCTCAGTCATTAAGCGTCTGCCTTCGGCTCAGGTCATGATCCCAGGGTCCTGGGATCGAGCCCCACATCGGGCTCCCTGCTCGGCGGGAAGCCTGCTTCTTCCTCCCCCACTCCCCCTGCTTGTGTTCCCTCTCTCGCTGTGTCTCTCTCTGTCAAATAAATAAATAAAATCTTTAAAAAAATAAAAAAAATAAATACAAAAACCTTAAAATAAATTTTTTTAGAGAGGGAGAGCAGTGGGGGAGGGGCAGAGGGAGAAGGAAAGAATCTTTTTTTTTTTTTAAGATTTTATTTATTTGAGAGAGAGACAGAGAGCGCACAGGTGGGGAGGAGAAGGAGAAGCAGGTTCCCCGCTGGGCAGGGAGCCCAACGTGGGGCTCGATCCCAGGACCCTGGGATCACGACCTGAGTCAAAGGCAGACGCTTAACGACTGAGCCACTCAGGCGCCCCAATGTTTTGCCTTTATCAGGTCTTTGATTACTTAAAGTTAAAACTTCTCAATATTAAAGGAGCTGAGTTTTGCTAACAGCTATATAACTTCCAGTAGAATCCCTTATTGCCACCTTGGTGAAATATAGTTTTGTAATGATATTTAGTAATCCTATTTAGGCACGTGCTTTAAAACCTTCTGAGATCTTTCACAAAATTCCCAAGATTTAAAATCTAAATGAATGCCTTTCAACTAATCAGGCTTGTTTATTTGATAAGTTAAGTTCCTCGGGTTTGGTTTTTGTTTTGTTTTGAAAAAACATTTATTTAAGAGAGAGAGAGAGAGAGATGGGGCAGAGGGAGAGAATATCCAAGCAGACTCCCGCTGAGCACAGATACAGAGCATGATCTCACGGGCCATGAGATCAAGACCTCAGCCAAACACCAAGAGTCGGATGCTTAACCGACTGAGCCACCCAGGCGCCCCCATTAAGTTACTTGGAAAGCATGTCAAAGAAATAATGATAAGCCTTAGGTTGTACTGAATAGGTAAGTAATATAACTATTCCAGAAAATATATGAAATTCCTTAAGTTTTAATATGTCCTGGTATAAGGTTATTACTTGAATTCTTGAAATGTGTCACAGAAACAACCAGATTTCCATGTCAATTGCATTATCATGAACTTTCATATCAGATCTTTTTTTAAGACTTTTTTTTTTTAAGATTTTATTTATTCATTTGAGACAGAAATAGGGAGCACGAGCAAGGGGAGAGGCAGAGGGAGAAGCAGGCTCCCCACCAAGCCAGGAGCCGGACATGGGGCTGGATCCACCCACCGCCCATCAGGCTCCCTGCTCTGCAGGAAGCCTGCTTCTCCCTCTCCCACTCCCCCTGCTTGTGTTCCTTCTCTCGCTGTGTCTCTCTGTCAAATAAATAAATAAGATCTTTAAAAAAAAAAAAAAAGAATGTCACTTTCTGGAAGGTGCAGGAACCTCAGGTTATTTGGGGGACCTTGAGAAAAGGAATACACCCAAATCCACAGGAATTACAGGCAAGTCTGATGACATGTATTTGGCTTGGCTCTGGCCTCAAGACGCTATTAAAAGTTCAATCTAAGGGCACCTGGGTGGCTCAGTCGGTTAAGCCTCTGCCTTCAGCTCAGGTCATGATCCTGGAGTCCTGGGATCAAGCGCCCACCCCCTGCATCCTGCTCCCTGCTCAGTGGGGAGCCTGCTTCTCCCTCTGCCTGCCGCTCCCCGCTTGTGCTTCTCTCTCAAATAAATAAATAAATAATCTTGGAAAGAAAAAGAAAACCCTTAAAAAAATAAAGTTTATTTTTTTAATCTCTACATCCAAGGTGGGGCTCAAACTCACGGCCCTAAGATTAAGTGTCGCATGCTCTTCCAACTGGGCCAGCCAGGAGCCTCTATTATAGTATTGATCTTTTTTGTTTTGTTCTCTCCTATTGCCAAGATACATGCAAACAGTTCCTGACTCCTTCAACCAGCTGACAGATGATCCTTACTATTCAAAACAAGGTCATCTCGATGTCCCCTCTGGACCCTACAGCAATGGCCTTCCATAATAATTGCTTGTAAGGATAGATAGTGACCAATTTCAGTCCATAGGTAGGGACATCTCTATGACCCCTGCCGCCTGAAGCAGTTCCAAATGATGTGCCCTTTGCCCTTCCACAACCTTAAAGATACAAGGACCAGGGGCGGCTGGGTGGCTCAGTCGTTAAGCGTCTGCCTTCGGCTCGGGTCATGATCCCGGGGTCCTGGGATCGAGCGCCTCATCGGGCTCCCTGCTCAGCGGGAAGCCTGCTTCTCCCTCTCCCACTCCCCCTGCTTGTGTTCCCTCTCTCGCTGTGTCTCTCTCTGTCAAATAAATAAATAAAATCTTTAAAATATATATATATATATACAAGGACCAAAAATTGTTCAGGGGGGAAACCATGAGGGATAGAAGCAGAAAAAATGTTCACCTTTAGCCCAGAAGGCTGACCTGCATAGTTTTGATAAGGATCAAGTAAGTACTGGTTGGTACATTCTTAAAGGGTCTTGTGACTGCCTGTGTATCTCATCGATAGTTAGTATCGAACTGAACCATAAGCACCAGAGAAATCTTGTGAAAGTAGTTTTTTTTTTTTCTAAGATTTTACTTATTTGAGGGGCGCCTGGGTGGCTCAGTCGGTTAAGCGTCTGCCTTAGGCTCAGGTCACGATCCCGGAGTCCTGGGATCGAGCCCCGCATCGGGCTCCTTGCTCCGCAGGAAGCCTGCTTCTCCCTCTCCCTCTCCCCCTGCTTGTGTTCCCTCTCTCGCTGTCTCTCTGTCAAATAAATAAATAAAATCTTTTTTCCCCCATAAATAAAATCTTAAAAAAAAAAAAGATTTTATTGAGAGAGAGAGCATGGGCGGGGAGGGGGAAGGGAGAAGGAAAGGGAGAGAATCTGAAGTTAACTCGGTGCTGAGCCCCACTTTGGGCTCCATCTCATGACCCCGAGACCATGACCTGAGCTGAACCTAAGAGTTGGACACTCAACCAACTTGGCGCCCCAAGATTAACATTTATTTTATTTTTTAAAGATTTTATTTGACAAAGACAGCCTGTCTTTGTATAGCTCATGTGCTAAGATGGCTTATATATTAATGTTTAAAAGAAATCACAATAGTATTTTGTGGCAGGCGGAAACGAGAAACTCAAACGTCAGTATCCATCAACAGGTTTATTGAACACAGGCTGTGTTTGCACCGTCTGTGGCCACTTTTGTAGGAGTGTCCGAGTTAGTTGGGACAGAGACGGGGTGGCTCACAAAGTCTAATGTATTTACTAAGTGGCCCTTTAGGGAACCAGTTTGCCAACCTCTGATGAACCTATTCTATGGTGTGAGAAGTCAAGGGAGTGGTTGCTGCGGGGGTCAGTGTTTGGAGGGGGCCCAAGGGGACTTCTGGGGGGCTGGGGATGCTCTGTTTATCCATCTGGGAGCTAGCTGCATGACTGGGTCAGTCTGTGAATCGAGGAGACTGTATGTTGTTGAGTGTACTTCTCTGCATATTACGTTAAACATCGATAAAAAGTTAAAAATGTGCTCAAGGTTAAAGATACTCAGATGAGAAGTCCCCAAGAGGAGAACCCTAATAACCACAGTTGAGCCCCCGGAATCCAGCTGGGCCCCTCCTGGATCACCCAGCTCCATGGCCTGGCAACTTCTTCTTCTTCTTCTTTTTTTTTTAAGATTTTATTTATTTATTTGCGAGAGAATGAGAGAAAGAGAGCACGAGAGGGAGGAGGGTCAGAGGGAGAAGCAGAGTCCCTGCTGAGCAGGGAGCCCGATGTGGGACTCGATCCCGGGACTCCAGGATCATGACCTGAGCCGAAGGCAGTTGCTTAACTGACTGAGCCACCCAGTCGCCCTATTATTATTATTATTGATGCTGGAGAGAGTTGGGTTTCTGGCTCTTACAACCCAGAGTCCTCATACCCCATCTCCCAGCCATTTATTGTGTCACCTGCCCATTCCTCTGAAAAGTTCCCTTGGCTGATTCAAACTGGTTCAGGTGGAGGCTTCCATGTTCTCACACAATCCCAGGTCCCTGGCCATCATGATGGGTCCCTGGCTGATCTCCACCCAAGGGGAGCCAATCACAGTAGCCCAACCAGCAGGCCAAGCTGATGAGCCAATCAGAACTTTTCCCTGAGATTTTTGGATGCGAGGCCCAAGGCTGGTAATTAATGAGCCCTGAAGCCTTGTTTCTGTGGAGGATGCTGGTCCCAGAGAACAATGCTGACTCGTGAAAGGCCAGAGAAGGTATGGAGGGAATATCCTGATTGCCCTCAAATCTCTGCTTCGTTGGCCCCGAGGCCGGGAAGCACATCTGCCCTTCTCGGTCGGCGATGTGGGCCCCCCGAGTGCTCTTTTGGCCTGAGTCAGAGCAAGCTTGGTTTCTGTCAGGCTTAAAGACCAATGAGACCTAAGTCATTGCAAACATTGTCATCGACACATACCCCGCCCCACGCACACGCTTAAAGCCACCGAATCCCTGGACACACACAGACCCTGACCCTCTGCGTCAGTGCATGTGTCTTTATTTCTGGGTGATATAAAAGAATAAACTTAAAAAAACACTCCAAATCAAACACCTTAATGGCTCCCCAAAGCAATGTGACCCCTTTTCCCACCCCGATAAATAGAGACTTCTGTCAGTCTACCCTCCCGTCCCCATAACCCCCTCTGCTATAGACATACTCTGGTATATATTACTCTACTCGGCAATAGACATTTCCCGAAAATACAAGTCCAGCCCTGCCACCTGACTCTCCCCGGGCCCCACGTCCCTGGGACTCTCCTTCCCCACCTCAGACCACCCTCCACTGCAGCACACTGGTGTCCTTGCCCCCCGTGGTCAGGGCCACGCTGTCATCCCACAAGAAGGCCACATTTGTCACGTGGCTGCTGTGTCCGCCGTATTTGTGGCTGAGGGCCTGGGAGAGGGAGAGAAAGAAGTGAAAGAAGGTGATCTGTCATGTTCATGGCTGGAGCCCCTGTGCCAGGCACACAGTAGGGGCTCAGTGACTGTTTCTGGCGTGAATAAGGATCAGGGAACCCAAGAGCCCCGAATCGCAGACACTCGGAGCAGAGCGTTAGCACTAGAGACTGAAAGTTACCGACTTTGAGGTTCAAGAACAACCCTTGGGATCATGTCACGGCCTTCCTTGCACAGATGGGGAAACTGAGGCCTGGGGAGTGTTGCCTCACTCTCGCCCCCAAGGCTGCTTGTCACCTCCACCCTGCCAGCCTCCCGGCGGTGGGGGGGGAGGACTCACTCGGGGCTGACAGCAGGGGTAACTGAACAGGTGGACTTTGCCAAAGTCATCAGCTGAAGCCAGCAACTTCCCGTCATGGGAGCGGGCCACAGCGTTGATATCAGTACCATCTGCTCCTTCAGACCAGATCCCTGTGGGCAAGATGAGGGGTGGGTGGGGGTGAGAGGTCAGCTGGGGTCAGGGACCCCTGAGGTGAGCAGGCCCCAGCCTCCCTGCCTTCCTCCCACCTAGCTTGTCTCTGGCCAGGGAGGATAACTGGAATGATCTTTTTAATTTATTTAATTATTATTTTTTAAAGATTTTATTGGTTTATTTGATAGAGAAAAAGAGAGAGCATAAGCAGGGGGAGGGGCAGAGGGAGAAGCAGACTCCCCGCTGAGCAGGGAGCCCGACATGGGGCTCCATCCCAGGACCCTGAGATCATGACGTGAGCCAAAGGCAGCCGCTCAACTGACTGAGCCACCCAGGCGCCCTGGAATGATCTTTTTTAAATGTGTAATTGACCCTGGCCTTCCACTGCTCAAAACCCTTCTGTGGCTCCCTCGTGGCCTTGGGAGAAAGCCCAGGCCACCGCCGCCGCTGCTGCTTTTTTTTTTAATTTTTAAGTTTAGAGGTGCCTGAGTGGCTCAGTCGTTAAGCATCTGCCTTCGGCTCAGGTCATGATCCCAGGGTCCTGGGATCGAGCCCTGCATCGGGCTCCTTGCTCTGCGGGAAGCCTGCTTCTCCCTTTCCCACTCCCTCTGCTTGTGTTCCCTCTTTCGCTGTGTCTCTCTCTGTCAAATAAATAAATAAAATCTTAAAAAAAAAATTTTTTTTTAAGTTTAATTTATTTAAGTCATCGCTACACCCCAGGTGGGGCTCGAACTCACGACCCTGAGATCAAGAGCTGCATGCTCTTCCGACTGAGCCAGCCAGGCGCCCCAGAAAGCCCAGGCTTCTTAGCATGACCCCCAAGCTCTGGCCCACGCTGCTCCAGCCGCCTCCTCCCTGGGGCTCCCCTTGGACTTCGCAATGATTTACCCCTCCTGCCTTCTTGGATTTCTCCAAATGCCAAGTTCTCTGCCACCTCCCTGCTTTTGTGGGAGACGTGCTATGATTCCCTAGGCCCCAGGACTGCTTTCCTTCCTCACTGCCTCCTCATCCTCTAGGTCCAGCTTCGATAGCCCTTCCTCCAGGAAGCTCTCCTTGACTCCCTCCCATGCTGGGCTCAGGTGGCAGCCCAGTCTCAACCCCGCTGACTCTGGGTTGTCTGGGGACAGGTCTGTCTCCTTCACTGGACTGTGAAGCTCATGAAGGCAGGGACTGGGCTGGGCCCCGGGATAACCAATAAGAGACCCCGAAGACCACCAGTCAAGGATGTTTCTTGGAACTCCTGCCCTTGGTGGGACCTCCCCCATTCCAGAACTTACCAAACACCCCAAATCCCAGGACACAAGTGGCCGTGGCCCATTCCACATTCCTCACAGCATCTGCACTAGTGATCTGCTTACAGGTAGCTGGGTCCCCTGGGGCAGAAAACAGGGAGGTGCAGGGGGCTCAGAGCAGTTACTAACTTAATGCATTTCACAGTCCAGGGGCACCAAGGTCTGAGACAGGAGGCTGGGGTCCTAGGACTCATTCCACCTCTCCAGACTTGGATGAAGGCGCTAGATCCTGGGTGGTGACATTCCCAGGCCTGAGCAGGTGCATCTGCTCAGAAACCTGTGCCCCACCCATCGAACCAGAAAGGGGAGCAAATCCGAAGCCAGGAGACCGATCAATGAGAACAGCCCCTGACACAGGAGCTAGAGGAGAGAGGCCAGAAAGCCCTGCCCCCCTTCCGGGAAGTCTACTAAATCGCACACGGAAAGAGGGAAGCTGAGTGGGGGGCGGCCTTTGGCTTTCAGAGCACTCACAGTACAGAATCTCGTAGTCCCCGGAGTTGGTGACAAAGCAGCTGCTGTCCTGGGCCCAATCCAGGTGGGTAATAAAACTGGAATGGCCCTGCGGGGGGGAGGGGAGGGGTGGAGTTAGAACTGGACGGGGTGGGATTAGACCAGGAGAGGTGGAAGGCAAAATACAGAGGTAGGGTGAGAACACGAGGGGGCCAAAGGAAGGATACACGGCCTTTGGAGCGTGGGGGCGGGGCCAGACTACCACGGGCGGGGCCAGACTGATGGGCGGGGCCAGACAGAAAGGGCTTAGAACACAGTGGGGTTTAGAACAGGTGGGCACGGCTAGACACAGAGGGGCGGGCTTGTAACACGGGGTGGGGGTGGGGGCAATGTGTGGGCGGGGCTAAGACTCCTTGAAGTGATCAGGGCAGAGTCAGTAGCGTTGAAGCTGTGCTCCCTTGAAGGAGAAAATTGGTTAATTCTGCAGCCCCTGGACGGGGTGGCGGCGCGGGCTGGGGGCCACTGCCCACTCACCGAGCACTTGCCCAGGCGGCTGACCTTGCGGCCGCCCTGGTCCACCGTGTACACGTACACCAAGTTGTCGTGGGAGCCCACGGTCAGGTACGCCCCGTCTGGGGGAGGGGGAGGGGGGGCTATGAGGAGGCACCCAGGCTCTACCCCCTTCTCTCTCAGACTCAGCCCCCGCTATTCCAGACTCCTCAGCTGTCCCAAGCTCCGTCCCCGCTACAGTCCTAGAGCGGCCCCTCGGCCTTGCCAACACAGGCACCACGCCTTCCCCCTGCTAGTGACTGAGCCTCAGTTCCCCAGCCTGGCTTCTCCAAGATCCCTGGGCCCCGCCGCTTACCTGGAGAGAAGCTGACCACTGAGATCTGTTCATTGCCATCGGTGTGGATCGCCACCAGGTCATGGGTCTCCGTGTCCAGGAGCAGCCATCTTTAAGGAGAAGGCATGATTGGGGGAGGGGATGTAAGCTGATCTGGTCGGGGGGCGGGCAGCAATCTGTGGGGCCTGAGGGAGGGACCCCAAAAAAGATTTGGAAGAGAGGCTGACTCCAGACAAATGCTGGGAGAACAGCTTGGTGAAGTCTCTTAATTACAGATTCTGCGGGCTCTGGGGACATAGGGTAGGGGGATGGGTGTCAAGGGACAGTTCTCAGGGACAGCAGAGAAGCTCTCCCCAAATGCCCACTCAGCTTTACCTGCCAGTCACCGTGCCCACAGCCAGGACAGAGCCACTGGGGTGGAAGCCAGCAGAACGGGCAGGGTCCTGAGGGGAGAGAGGAGACAGGGCTGAGAACGGGGGCCTCCAGTCTATCCGGCCATTGTTCCCCAACCTCAGATCTACCAGACTTCCTCTGCTGCCACAGAGGTTCCCAAACCACCCTCCCTTCCTGTACCATGTCACCTCAAACAGAAAACATTCCTCCTGTCACTACTGACTGGAGCCTTTCATACTCCTGGGCTAAATTCCCACAGCTTTACTCACCTGTGACTTCTGTAGGTAACTTTCTAAGTGAGATTGTTGGGACTCAGGGTATCCATTTTTTTGGTAAGAACTTTGATAGGTAATGCCAACTTGCTCTCCATAAAATTCTATCAACTCAGAGGCGACTGGGTGGCTCAGTCGTTAAGCGTCTGCCTTCAGCTCAGGTCATGATCCTGGGGTCCTGGGATCGAGCCCCGCATTGGGCTCCTGGCTCAGCGGGAAGCCTGCTCCTCCCTCTCCCACTCCCCCTGCTTGTGTTCCCTCTCTTACTGTGTCTCTCTCTGTCAAATAAATAAATAAAATCTTAAAAAAAAAATTCTATCAACTCCTCACCAGGCATGTGCAAGAGCCAGTTTCCCCACATCTTTGTGAAGCACCCAGCAATGGGTATTTCCATTTTTTGAATGTTGGGGGCACTTGGTTGTTTCCCAGGCAAGGTAGCACCCTGGAATCACGGTTGGTTGGTTGGTTGGTTCACACGGTGGCTCTGACACTTCCTAGTTATATGACATCAAATAACCTTCCCTGTCCGAGCCTCAGCTGCCTCGTCTAGCAAAGGCCGAACATCAATCCTTCACAGGATTGTTATAAGCAAGATGTAAAGTCCTTAGAACAGTAGGCTGGTAAGCCAGATGGCGTACAGGAAGCACTCCACAAAGGCTGATTATGAGTATAATTACACGGTGAGGATGGGCAAGTGATTTTTTAACCTTCCCATGCCTCTTTCCAAGCGGGAATTGGTCATCCCCACTGCCTTGTGGAGGTTGCGAGAAATTAAAAGGACGAAGCGGTTAACGTACTAAGCCAGTGACTCTGGTTGTGGTTGACAAGCTGCCCGAATCAGAAGAATCTAAGGGAGCTCGTTACCAACTTGCAGATCTCGGGTCCCAAATATAGAACTCCTGAATCAGACGCTCTGTGGATGGGGTGAAGGATTCTGCATTTCTAATGACTCCCGGGTGGTTCGACGCCAGAATGGGGATGATGATACCCGGCCCTAACAATTTCCAGAACGCACCATGCCCGACTCAGGAGTTCAAAGGCCGTCAAGTATTCTAGGATCAGCGGTAACCCGGCATTCCTGGAGCAAAGCCTCAGAGAGTGGCACGGGGGATATGACAGACTGATGTTCTAGGGTCCCAGGAGGACAGGCAGGGGACCTTAAAAATTACACTACCCAGAATCCTCTGCACTGTGATTTGGGTCAGACGATCCGTTGGGCTCTTGTGGGCTCTGGAAGACAGAGGCAGAGGCCCCGCTCTCCCACCCATCACCTGGGCTCTGAAATCAATGGCATTTGCTACCCTCGTGCGCAGTTGCCAGCCTTGAAAGGTGGGAGCGCAGAGTATAAAGACTACAGTGCAAACAGGGCCAGCGCTGGGTTGCTCTGGGGCAAGCCAGTCCACCAGAAGCCCCTACGATGGAGATGTTCGTGATCTGTGCTTCCCAATACGGTGGCCACTAGCCATGGGTTTGAAAGGTCGCTAGTGCAGGGGCGCCTGGGTGGCTCAGTTGTTGGGCGTCTGCCTTCGGCTCAGGTCATGATCCCAGGGTCCTGGGATCGAGCCCCGCATCGGGCTCCCTGCTCAGCGGGAAGCCTGCTTCTCCCTCTCCCACTCCCCCCGTTTGTGCTCCCTCTCTCGCTGTGTCTCTCTCTGGCAGATAAATAAATAAAATCTTTAAAAAGAAAAAAAAGAAAGGTCGCTAGTGCAACCGAGGAACTGAAGTCTTAATTCTATTTACGTTTTAAAGTTCATTGGCGAGCCACACATCCTGAACAGGGCAGCCCCAGAGCCAGCCCTCGCGGTGACCCCGGCCTCCTGGTTCCCAGGCGAGGATGGCACTTTCTTGAACTCGGTGCTCCTGACCCCGCCCTCCTGCCTGTGGCAAAGGCAGCAGCTGGCTTCCCCGGCAGGTGGGTTCTGGGCCTCCTTCCAGGGGAGAACCCGCTCCTCCGGCCCTTCCAAGCAAGTCCGTAAGCACCCAACTCTCTGCATCAGGGCGCCAGGGGGGGCTCAGTGGGTTAAGCATCTGACTTTGGCTCAGGTCATGATCTCAGGGTCCTGGGATCGAGCCCCGTATCAGGCTCTGTGCTCGGGGGTGAGGGGGTCTGCTTGTTCCTCTGTCCCTCCCTCCAACTCCCACGTGCACACACGCTCTCCCTCTCAAATAAATAAAATCTTAAGAAATATATATATGTATATATATAAATCCCAGTGTGCTTAAGCAGACTTGACCCTGAATCCTGACACATTGAGACAGGCGGTTCTGTTAGAACAGGGTGCCGGGTTCCCTGTCCCCTTACCTCGATGATCCTACTCCACAGAGGCTGGTGGGACTCCGCATTCCACAGATGCACCAGCTTATCCTGCCCACATGTCACAAACTGGGCCCGGCTGGGGTGTGTGGCCAGGCCCCATAGCTCTTCCATGTGGCCCTGGCGCAAAGGGGAGACAGCAGCGTGGAGACGGCCAATCTGGGCCCTTGCCCCACCGAGCCTGGTGCCAGAAAGAAGTGCTAGACTAGGCGCGCCTGGGTGGCTCATTCGGTTGAGCGTCTGCCTTCCACTTGGGTCATGATCTCTGGGTCCTGGGACCCAGCCCCGCATTGGGCTCCCTGCTCAATGGGGAGTCTGCTTCTCCCTCTCCCTCTGCACCTCCACCCCGACTCCCCGCCTCGCTCATGCTTTCTCTGAAAACAAATAAAATCTTGGGGGCGCCTGGGTGGCTCAGTCGTTAAGCGTCTGCCTTCAGCTCAGGTCATGATCCCAGGGTCCTGGGATCGAGCCCCACATCGGGCTCCCTGCTCTGCGGGAAGCCTGCTTCTCCCTCTCCCACTCCCCCTGCTTGTGTTCCCTCTCTCTCTGTCAAATAAATAAAATCTTAAAAACAAACAAACAAACAAATAAAATCTTAAAAAAAAAAAAAAAAGGTGCTAGACTAGCCCCAGCAACACATTGGGGCCACAGGGGACCCAGGGAAGATCCTTTCCCCAGTGTGTCCGGAGGCTGTGACTGAGCAGCCCCTGGCCCCGGTGTGTGGTTCGAGGCAAATCCTGCCCCTCTCTCCAGACCTCTATCCTCCAGTTTGTACATGGGGGGGGTGGGGAGCAAGAGAGATCCTGGGTGGGAGTTGGACCCTGGGAGTCAGGTGGCGTCCAAAAGGCCGTGAGATCCCATGGAGGGTACTTGGCCTGGGGAGTCTGACCTCAGCTCCCTCTGACTGATAGGTCAGGTGACTTCTCCCTGGATCCTCAGTGTAACCTTCTGTAAAATGGGACTCATCCCCATGTGTGTCTCATGACATTACTGTGCTCACTCGAATCATGGATGGGAAAGTGTCCGAGACTAGTACAAAGCGCTCACGAAATTAGCACTATATAAAACTAATAATTACGGGGCGCCTGGGTGGCTCAGTCGTTAAGCGTCTGCCTTCGGCTCAGGTCATGATCCCGGGGTCCTAGGATCGAGTCCCACATCGGGCTCCCTGCTCGGCAGGAAGCCTGCCTCTCCCTCTCCCACTCCCCCTGCTTGTGTTCCTGCTCTAGCTATCTCTCTCTCTGTCAAAAAAATAAAAAAAAAATAAAAAAATAAAAAAACCAAAAACAAACAAAAACCTAATAATTACTATTATTAACATACCCTATTAATATACTATGAAATAACAATGAAGAGTGACGAGATAATTGTTGACATCAGTTTAACGATTAATGTTAATAATAAAGTTCTAATAATATACTAACCTATTAATTATATAATCAACAATATGTAATATTGATACTGTTTTTAGGGGTCTCTAAGGTCCCCTCTTGGCCTTGGGACATCTAGAAAGTTCCCCTAACCCGTGTTTTTCTTCATGCACCATGGAGACCAGAGCCAGAAGGAGATCTAAAAGCAGGAGCATGGATCTCAGCTAGCCTGGGACAGGGAGAATGCACGGAAGGAATGGAGGAAGCAGAACCACAGATCAAGGAGTAATTTTGGCCAAGGCTTCTGTGCCAGGCACCATCCTAAATGTTAAATAGGAACGGACTCATGGGTCCTTACAAACCCCCACGAAGATGGGCTCTGTTACTAGCCCATTTCCCGGAGGCACAGAGGCTCCTCACTTGCCTCACGTCACACAGCTAGTGAGCGACAGGGAGGTGATTCGATCCCAGGTAGTCGCACTGCAGAATTCCTGTTCCCAACCACCATACTATACTATCCGGCCCCTCGGGGCGGGGGTGGGGAAGGGGTGCTCACTGGGTGTGGGGTAGGGTTTGGGCATGCCAGGAGGGAGGAGCGGGCATTCGAGCTGCAAGAAGAAAAACGGGCAGACTCCACAGGGCCTTCCCAGATCCAGGGAGCTGGGACCTGGGAGGTGCGTGGCCCAAGGTGCGTGCAGCCCGTGGGACCACGTGCCCGGGCACTTACCGACAGAAATGGACAGCACCCCTGATCAGAGGGGCAGGGGGCGGCATGGCTGCAGCAGGGTCCTGGGGTCCCCCTGCTGTGCCAGCAGGTAACTCGCTGGACCACAGGGAGTTCTGGGGCGAGGGTCCTGGGACAGGGTTGGGTTTATGGGCTGGGTGCAGGTAAAGGGAAGGTGAGTGGGGTTTGCCAGGCCAGAGGAAAAGGGATGGGGCAGGGAGGTGGTGAGAAATCAAAGTGGGAAGAGAGATGGAGAGACGTGGGAAGGAGGGCAGACGCGGGAGAGGCACTCACCTGGACGAGAAGTGAGAAGCCCGTGTGGACAGAGCCCTGCAGGATGGAGTTGCGGGTGGTCCCCACGTACAGCGTGTCTCCCCGGCCCTCCGCCACGGTGCGCACCGGGCCGAAGTCCTCCGGGACCTGAGAGTGGGGGGTGGAGGCAGATGAGGGCAGGACGCACGCAGAGAAGGGGGAGGGGGAGACCAGCTGGGGAGAGGAGGGTCTATCTGGAGCCCTGGTGTGTGTGGGGGGAGGTCCCCTCGCCTTCATAGGAGCCTCTCCCCCTCCTCACCTCCACCTCCTGCAGCTTGCTGTAGTCGGAACCCCAGAGGACCACCCGACGATCACGGCCCCCTCCGGACACCAGCGTCCCGTCCCGCAGGGCGCAGAGCCCAAACACACCGCCATCGTGGGCACCCAGCACCGCCTGTGTGATGCGGTTCCCACCTATGGGGGTGAGGAGGGGTGGCCAGGGGCAGGGATCAGCATGGGAGGCTGCCCCCGTACTGCCCCGGAGAGCACCCTGAATGCTCAATTCTACATTCAGCCATTCACCCACCCACGACCTATCTATTCCAATACCTTCTCATCCATCCATTAAACCATCTGAACTAACATCTACCCATCCACTTTTGATCCATTCACCCCCTCACCCACCCATCCATCCATCTACCCCCATCCATCCATCCATCCATCCACCCACCCATCCATCCACCCATTCATCCATCCATCCACCCATCCATCCACCCATTCATCCATCCATCCATCCATCCATCCAACCATCCACCCATTCATCCATCCATCCACCTGTCTACTGATCCACCCACCCATTCATCCAACTCTCATCCATCCATTCACCTCTTTCATCCAACTATCATCCACCTGTCAATCCATCCATCTATCCAAACATCCGCCATCTGTTTTCCCATCCATCTACCCATTTACCCATCTATCCACTCATCTGTCCCTTTGACCATCCACTCATTTATCCATTAACCTATTCAATCAACAATTATCTTACTTGAATATACTCAGGGCCCAGCTTCATGCTGGGCGATACTGGGGACACAGTTGTGACCAAGACAATGTCAGATCTTGCCATCATGGGACTCACAGTCCAATTTCAGAGATAGACCTACTACCAGTCAGTGGCAACCCAAGGTGGTTGGGGCTAGGATGCAGAAACCCAGGAGACTGTGGGATCCCATAGAGAACACCCAGCCTGGTAGGTCAGGGTGGGCTTCCTGGAGGAGAAGATGGCTGAGCAAGGATCTAAAAGATGAGCAGGAGTCAGCTAGGAGAACAGAAGGTGGAAAAGTGCTGTAGGCAGAAAGAACAAGGTGTGCAAAGGGAAAAGAGGACGAGAAAGCACGCACTATTTAGGGAACTGTAACAAACCTAGCCTGGGGTGCCTGGGTGGTGCAGTTGGTTGAGCATCTGACTCTTGGTTTCAGCTCAGGTCCTGATCTCAGGGTTGTGAGATTGAGCCCTGCCTTGGGCTCCATGCTCAGCACAGAGTCGGCTTGGGATTCTTTCCCTCTTCCTCTCCACCCCTACCCTCCCCTGCTCGTGCATGCACATGCTCTCTCTCCCTATAATAAATAAATAGAATCTTCAAAAAGAAATCTGGTGTGATGACATGTAACATGCAAGGGGCCAGGGAAGGCAGGGCCAGACCACGCGGGGCCTTGGAGGACCTCAGTGAGGAAAATGGACGTTGTCTTGAGGGAACTAGGGAGCAATGGAAGAGTTTGGCAGGAGAATGGGGTCCGATTTACACTTGGTTGAGAACAAATGGAATTCGAGGAGGCAAGACTACAGACCAAGGACGAGGGAGGAGGCTGGGACAGGGACTCAGAGAAACAGTCCTCCTCAGGCCCCATCCTTTAACTCAGATGTGGTGTCACATGTACATACATCATCCTGTCCACTTGTCTTCCCACCCACCCCGCAGCCCCACGGGACAGACCCAGGGGTGGGTCTGGGGATATGGAAATCAATCAGACCCAGTCTCTGCCCTCAGAGAACTCACGGTCGGCTGGGAAAGACACACCGCCAATGATTCAGAGCTTATTCTTAGCTGTCTGAGCTCAAGGGAAGCTCCAAACAATGCTGTGATGGAGGTAATATTATACCCATACTAGAGATGGGGCAACTAAGTCTCAGTCACAGAGACACCTGACTCAGGCCTGTCTCCCATATACCCATGTGCGGGGGGGGCAGGGTGCCTGGCTTGGCCACTTGCTGGGTCATTTCCCTTCTCTGAGCCTATGGTTTTTCCTTTTCTTTCTTTTTTTGTTTTGTTTTGTTTTTAAGATTTTCTTTCTTCTTTTTTTTTTTTTAAGTAATCTCTACACCCAAGTGGGACTCAAACTCACAAACCGGAGATCAAGAGTCACACGCTCTAGGGACTGAGCCAGCCAGGCACCCCAGGGGCCTATGGTTTTTCATCTGTGAAATGGGAATAATATTCAGTGCAGCCTTGAATAAGGAGCATCACGTATATGAAAGCAAACGTACCCAGGCCAAAAAACTCACTGATTGGTTCATGCCATCCATCTGCCGGCACAACCCATTCATTTCTTTGTTCACAATTCACGCAAAGGCTGGGGCAAGCTTTTATTCACCCCGTTGGCCTTTGCTGGGACAACAACACACCAACCCACTGGTTGGGACAACCATTCATTCATTCACTTGCTCATTCACCTCATCGTTCGCCGTCAAGGAGGACAGTGCACTCACTTACTCAATCTTCCAGTCACTGAGTAGGATAATTCACTCATTCCCTTATTCTTCATTCCCTGCTCTGGAACAAACCATCCCTCTACCCACACACCCATCCATCCACCCATCCACCCACACCTGGGTTAACCAGCTCATTTGTTTTTCATTCAAACTTGATCCCTACCACAGGATTTGCAGGGGACAAGGGTAGGGAATAAGAGATTTCATGGAGGTGGGGATACCAGAGCTGAGCCTTGATGGGGGGGGTGGCATGGGAATTAGGCAAGTAAGGATTCAGACTGTTTTATCATATGCTCCACGCAAGCTGGGGCAGAGGAAGGCTCAGCCAAAGGGGGTTAGGGGTGACACTGACCTTTGCCCCAGACATAGAGGTTCCCCCCAGAGTCCCCGGTGATCACATCACCACCCTCCAAAAAGGTCACACACAGCACATACTTCGGTTTCTCGTGTTTCTAGGGTAGAGGAAAAGGGGAAGGTGTCAGAAGGTTGTTGAAGCAGAGAGGCTCCTAGAGCTTACCCCCCCGCATCCAGGACCGTGGTCCAGGGGATCCCCTCCACGCTTTTGGGTGTGAGGCCCAGTGTGGAGCATCCCATCTCCAACCTGCCTCCATGGATCACTCTGTGGCCTAGAGCTTCTGACCCCATTGTCTCCCTTGCCCACTCCCAGACCCACTTCCTGCCTCCTTTCTGACTTTTCTTCTGTCTTCTCTCTGCCCTGACTCTCCCTCTCCATCCCTGGCTCTCCCCTGTCCTCTGTTCCCGGGTTCCCCCTCTCCCCATCCCCGGGTCTCCTCCTCTTTGTCCCGGGTCTCCCTTTCTGTCCCCGGCTTTCCCCCTCTCCATCCCTGGCTCCCCCACTCTGCCCCTGCCCCTCTCTCTTCCCCTCTCCTTCCCCACCCTCTGTCTCTCTGTCCCTCTCTCGGCCTCGCCCCACCCTTTCCTCAATATCTGTTTCATCTGTGCCCAGTGTTCTCAGGGCCTCCCTTTTTGGGGTGAAAGCCCCAGTTCTCACCAAAAACTGGTGAGTCCTGTCAGAGGTGCCCCTGCATCTTCTCCCAGGCCCTCTGCTTCCTGCTCAGTGTCTGTCTGTCTGGGTATGCATCTCTTTCAGCCAGTCGGCCTCTGACCTCGGTGTTTTTCCATATTCTCGGCAAGCATAGCACTGCTTACTGAGCATTTACTATCCGCTAGGAGATGCTATACTCTTCACCCCATTGAAGCCTCCCGGCTGCAGAGTTAAGGAGGATTATCCTCACGGTATGGATAAGGAAACTGAGGCCCTGGCGGGCAACACCGTAGCATCCCCATAATCTCCAGCCTCTGAAACCCTCTAGAACCCTCTGGAACCCTCTGGGGCCCTCTGTTTTGTTGTCTGCCTGGGTGTCTCTGCCTGCCTGCTTCAGGGCTAGCCTGTCCCCGCACCCCTGGCACTCACCTCAAAGAGGCCCTGCCGCTTGCTCAGGCCGCCCCCCTCCAGACTCCAGAAGTAGATGTGGGATTTCCCGCAGGTGATAAGCAGGGTGGGGTCTGTGGGGTGGAAGGTGGCCACCAGCACGGCCTCATTGGAGCACTTTGGGAAGTGGGGGAGATTCTGAATCAGGACCTCAAAGCCACCAGGGCCACCCCACGTAGGACTGCCCTATACAGCTGTGCGGGTTGTGCACTGCACACCCTAATTGCCTGTGTCTTTACTATACAGGCAAACTAAAGTACAGGAGGCAGGGCCAGCCGGCATAACATTATTGCCATCTTTGTCAACATAACAGCAGACCCTGGAGAGCCCCAACTCTGCATCAAGTGCTGTGCTCAGTGCTTCACCCATTAACTCCTGTAATCCTCACAGCACCCTGTGAGGTAAGGCTCATTAGCGACCCCCATCACTGATGAAGACTGAGGCTCAAAGAGGGGATAACGTCCCTTGCCTTAGGCCACACAGCCAGGGAAGGGTCAAATCCACAATCAACTCCAGAGCCCAGCCTCTCAAACACTAAGTCTCTGTCCCCAAACTGTGGGCCCCATCCAGAACCCAGTTCTCCTGCCCCGTGCCCAAAATAGGCATGTGACCTCAGGCAAGTAGCTGTCCCCTCTACCATGCCTCAGATTACTCATCTAGAAGTCAGGCCACCACCCAGAGATGCAAGTCAACGTTTTGGACACTGCAAGGCTAAGGTCAGTAGCTGCCTCGCACCGACCTTTCTGTTGGGCCTGGTCCAGCATCCCCGTATCCCAACATCAAAGCCAAGGCCCTACTAGGAAGATGCTACCATTATCCCCATTTTACAGATGAGGCAATCGAGGCTCAGAGAGGCAAACCTCTTGCCTGAAGTCACACAGCCACCAAATGGTAAAGCCTGGACTTAAACGTGAGTCTCTCTGGTTCCAGACTCCCAACCGCTGAGATCCAGGCCAGTCCCAGAGAGGTACCCCAAGGAGAGGGGATGAGAACAGTCACCCCACCTTGCCATCCACCACCTTGCCCTCCTTGGCCCAGTCCCACACAGAGAGCATGTGATCGTTGGATTCATCCACTGCACAGAGCAGGTTGCCCCCATTCTAGAAGGAGGAGAGAGGAAGGAGGCAGAGAAGGTGGGTCAGGATCCATCCCCTCAACACTTTGCCCACAGGGGCATTTCCCACGCAGGCCTGTTTTAAGATTTTCAAAGCTCCTGGCCCACATTATATGAAATACATTCAAATACACTCCCTGTCCAGCAGCCAGACACACATTTTAAAGGGTTTCTAGAATTTTCCTTTTGAAATGACCTGTCCCTAAGAAATATCTCCTTGGGGGGCCTGGGTGGCTCAGTCATTAAGCGTCTGCCTTTGGCTCAGGTCATGATCCCGGGGTCCTGGGATAGAGCCCTGCATCGGGCTCCCTGCTTGGCGGGGAGCCTGCTTCTCCCTCTCCCACTCCCCCTGCTTGTGTTCCCTCTCTTGCTGTCTCTGTCAAATAAATAAATAAAATCTAAAAAAAAACCAAGAAAGAAATTCATCTTTATCCTCAGCTTTTTCTCTGCAGCCACCATGCGGTGAGGAATCCTGACACCACCTAATCTGTACTCTTATATGGAGTAACTTTTATGTACATGAAATTCCACAACAAAGTTGGTAAAATGTTGGGTGTTTATACCTTTGGTTAAACAGGTTAAGTTTGATTTTGCAGGGTTCACCCGTCCCCATACACACTGTGGCAACAAAATAGCTTTCCTCTCCCCCCCCCCAAGTGTTCTCAAAGGACTCCCTGGGCCTCAGAAAATCCGTGAGGCTCTAATCAGTACTTCTTACATAATCGGGGGGTGGGGGGGGAGGACTGGTTGTTTCTTATTCCTCAACCCCTTGCACATCAATACTTTGGTAGAATGCATTTTGATAAAAACGTAAAATATGATTAAAAAGCCCACCAATCACAAACTTGGATGCGGTGGGAAATGTCCAATTGCTCTACAAATTCCTAAAGGCTTACTCTTCAGTTCTGGGGTTATCTCACCCAGACCTGCCAACGCCCATCCTGCCAACATCCACCCAGGCCAGCACGGAGAACCACAAGGCCCTACACACTGGGTTACAATACCTAAGGGATAAGGACCTTTGGAGAATGAGAGCTGGTGCCAAAAAACACAACCAAGCATGGGCCGATCAAAAGATCGCCAAGGAGTTTGTCTGGGGACAATCAGGTCATGTGGGTCCCCGCCTCCCCCCGCAAGGGCTAACGGAGCAGCCCTGTGAGGTCACAAAGATGGGGGCTCAGCCTGGAGGGCCTGGATTTCTGCCAGGGGGCATGGCCTACACCTTGCATGTTACAGTGAAGGCGTGGCCCCACCCCAAAGTTATGGGAGTTGCGGGGGGAGGTGGGGGTGAGGGCTTGCTCCTGACTTTGGAGCAAGGGGGCAAATGGCGGGCGGTGCAGAACTTACAAATTTGGAAAAGCCCACACAGCACACAGCTCTGTCAAACACCCCCAGGCCCAGCACATGTAAGGTGGAGAGAGAAACTGAGTCCCAAATGCGCACGTGGGGTGGTAGGGGCTGCAAGGAAGAGAGAGGCCTGTTACCTGGGGGGCCCAGCTGTCTGCCCCCCACCCCCACCCCACCCCCGTCTCCACGAGCCGCCCCCTCCAATCTGTTACCTTCCCCTCCTTCGTGGTGCCTGCTACCTGTCCCGTGGCAATGGTGACCATATCAGGGTGGACAGCCAGGCTGAGAGAGAGGACAGATGGACAGGGCTCAGGGGGAGGGAGGGGGCTCACGGCGGCCCGGGACCCCTCCCAGCGCAGGCCGAAGTCTAAGGCCGGGCTGTTCATTCCACAAGCTGGTTGAGTGAGTTATTCAGCCAATAAACAGCAATGTTGCCCGTTAACAATAATGGGGGCACGTTCTGGGTACTCAGGCTCAGAAGCAAGACTCTGGCCTGGCGTCTCTAACTCAAATACCCGCAGGGGTCAGGCCTGGACCCAACTGGTAGCCAGGAGAGTGCACCCATTTAAACGGGCTGTCTCTATCTGGCTTCCAACACGCTGTGGGATTGTCTGGGGCGCCAGCTAGGAGTTTTCGAAAGAAGTGAAAAATCCACGCATTTGAGTGAATTCACCGACCTTTAAAATACTGATAAGCGGGCGCCTGGGTGGCTCAGTTGGTTAAGCGACTGCCTTCGGCTCAGGTCATGATCCTGGAGTCCCTGGATCGAGTCCCGCATCGGGCTCCCTGCTCAGCAGGGAGTCTGCTTCTCCCTCTGACCCTCCCCCCTCTCATGTGCTCTCTCATTCTCTCTCTCAAATAAATAAATAAAATCTTTAAAAATAAAAAAATAAAATAAAATACTGATAAGCAATCCATTCCCGCCCCCCGCCCCCCCAGTTCAGCCTGTAGGCCCAGCAAAGGCCTGGCCCCGCCCCTCCCAGCAGGGCCCCTCCCAGGCCTTTACCATTTGATGTCATCGTTGTGTCCCAGGTAATGCCGCTGTCTCTGCTCCTCCACGCTGTACAGCACGGCCACGGAGGCCACGAAATACACTATCTCGCCGGTGGGCAGCAGGTAAAGGTTGGCCCGGCAGTCTCGGCCGCGGTAGCCATAGCTGGAGATGCCCGGGGCAGGTCAAGGAGCCTGTTTTACATTGCACATGCGCACTGACTGCCAGACTCAAGAACTGGGCTTAGGGGCGCCTGGGTGGCTCAGTTGGTTAAGCGACTGCCTTCGGCTCAGGTCATGATCCTGGAGTCCCTGGATCGAGTCCCGCATCGGGCTCCCTGCTCGGCGGGGAGTCTGCTTCTCCCTCTGACCCTCCCCCCTCTCATGTGCTTGCTCTCTCTCATTCTCTCTCTCAAATAAATAAATAAAATCTTTAAAAAAAAAAAAAAAAAGAACTGGGCTTAGGTTTTCCTGCTTCCACTCTGATCCCCGGCGACGGGGGTGGGGGCGGGGGCTGGGGTGTGTGTGTGTGTGTGTGTGATGGTATCCCCCCCCCCCCAGCAATATGTCCACCAAAATATTAACCCTCGGAACCGGTGCATGAACCCTTCCCACTCACTTGGGAAAGGAGTCTTTGCAGATACAATTAAGGATCTCAAGATGAGATTATCCTGGATTATCTGGGTGGGTCCTAAATCCAAAGACAAGTGCCCTTGTAAAGAGTCAGAGAGGAAAAGACATGAACACCGCGGGGGCTGTGGGATGGAACCCACAGGAAAATCAAGAGACTGGAGTGATGTGGAGGGGCTACAAGCCAAAGAGCCCCAATGGGCTGCCGGCAGCCACCAAAAGCCAGGAGACAGACATGGGACAAGTTCTCCCCCAGAGCCTCCGGAGGGAGTACGGCCCCGCCAGCACCTTGACTTTGGATTTCTTTCTTTTTTTTTTTTTTTTTAAGATTTTATTTATTTATTTATTGGAGAGCGGGAGAGAAACAGCATGAGAGAGGAGAGGGTCAGAGGGAGAAAGAGGCTCCCCGCTGAGCCGGGAGCCCGATGTGGGACTCGATCCCAGGACTCCAGGATCGTGACCTGAGCCGAAGGCAGTCGCTTAACCGACTGAGCCACCCAGGCGCCCCTTGACTTTGGATTTCTGGCCTCCGAGAAACTGTGAGAGAAATTTTTGTTTCAAGCCACCAAGTTTGTGGTAATTTGTTACAGCAGTCACAGAACACCAATCTAACCCCCGTCCCCCTCTCTCCAGAAGGATCCTGTTAAGACCTGTTAACACTGTTAGCTCACATCTGCTCCAACCTTCCCATGGGTCCCAAGTAACTCAGAGCAAAAGTCAAAATCCTTACGAAAGTCCAGGCACGAGGCCTGGCCTGATCTGGGCCCGATTCCTCATTCCTCAGGCAGGCTCCACTCACACTGGCCTCCTCTCTGTTCTCACCTCAGGGCCTTTGCACTTGCTGTTCCCTCTACCTGAGTCCTCCTCCCCTTCATCCCTCCATGGCTCCCTCACCTTCTTCGGGTCTCTGCTCAACTGTCAGCTCCTCAGAGAGGCCTTTCCTGCCCTTGCTATTTAAAACTGCAAGCTCATGCACCCTCACTGCCTCCCCTCCTCCTGTTTCCGTCATACACTCATCAGAATCCCACACAGTTTAACTGTCTCCCCAGCTACAGTATCTGCTCCAGGAGGGCAGGAATCTTTGTCCATTTTGTTCACTGCTGTATCCCTTGTGCCCAGATCAGAGCCTGGGACAGAACAGACATAGGAATTTAGTATCTGATGAAGGAATGGCTGACTCCTCTGTTCAGAACTTTGTGTGGCTCCCCCCATTGGCCTGGCTGGGCCTTTTCTGGCTTCAACAGGGCTTCTGCCCTCCTTGGCTCTCTCTGATCTTGGAGTCCCTCAAAATGTCAAGATCATGGGATGCCCGGGTGGCTCAGTCGGTTAAACGTCTGCCTTCAGCTCAGGTCATGATCCCAGGGTCCTGGGATCGAGTCTCACATCGGGCTCCCTGCTAGGCGGGGGGCCTGCTTCTCCCTCTGCCTGCCGCTCCCCTTGCTCGTGCTCTGTCTCTGATAAATAAAATCTTTAAAAAAAAAAAAAAAAAAAAGCCAAGATTATGACTCCAAGCCTTGACACTAACCTTTCCTTTTGCCTAGTACATTCTACCTGCTACTCTTCTCAGCTGTCACTTCCTCCACTGGCCTCATCTCACTCATTAATTACCTGGTTCATCTGTTAACTGTCCCTATTCCCCAAGGAGACTGTGAGTTCCACAGTGGCCAAGACTGGGCTGTTTCATTCACTTCTATAACTCCTCCTCTGGGAAGCCCTCCCTGACCCCCAGGCTGGGTCAGCTGCCCCTCTGGTTTCCCCTATCCCAGCCCTGATCACTGTGGGTTGTCACTGTCAAGGAGTCTGTCCCCACACTGGACAGGGAGCCCTAGTAGGGCAGGATGTCATGGTGACTACTGGGTGCCCAGCCCTTGGCCCCAGACGGTCAGAAAAAATCTGAATGAATGCTGACCCATGTATCGTGACCCCACAGAAAACTGCTTTACCCTGCAGTTACTTTGGAAACGGGGCATCTGAGGCCCACACTGATTTCTGCAGCCTCGGCTGATCTAGCCTGGTACAACAGCTTAGTATGCTTGGATTCTCGTGAATATTTCCAGCGGTCTCGAAGAGACCCTGGGCTCCAACAACCCTGCCTCCTCCAGAGCCGAAACCAAGCCCGAGAGAAGAGAGGACAAGGACTGGGTCCCTAGGATGCTGATCCCAAGCCCCAGTGGGCTTTTTGGAAAAAGCCTGGGCCACACAGTCGAGCATTCTTTGCCTCAGAACTGTTCTGACTCCCTAGGACAGGGCTAGGTCCTCTCTCTTGGACTCAGTTTTCTCATCCAGGAAGTGGGGGTCATAATTCCCAACCAGCAGGCTTCAGAGAGCTCTCGGAGGCTGCTGCTTATGCAAATACATTCTCAGTTCTACAGAAGAGAAGGATCGTATCATTCACCATGTTTATCTATAAAACACTTTAGAACAGTGCCTGGCACCTAAGTCCACAATAATGAGTAGTTACTATGCTATCAATCCCTGTTTATGAGGCACATATTTTGAGCTTGGCACCTTTACACACTGTTTCATAGCCTTATGAATCTCAGATCACAAAACCCATTTTTCAGGGGACACAACTGAGGCACAGAGAGGCGAGGTGACTTGTCCAGGGTCACACAGCCAGGCAGAGGCTGGGCCGGGGTTTCAACCCATTTCTGCTAGGGTTCTTCACCATTTCCAACTTCTTCAATTTCTCAAATATGCCAAGCTCGCTCTGGCCACAGAACCCTCATACCTGACGTGCCCTCTGGAACGTTCTTCTTCTAGTTCTTCCTATGCTGGCTCCTAATTGCTCAATTCGTGCAGCTCAAAGGCCCCCTCCTCAGAGAAACACGGTGACTCCTCTCACATGACCTTGGGTTCCTGTGTTCCCAGCATTTACTACTTAACTGAAATTACCTTGTTTGACCACTGGCTTCTGGTACCTTCTCTCCCACCCACCCCCCAACCGTTCCCTTTAGAAGGTGAGCTCCAGTTCACTCCTGGAATATAGAAGAGAATCGGACATATGGAAGGCACTCAGCAAACATTTGCTGCCTTCGTGAATCATAAAAGGTCATTTCATCTAATCTGCTTTCCTCTGGCTCCCTTCTGACTCCAGGGTCATGCTGACCCCTCAGGCCACAGAGGCCTACAAGTCCCTCCTGATTCAGCACAAAGAACGTCCCCCCCAAAGTCTCATTCCAGAAGGGCTTTTGTCCCCTCCCGACTGGAGGATGAGGGGCGGGGAGGAAGGGATTAGAGCAAAAGGATACACCCAGTCCAGTTTGAGACGGCTGGACGGCAGCTCCGAGCGCGTGTCCAGGCTGTAGGTGGGTGCCAGCTCGTCCGGAATCAGCATGGGCACAGGGCGCCCCCTCAGGAACATTTTCACGGAGCCCTCCTCTGCCAGGACACCCCCAGAGGTCAGGCGCTGACACCAGCCCCTATCCCCTATTCCCTCTCCCCTTCGGGCTTCACTTAAAAAAAAAAAAAAAAGATAATAATGGGCGGGAAAACTGAGGCCAGAGAGGCAAAGACTCCATAAGCCAGGTCCCCTGACCTCCAGCGATCCCCAACCATGCCCCTCCCCCTCTCCCCACTCACCCATGCTGAAGATAACTTCTTTGGTTTTGCTGCCAGGAAAGGGGGAGAAAAAGCGCCCTAATTAGCAGACGGGTCAGAAAAGGGGAGAAACCACTCCCCTACCGCACCGCTCCCCGGAGGTCTCTGATGAATAATGGGGGCCGCGTAAGGAGCGGAGCGCTGCCTCTCTGCAGGCCGTGTGCTTTGCTCGGTTGATCTTGCAGAGCCTAAGACACAGGCCCAGAGAGGCAGTGATCGCCAGAGATCACACAGCACGAAGTGGCAGGGACGCGATCCTGGAAGACGGGAGTCACCAGGGACCCCTCCCTCCTAATCAGCACCGCGCTCCCAGCGCTCCCCACCCCCAGTCCCACAGTGACCCAAACTTCAAGCAGCAAGGGAAGCGGTGAAGGGGCGTGTCTCCACGTTCCCTTGGCGGGCGGGAAGGGGTGATACTCGCGGGCCCAGGTCCCTGGCGAGGGCGAGGGGAGACCTGGGATCCAGGCCCCGGGGGGTGCAGGGAGGAGGGGGTCTGCCAGAGGGTCTCACCCAGCTCCAAAGCTACTCATGGCGGCGGCCGGCGGAGCGTCGGGGCCGGGGGTGGAGCCGGGACGGGCTCCGCCGCTTCCGGCCCTGGGAGGCGCCCGCGCCGCCGCGCCCTGCCCCGCCCTCCGCGGCCGACCCCGCGAGCTGGCCGGTCACACTGGGTCTCAGATCCCGGGCTGTGGGGTCCTGACACCAGGCTCTTTTGGGGGTGGGGGGAGAGTGTTGTTTGAGAACAGGACTAGCGGGAGTGTCTGCCTGAGTGCAAACCCCACCTCTGCCACTTCCTAGTAGTGTGGACAAGTTGCCCAACCTCTGCCTCGGTTTCCTTGTTTTCAAAAAAATGGGGATAATAAGAATACCTACCTCGCGGGGTGATTGCGAGGATTATGTTGGTTAATTCATGCAAAGTGCCTGGAGTTGTGCCTAGCACATAGCACTATGTACGTGTTTGCTATTATTTGAGTCGGGTTGAAATGTGTGGTTTTGACCCAATTCCTGCCTTAGTTCAGCCCCCAGGCCCACAGCATCGTGACTCCATCCTCAGGTTTTTACTCCGCCCAGACCTTCAGTGTGGTCCTGCCTCCAGGGAATGGACCACGCCCAACATCCCCGTCACACCCACCTCCCTTTCTGATCTGTCCCCAGACTTGACTCCTCTCTTGACAACTGAGTGCTCCCCCCTGAGCCCTCGGGTCCCCCCAGGAATTCTGACTGCGACCACTTTATCGGGATCCAGTCCCTGGGCTGAGTCCCTTCAAAGCCTCCAGGTTGGCTCCGCCTCCTGGTGTTGGGCCACGCCTATCTGTGGCTCCGCCCCTCTGGTCTGGTCCGACTCCGCGGCCCCTGCTTCTTGCACCTGACATGCCACCAGCTGGTATTGGGCCCAGTGATCCCCACCCCAGGCTCTGATTCTGCCCAGGCTCACACTCTGCCCATGCCCTCAAATCCCAATTATACCCGTGCCTCTATTTCCCTATTCCCTGCAGACACTGCTCTGAGGCTTCTGTCCCGGCCCCACCCCTGAGATTCAAGGGAGACGCTTTTACCTTAATGGCCACGCCCACAAGCCTGGCTCCCCCTCGATTTCCATTGTGGCTTACCCAAAGGACCCTAACCACTCACTTCTAAGTCCTAGTGCAGCCTCTTAAGGCTTGACCACGCCCCTCGATGCTGGCTGCGCCTTTCCAGGCCTTCCCCTTGGACTATGCTCCCTCAAGATTGGTCTCTCCAAGCCTCCGTCTAGTCCCCGCATTCGGAGCTACATAGCCTCGCTCTAAGTTATCACCTCGGGGCCTGGGGCATCACCCGATAATTCCCCATCCCCTTTCCCATGCCTCTCTGGGGTCCTGGCCGCACCGTCGGTGACACAACCCCACCGCAGACACCTACCCTTCCTTTTTAGCGCTACAATTGCTGCTAGAAGATGTGGTGCGGCTGCGGGGGTCCTCGCGGCGCACCGAGGCGAGGCGCTCTGGTGACAAATAGCGGCGGGCACTGCGAAGAGAGAGCACACGGTTAGGAGCCTGTGAGGTTAGCAGGCCGGTGTTAGAGGCGGGCGAGAACCTCCTGGCACTTCCCATCGCTGGAGTTCGAGCACCTGAGCCCATCCCTCGCCGTAGAACAGCCTCCGTCTCCCGCAGGGTCTTGGAGGAGGCTCGGGACCCCGGCTTCCGTGCCTTACCTGCGCCCGGAGGTCGCCTCCTTCTTGGGGGAGGATGGGGAGGTGGCATAGCCGCCCGGGCGCCGCGGAGGCCCTGCGCCATTGAGAGGCGTCCTGGTGGGAAGGCCTTTCAAGAGCTGACACACTAGAGGAAGAGGATGTGGTCAGAGGACAGAAGTAGTGAGGATGACCTCTCCCCATCTCATCCCTCTGGTCTAGCAAAGATACCCGAGGCTGTGGTGCCTAAGCGTGGAGGCGCTCGGCCCTTGGGGGTTCCCCGCGCGCGCAGCGCAGCACCCTGCTCTTCGCATGCCCGCAGGCGACGCAACGCGTCAGCCAGCGCCGCCTTGAGGACCGCGAGCTCGTCTTCCTGCAGCTGCAGCCGCTGCTCCAGCGCCGACACGCGGTCGTCCACCTCCATGCCGCTCGTGCCCGACAGATTGTCATCTGGAAGGAAGGACAGCGCGGGCTGCGGGGGCCACTCCGGAACTCCAAGGCTCAAGATGTTCCCCCGCGTCCCCCACCCCCACCCCCGCCACCTTCCCGAGTTAAAGCGGGGCCAGCCACCCCCCCTTCCTCTCCCTCAACCTGCGAGGACGCTCGCCAGGAAGACGGCTCCGAGGGACAAGGAAATCCCCACCGCTCTCAGACCTGTGCTCCCACACTCCTCTGCCCGCCCTGGAGGTGTGACCTTAGGGAAGTCCCTTCCTCTCTTACTTTCTAAGATTCTACCAGTCAAGAGCCTCTCGGCTCTGATTTCAAGATTCTATGACTAAGATGCTAAATTAACTATGAGTGATACCAATATTTGTATCTTTTTTTAAGTCGGCTCCACGCCCAACGTGGGGCTTGAACTCACGACCCTGAGATCAAGGGTCGCATACTCTACCGACTGAGCCAGCCAGGTGCCCCCATACCAATATTTTTTAAATGACACCGACTTAATCCTAGTGACACCAACGTTCTAGAATTGATCCTCAATATTCTCTGACGAATATCAATATTTTACCGCAGGTTCTAACGTTTCCTTTCTGTTTCTTAAGACTTTCCAAGCCAAAAAGGTCATGCCTGGTCCCTCCTCTTCCCCTTCTCTCCTCTCCGTGAGGTTCAACCCCAGAGTAGGCTGCAAGGACAGAGTTTCTGCGGCCCCTGGCGGTAGACTTGGGGGGTTGCAGGCAGCGCATCACAGACCCAGGAGACCCACCGGAGGGAGATGCGGGCGGGGATCTGACAACCAAACTCTCTATCCCAGCCAGAGCTTCTCTCCTGTTCCTCTTCTCTATTTCGCTTCTGTACCCCACGCCCCAGATTCGGCTCTCCCTCTCCTCTCCAGCCCATGGGTGCAGCCAAAGAACTCCTCCATCACCCCCCAGCCCATCTTCCCCGAAGTGGGAGGGGGTGGATGACTGAGGCGTCCCTCTCCCGTCCCTCTCCCCTCTCCCTCCCAGATCACTCATACCCAGACTCATTGCTGGCAACAACCGAGGAAGACCTGGCTCCCAGCCGGGTGGAAGTAAAGGTGGTATCATTAACAGGGACGGGGCGTGGAGGTCGCACCTGCCGTCCCGCGTCAGTAGGCCGCCCGGCCCGCCCGCTGGGCTCCGCAGTGCAGCCGTCCGTCCCTCCCCCCCCCCCCCCTCCTGGCGGCCCAATCGCCAGCCCGGCCTCGCCCGCCCTGCCCCCCACCCAGCGCCTCTTTGGTCCGGTGCTTGGACCTGCAGAGGAAGGTGGGGGCCTCCCGAAGTCGGAGGAAGGGAGCTGTCAGGACTTAGAACTCGGAAGGGAAGGGACTCTCAGGGTCCTGCTGGGATCGCCTTTTCCAAAGGAGGAAACTAAGAACGGAGGCTGCGAGAGTGTGCGGAGACTCATCCAGTCAGTAGGTGAAGGGACAGGAGGGCCCAATGACCTCGTTGCGCCAGGCCCCCTCTTACCTACCATCGCTAATACTACACACTCTCCCAAAAAGGGGGAGGGGGAGAGAGAGAGAGAGGCCCCTTATAGTGTTATAGGGAGCTTACATGTGACAGGACTCTTCGAGCGAAGCACTCAGCACTGTCCACTTAGCACTGTTTCCTGGCTCATGGTACGGTGCTCAGTAAATCCAGAATACAATTAACTATTATTATGGCACCTACTGCTCCAGGCATCTTTGGTAATGGTGGTATTACCTCCACTTTAGGAGGAGGGGAGGAGGAAGGGGATTGAGGCCCAGAGAGATGAAGTTACTTGTGCCTGGACACACAGCCTTCAGCAGCAGAACAGGCACTGGACCCAGGCTTAGGCATTCTGCCTCTTAGAGGGTCAGAGGAGGCTAAAATAAGCATTCTGGTCCTCTGCCAACTCCAGTGTGACCAGGGGAGTGAGCCTCCAAACTGGAAGACAGTCTCTTCTCAGAGTCCCCTGAGTGAAATGGAGGTGCTTTCACCTTGGTCCTTCAAGCCCCCACCCAGAGAGGCCAGCTGCGTTCTGAGGCCTTGGACCGCCCCCCCCCCCAGCCCCCGTTAACTCAAGTCCTCTGCCCCCTCCTGAGCATTCCCCCACCCTCAGCCCTTTTGCCCAGAGATCAACCCTGGCTTCTCCTCCTCCCCTCCCTTCCACCTCCTTCACCTCCTGCTCCCCTCATCTAGGCCTGACACTCACAGTGGTCCTTTGGGTAGAAGGAAGGGGTGTTTAGGAAGAAGGGATGAGTCCTAATGGGTAGGAGTGGTGGGGCCTGAGGATTTGGGGGTACAGTGGAGGCTAAATCCTCTGGTCATCCTACCTGCTCCCACACCCAGCCCACAAGCCTACACCAAATCCCACCTCCCCCTAATCTGTCAGTCCCTCTGCCAGGGAGAAGGGGGAGGGTCCCAGAGGATTGAGGGGGGGAAGGGCAGAGTTCCAGACCTCCAGGCCTATCCTCTCCGACCCCAAGCTCCTGAAGGTTCTGCCCCATCCTCTTCATCCAGTCACTTCGGGAGAAGGGGAGAGTCGAGGCAAGTGGGGGACTGGGATCAGGGCTTTGGGGATCAGGGACCTTGCTCTGGGGTCAGGGTCCTCCGGGGGGGCGGGGCGGAGAAGGGAGGATCTTCAGCAAGGGGCGAGGATGGGGACTTGGAAGGAGGAGGTTGGGGCAGGAGGAAATGGGTCCAGCCTGGGCGGAGTCAGGGTCGGAACTGAGGAGGGGTCTCACCGTTGCAGTATTGAAGCAACGAGGACGTGTCGTAGAGGCCGCAGAAGGCCGGGCCGCGCTCCGCCATCGCCCCGCCACAGCCACCGCCGGCCCCCCCGGCCCCAGCCTGGGCTCGGTCCCCCCCTCCAGGCCCTGCCTCCCGTTGCCATAGCAACGCCCTTCGTTCCAGCATCCCCGGCTCGGCCCGCCCGGCATCAGGCGGCCGGCGCCGGGCCTGGCACCGGGGTCATCCCCCAGGATGGCGAGAAAGGGGGGTCGGGACACCCCCTGCCAGGCCCCCCAACGCAATCCTTGAACCGGGATTGGTTGAGCCTAGATCCCCCTAGGTACCGTCTGGTCCCGCCCACAACCGGCGCGAATTCTCCCTAGACCCCCTCCTCGCCAGTTCGGGACCAATGAGAGCCTGTCGCCCAGGCCCCTCAGCCAATAGGGATGCAGAAGGATTGGAAGGGGCCGGGCTTTCCCTGCTTTTCAGCCTGAAGCGTAGCCCCGGGCTCTGAGAGGAAGAGAGGGTAGAGGAAGACACTCCCCCAAACCCCCAAACCTTCTCCTCAATCTTTTACTGAATTTCCCAAAAGCCCCCTCGCAGGACCAGGGCCCGACCCTAGAGCCCCAAATCTGCCTAGATATCCACTAGCTCCGCCCTCGAACTCTAATTCTTAGAGTCCTTGTTTATTAGATGGCGGCCCGCCCCCAGGCCCTTAGCTCCACCTCCAGAATCCTGCTGGAGCTAAAGTTCTATTCCTGCCCGCAGAGCCTCTGACACCGCCCGCGAGGTATCCGAGAACTATGGTACTTCGCCCAGGGCCCTTGACCCTGCCTTCTTTTAGGGTTAACCCCACCCCCGGGTTTAAGTCTGATATCGCTCCCCAGCCTTTCCTTCCTCTTTTTTATCCGCGGTCCCTTGGTTCCTCTCCGACAGCCCTCATCTCCCGCAACTTCATTATCCAGTCCGGGTTTTGACATAGGCCCAGCTGTGACGCCGGGAAGGCTGGCAGTGTCAGTCGGAGCTGGCTCTGATGTTGGGGGAGGAGGGGAGGAGAGAAAACCTGACAATGGATTTAAAGAATAGTGGATCACCTTCCCCCAGTCCCCACTGAGGGTCAGCACCTAGTCTTGACCAGACCATGTTGTATAGGAAGGACAAGAGAGCCCAAAGCGGGAAGAGATTTACAGGACACACAAACAGACCGTGAAAGCCCTGGGCTTTGGAAACGGATGGACCTGAGTTTAAATCTTGACTCCACCAGTTTCTGGTTGTGACCCTGAGCCTCAGTTTCCACGTTTGAAACGTGGGCGGTCATATTGTGCCTATGTCTCTCCTTCATTCAAAAATGTTTACTGGGGCGCCAGGGCGGCTCAGTTGTTAAGCACCTGCCTTCGGCTGAGGTCATGATTCCAGGGTCCTGGGATCGAGTCCTGTACATCGGGATCCCTGCTCAGTGGGGAGCCTGCTTCTCCCTCTCCCTCCACCTGCCGGTCCCCCTGCTTGTGCTTTCCTGCTCTCTCTCTGTCCAATAAATAAGTAAAAGCTTTAAAAAAATGTTTACTGATTTAAAAAGGAGTAACAAAAATGTTTCCTGAACATCTAGAGTGTGTCAAGCTCTGTGCTAGGTGCTGGAGTTTCAGTAGTTACCAAGTCAGTGCCAGAGTTTGTTCTCATTGATCTTGCAGGGTGACGGAAGAGGTAAGCCACCATACACAAAACAATTAACTAATAATAACTAACATTTGTTGAGCACCTACTACATGTCAAACACCCAGTTATCTTCACCACGAGCCCTATTTTCACCACCATTTTACAGATGAAGAAACAGGCACGGAGCTGGTAAGGGAAGGCCTCTCTGAGGAGGTGACATTTGAGCAGAAATGTGAATGACAAGGAAGCAATCACGCATGAAGTTGGCGGGGGAAGCTTTCTAGGCAGAGAAATCAGTAGGTGCAAAGATCCTGAGATAGATATGAGTGTGGCATATTCCTGGGGCAACAAGAAGCCTGATGAGGCAGAGGAGAGCAGGAGGTAGATGAGGTCAGGGAGGTGACGGACCCACCAGATCCTGTAGGGCCTCGAAGATGTGGGGAGATGCTCGTAGTCTGTTACTGTATCCTCCGTGAGCCCCAGTGAGGCCACAGATGTAAATCACACATGAGTACAGTAGCAGGCACACATAGGCACCTGTAAATGCTAGCTCCCATCCATTTCTCAGGGAACACCTACTGTGAAAGGCACCAAGGTCAATAATGAGTTCAAAGTGATGGGCAAAGTAGATGTGGGCCATTATCATTCTTTGATCACAGCTGGCTGTGTTATTGATAGAAACAAAGAGTTCAGATCCTGCAAGGTCTGTGTGTTGGGGGAGGGGTGTGGAGCCACAGGGAGAGGAGGTCAGCCAGGTGAGTTGTGTGCTTGTGTGTGTGTATGTGTGTGTGTATTTGGGGGGTGGGAGGGGGTGACACACAAAGATGAGTCGGTCCTTGCCCTCCAGGGGTCAGGATCCATGTGAGATGGGTGACCTTGGCCCAACAGCTTGCTTCTCTGCAAAATGAGAGCCATTCCAGCACCCACTTCCCAGGGGAGAAGAGCAGGTTCAGTGAGCTCAGGCCTGTCAAGTGCTCAGCACAGTGGCTTTTGGGTACAGCTAATGGAGCTAGTTGTTTTTTTTTTTTTAAGATTTTATTTATTTATTCATGAGAGACAGAGAGAGAGAGACAGAGGCAGAGGGAGAAGCAGGCTCCCCGCAGAGCAGGGAGCCCGATGCGGGACTCGATCCCAGGACCCTGGGATCATGACCTGAGCCGAAGGCAGACGCTTAACCGACTGAGCCACCCAGGCGTCCCTGGAACTAGTTTTATTACAAGTACTTTTGCAGGGAGATGTCAAAAGCCTGGAAGTGGGGCGGAGGGGAATGGGGAAGAGGGAGGGAGCTCTGCGCTGGGGGGACAGGGCAGGACTCCCAGTCTGGCTTCCTCTTTTCTCTCTGCCTCTAGGTTTCCTTCTCTGGGCCACTTCTCTCTCTTCTCTCTGTCTCCCTTTATGTCTCTGGAAATGGGTTACATCACTTATGAGCTATGTTGCCTTGAGCAAGTGACCTCCCTTCTCTGCTACTCCTACTTCTGATCCTACATTCTGTTTTTCCATCAGCTTTATTTCCCGTCTTCCTGATTCTTTCTTCTTTCTTTGTGTTTCTCTTTCTCCCTCTCCTTCTGTTAGTCTGTCTCTCTATTTGGGTCTATGACTGGGCTGGGCAGGAGGGCTGGGGCCCTGGGACCCCCAGCATTGCTGAGTCCAGGGCCTGATACATAATAAGTGCCAGTAAAATGAATAGAACCCTGCTCTGGGCCGAACCCTGCTCTGGGCGATGCTGGGGTCCCACAAGCCACTGAGAGAGCCGGGATCCTGTCCTCACAGAGCTCAGAGTCCGGGAGAGGAAGTAGTTATTGGTTGAATGGATGAATGAGTGAGTGAGCTAACTTTGAGGCAGGCTTGGGAAACAAAACAAAAATTCGGTGGAGGCACTTGAGGCAGAGAATATTGCTAGAACAAAGGACGAGGGCCCAGGAAGGGTCTGAAGAGCTGGGACTTCTCAGAGAGAAGGCTGGGGAGCTCAGCAAGCACCTTGGAGGCCATGGAGGGGAGCCCAAGCTTTCTCCTGAGGGCACTGGGGAGCCATGGCAGGTTCTAAGCTAGAGAGGGATGGGGGCAGTTTGTGCTTTAGCATCATCACTCTGGCTGCCTAACTGTCCTATGGGAGGGGGGTTGCAGGTGGGAAAAAAAAGGGGGGTATGACTGGGGACAGAGGGGCCCTGGACCAGAGCAGGAGCTGTGGGGGAAGATTCTAGAAATCTGGAGGAAAATGCCCAGACCAGCCTACTCTTCTTGATGCTAGGAAAGGAGCTTCAGGGCTGGCCCGCCACCACCAGGGGGCAGCGAGGGCTGCAGTTTTGAAACTCTCAGCTCCTTTTCCCAGGGCTGTGAGGTTTACACCTTGCTTTGGGGAGGTGGGGGGGAAGTTGGAGCTATCTGCAGGGCCCTGGCTGAAAGCCCCTCTGCTCTCCTGCCCCCCAGCCCGGCCTCTTGGGCCCCTGGAGCCCCCACCCCACCAGCAGGAGATTATGTCAACACAGCCCCACTGCTTCTAGCCAGGACAATATTTGCCCTCAGGATCTGGGGAGGTCGCTATGGAAACGAGCTGCAGGGTGTGGGGGGAGCACCCCCTCCCTCCCGGAAGAGGGCGAGGGGGCTGGGCATCTCTGCCTCATCTCTGTGTCTTTGGGAGAGTTTACCCCCATCCCCATCTATCTGCATTCCAAATCTCTCTCTCTGGACCATCTCTTCATCCCTGTGTCTGTCTCTTTCTCTGGATACCTGTCTCTGGGTCTCTGTCTCTCTGGTCTCATCTCTGTGGGTCTCTGTCTCTGTTCTTTCCTGTTTCCCGGCTCTATGCTTCTCCATGTCTCTGTCTCTCTCTGGGTTTCACGTCTCTACGTCTTGGTCTCTCTTTGGGTCTTTGTCTCTGTCTCTCGCTTGGATCCCATGTTTGTGTTTGTCTCTTGAGGCCCCTGTCTCCGGATCTCTGCCTCTTTTCTGTCTCTGGGTTCCTGCTTTCTCTGGATCCTATTTGTGTGTGCGCGCGAAGTGTATGTCTCTGTCGGTCTCTGTCTTTCAGGCCTCATCTATCTTCAGTCCTGAATCTCAGGGGGCCACCTCAGCCTTCCATTTCTGGCCTCGGTCCCCATGGGGTGCCCCCTCTCCCCATCTCTCTCTGCCTCATTTCTCCTGTACCATCTGCTGGCACTCCGGGCCCCCTGCCTGCTCCCCACAGGCTCGGCTTGGCCACAGCCCCAGTGGGGCAGGCACAGGCCTTCCAGCTCCTTCCCTTGGGGGGCACTGCCTGCTCCTTGCTGGGGGGTGGGGCGACAACAGCGTCCCGCAAAGATCCAGGACCCGAGGCAATGGAGAGAGAGAAACAGAGACAGACACCCTGAGCGCTGACAGATGACAAGGGGAAGAGAAAGGGGAAAGGTTAAAGATGGGAAAGAGAGGGGCGCCTGGGTGGCTCAGTCGTTAAGTGTCTGCCTTCAGCTCAGGTCATGATCCCAGGATCCTGGGATCGAGCGCCGCCACCCCCCTCCCCCCACCCCCTGCATCGGGCTCCCTGCTCGGCGGGAAGCCTGCTTCTCCCTCCCCCGCTCCCCCTGCTTGTGTTCCCTCTCTCGCTGTCTCTCTCTCTCTGTCAAATAAATAAATAAAAACTTAAAAAAAAATAAAAGATGGGAAAGAGAGAGAGAGACCCGGAGAACTGAGGTCTGGAATTCAGAGAGGGCTGTGTGCTTGTGTGTGTGTGTGTGTGTGTGCGCGCGCGCATGTGTCCCTGCTGCCCCCCTCCCCAGACCCTGGGAGACTGCAGAGGACCCAGGAGAGGGCTTCGGTGTGCAGAGGGCCATGAGGGACCCAGGCACCACCCTCCTGTGCACCTTGTGCTGGGTTCTGACCCGGGGGTCCCCCCGCAGGGATGGGTGAGGACCTCTGAGCCACAGCGGAGTCCTGGCTAGCTCGCCTCTCCTCAGCGCCCATCGTTCAGGCTTTCTCTCCCTCCATCCCCCCTGTCTTCCTCTCAACGTGGACTGTGCTCTGTCCCTACCCTCCTCCCCTATCTCTCTGTCTCTCTCTCATTGTCTCTGTGTCTCTCTCTCTGTCTTTCTCTGTCTCTCTGTGTATCTTTCTCTGTTTGTCTCTTTCGATCTCTTCCTCTCTCTGTCTCTGTCTGTGTGTGTGTTCTTCTTCTTCTTTTTTTTTTTTTTAAAGATTTTATTTATTACTTACTTGACAGAGAGAGACACAGTGAGAGAGGGATCACAAGCAGGGGGAGTGGGAGAGGGAGAAGCAGGCTTCCCGCAGAGCAGGGAGCCCGATGCAGGGCTCGATCCCAGGACCCTGGGATCATGACCTGAGCCAAAGGCAGACACTTAACGACTGAGCCACCCAGGCGCCCCTCTGTGTGTGTACTTCTATGTCTCTGTCTCTTTTGGTCTCTTCCTCTCTGTCTGTCTCTCTTGGGCTCTCTCGTCTCCATCTCTTCCTGTCTGTCTCTGGTCTCTCTGGGCCCTTGGTTTCTCTTCCTGTCTCTCTCACCACCTCAATTCCTCTCCACCGCTTCCCCCTTCCCCAGTCTCTCCCTCCCCCTTCCCGGCCTCCCCCCACCTTCCCAGTCCTAGCTGAGTGGCCCCCCCCCAGGCTCTCTTGAGGCCAAGGAGAGACTCCCTCCCAAGCCCAGCCTCTCCCCGAGGTGCTGGGCTATCTCAGACCCCTCTCCCTCTCCACTCCATGAACCGAGCCTTTCCCAGGACCCAGAGAGCGCCAGGAATTTGGGGCAGAGAGCAGGGAGGCCAGCTGGAGGCCAGGGAGCCAGGACCCCCCCCCCCCGTTACCCCCCTCCCAGACTTGTCTCCTTCCAGCTCCTGGTGCTGGACCTTGCATCCCCCAGTCTCCCTGCCCCTGCTGGGGCCTCGGGGCCTCAGTTTCTCGTCTGCCAAGTGGGCACATTCACCTCTGCCCCACTTATCCCCTAGGTCCCAGGGGAGTATATGCTCCTGAGTGTTACAAGTTGACTAATGTGCATGAATCCGTGGTTTGGTTTGTATTACTGGGGATGTGAACATTGAGAACCGGGACTCGGTTGCTAAGGCTTCCCCCTCATGTACAGACGCTCCCCGTTCCCCATATTTTAGAGCAAAGAAAGAGACTAGAAGTGGAGACTGCGGGAAGGTGTGTGACTCAGTGGTGCCCGTGACCGCGAGACCCGGTGAGGCTGCGGGTTCGTGCGTGATTGCGGCATGACGGTGTGTGATCCTCTCTGCATCCGTGGGGCGTGCGGGACCCCATGGTGGTGGCACGGTGGCACGCAATGTGTGTGTGACTCTGTGGGACTTGTGAGTGTGGGTGAGGACGAGCAGAGTCGTGTGTCCCTACCACCATGGCACTGGGTGTGACCGTGTAAGGGTGACGGCATGACGACATGACACCCTGAGAGCGTGTGCCTTATTGACAGTTGGGGAAGGTGTGCTGTCGGGGTGTGACTGTGGGCTCAGGCGACCGTGTGAACTGCGAGAGTGTGGATGGGTACGGTTGCGTGACCTTGTGTGTGGCCCCCCCGCAGGTGGTGGTGGGCCACGGGTTACGTGACTGCGTGAGGGACTGCATATCGACGTGTGCATGTCATTGACGGTCATTCTTCCAGCCTCTGCTTGATGCCCAAGCTGGTGCTGAGTGATGCTGGGGACCCAGGGGTGACCGCAGGCCAGTGGGGAGACGAGACCTAGTGACTGGGCGGCTGACACGGCATCACGAGAACTGTGGGAAGCCGTGATTGTGTTGCTCTGTGAGTGGAGTTGCCTGAAGTCCGGGCCCACGGCTGTGTCACTGTGGATGACTGTCAGCCTGTGCGGGGAGTGTGACCACGGCTGTGTGCCACGGCTGGGTGGGATGGGTGGGACCGTGTGAGAGCCTGTGACCCCGGCTCCGTGACTGCTCTTCCACGTGACCCTGGGTGACTCTGATCCTTGCGCGCCACTGGCCGCCACCCCCCGCCGGGTCTCTGCCCCAGAGCTCCCCCTTCTGCTCCCTGGCCCCGCCCTCTCCCACCACCCCAGGCCGTCACCTCTTCCAGAGCTCAGGCGGAGGCTGTGGAGGCGACAGCCGCTGGAGTGAGTGATCGAGAGCAGATCTGGGGACAGGTGAGGGCTTTCCCAATCCCAGCCCATTCGCCCGCCCCCATGTCCCACTCAAGCCTCTGGGTCCCTCTTTCTCTGTTTCTTAGCTCATGCCTTTGTCTCTTTGTCTCTCTGTGCCCTCGCTCTCTATCTTCCTGTCCGCCTCTCTCTCTGTAGCTCTGTCTCCATGTCTCCCGATCTCTGTTTAGCCTCTGGATGGCTCTGTTTCTGTCCCTTTATCTCTCCTTGCCCCATTCTCTGTGTCTCTCTCCATGTCTCTGTCCCCTCTTTGTCTCCTAGCCCACATTTTTATCTGTCTTTTCCTCTCTGGTCTCTTGCTGTGTGTCTCATTCTGCTTAGTCTGTATGTCTCTCAGTCTCTATATTTCTGTTTCGCCCATTTCTGGGGCTCCATCTGAGATCTTCCCTGCTTCCCCCTTTCCCCACACGGAGCTGTGGGGGGGGGGGGAGGATTGGGGTTAGACCCATTTTCAGGCATCTGGGCCCCTGCAAACCTAAGCCCAGGATCTGACTCCTCTCTGGTCCCTAGGGAGAGGGTTGTTCCATTGACTCTGGGCTTCATCTACAGCGGGCAAGTTTTTTAAGGTCGGGATCCTATTTGCCATTTGAAGACCCTCTGGGCGGGTAAAGCGGGAACTCTGAGGGTCATTTCAAGCTCCATGCCCGACGCTTACCTCTCCAAGGCAGTCCCCAGATTCCCCAGAATCTCTAGGTCTAGACTCCGGGTGACATTAGCGCTTCCGCCCAAAGCAGCTCTAAGGGCAACCGCGCCCTCAGCAAACACCCCCCTTCCACCGCCGCTGCCCCAGCAACAGTTGGGGGCGGGCCTGGGAATCACGTGCTGGATCTCGGCCTCGCCCACTCTTCCCCCACCCCACAAGTCCTCACTGGTGGGGGCGGAGGGGGGCCACTGCCTACTAGTCCGCCTGTTTGAATCTCAGAGCGGGTGGCGCTGGGGGCTGGAGGCGGAGGGCCGAGGCTCCTGACTCTGCGCCCTGACCCTCCAGGCCGGACTGCCCCTACTAGACCAGACCCTTCGCCCCCCATGCCCCGCCGCCCTCACGATGCCGAACCGTCCGCCTTGGCGGCTGCTACTGCTACTCTCGTGGTGGGGGCCGCTGCTCCGGAGGGCGGAGGTGAGGAGCCCAGGAGCCACAGGGGTTCAAGGCTAGGAGGGAGGTCTGGGGACAGTTTTAAGGCTTCCCCCGCTGCAGAGAGAGTTTTAAGACTGCCCCGCCTGTCCAGATTCGAGTTGTTTCCAGTCTCGCTTCTTTCCCTCTCAAATCCTCCTGATGATTTCCAGCCACTCCTTCCCCTAATTTTCCTGAAGGTTTTCAGCCCCACACAGCAACTCCCCTGGTCTAGGCACCCCTAGAGACCTAGAAGAGGTTTCTAAATTACCCAAGACTCCCGGACAAAACAGGGCAGCCTCTTCAAGTCTCTGTAGGGTGTTTCTACACGAACCGTGCTGCCTGGGAGCGGGGATCGGTCGAGGTGTGTGTGTGTGTGGGGGGGTCCTCCCTCCTCTCTTTCCATAGACAGGCTCTGTCGGGCAGACGGCGGAGGAGCTGTACCAGCGCTGGGAACGGTACCGCAGAGAGTGCCAAGAGACACTGGAAGCCTTGGACCCCCCGGCAGGTGTGACTGGGGAGCGGGGCCTGGGGGCACGGGAAGGACTAGGGTTGAGAGGGGTGTGCTTGAGGGGGGGCTAGGACTGACAGACGGGGCCTGAGGAAGTCTGGGGTAGAGGTGGGCTGGGTCGGGAGAGGCCTGGGTGATGCTTGGCCTCGGTGGGACGGACCTAGACCTGAGTGCGCGGGGCCGGGGGCGGGGGGAGGGGGGCGGTGGGAACTGGGACGTAACTTGGATTAGTGGGAGAGGCCCGGGCAGAAGCTCGAAAGGGCGGGGCTGCATCAGGTGGGTGGAGCCTGAAGTGGATGGCGGGTGGGGCGGGGCCTGGGGTCTGGTGGGAGGGGCTGTGGCAGAGCCAGGGACTGGAGCACCCCCGGTGGGCGGGGCCAGAGCAGCGCTTGCGGAGAAGCCTTGGGCTGTGTGCGGTCTGTCCACCCGACGTCTGGCCCCCACGCCCACCCCAGGCCTCGCCTGTAACGCGTCCTTCGATATGTACGTCTGCTGGGACTACGCTGCCCCCAACGACACTGCCCGTG
The DNA here is from genome assembly GCF_011800145.1 of Mirounga leonina. Taxonomy (NCBI): domain Eukaryota; kingdom Metazoa; phylum Chordata; class Mammalia; order Carnivora; family Phocidae; genus Mirounga; species Mirounga leonina. The sequence continues at coordinate 2,426,828 of NW_023270718.1, forward strand.
CGTCCTGCCCCTGGTACCTGCCCTGGCACCGTCATGGTGAGGTGCCCCCTGGACCCCGGGCCCTCCCTTGACAAAAATAGCTCCTAGCCCTGCCCCAGACAACACTCCCAGAGTTCGCTTGATCTTGATCTCACACTTGATCTCCTGCTCCTCTCTGTCCGGCTGAGTGTCTCCTCCTGCCTGACCAACCCTGGTTCTGTCACTTAATGCCCCTTCTCTGTATCTGTATCTCTCTGAGGACCACAGGGTTCTTATTTCCTCCGGGCGTCTTGGTCTTCCTGTCCTAACTAGCTATTTGGCCTAGAGCAACTTATTTAACTTCTTTATGCCTCAGCTTCCTCTTCTGTAAGATGGGGTTGATAATAGTACCATTTTTTTTAAAGATTTTATTTATTTATTTGAGAGAGAGAGAATGAGAGACAGAGAGCATGAGAGGGAGGAAGGTCAGAGGGAGAAGCAGACTCCCTGCCGAGCAGGGAGCCCCACGCGGGACTCGATCCCGGGACTCCAGGATCATGACCTGAGCCGAAGGCAGTCGCCTAACCAACTGAGCCACCCAGGCGCCCAATAGTACCATTTTTATAGGCTTGTTATGAATATTAATTTAATTAATACACAAGGGTTTATTATCATCACATCACTTTGGCTATCTCTGCCTTTGTCTTATTTTTTTTTTTTAAGATTTCATTTATTGGGACGCCTGGGTGGCTCAGTCGTTAAGCATCTGCCTTCGGCTCAGGTCATGATCCCAGGGTCCTGGGATCGAGTCCTGGATCGGGCTCCCTGCTCCTCGGGAAGCCTGCTTCTCCCTCTCCCACTCCCCCTGCTTGTGTTCCCTCTCTTGCTATCTCTCTCTCTGTCAAATAAATAAATAAAATCTTTAAAAAAAAATTTTATTTATTTGACAGAGAAAGAGTTAGCGAGAGCAGGAACACAAGCAGGGGGAGTGGGAGAGGGAGAAGCAGGCTTCCCGCGGAGCAGGGAGCCCAATCCAGGACTTGATCCCAGGACTTGATCCCAGGGCTCGATCCCAGGACTCTGGGATCATGACCTGGGCCGAAGGCAGACGCTTAACGACTGAGCCACCCAGGTGCCCCTGCCTTTGTCTTACTTTTGTCTTTCTGTTTTATTCTCTGTGCCTCTGACCCCCTCCTTTGTTTCCCCCACAGTGGCTACAGGCTTTGTCCTCCGCCAGTGTGGCAGTGATGGCCAATGGGGATCTTGGAGAGATCATTCGCAGTGTGAGAACCCAGAAAAGAATGGGGTCTTTCAGGTAAGAAGCAGTGAGGGATTCAGGTCAGGATGTGCAGGGAGAGATGAAAAGGCAGCCGCCTCAGGCTGAGCCTGAAACCCCTTGTACTATTCAAGACTCTAGGTTCCAAGTGATAAAACCCAACTTAAACTTGTTGGGTGGAGGAAAAAAGAGAAATGTATTGACTTCTGTGATTGAAAAGTATAAGGTAACAGCTTCAGGCACAGCTGGATCTAGGTGCTCAAATGATGTTGTTGGGAGTCTTTTTGTCTCTCACCACACCATGACTTTGTTTTTCTCTGTGCTGGGCTCATCTTTTCTGTGGGATGGAAAGTGTGGTCCTCATTAATTAGCACCAGGCTCACATCCTACCAACCAAGCAAGACTGTGGGGAGACTGAACTGTGTTCTTAATAGCTCTAATGTAATGTCCCAGGACTGATACCTTGGGCCATGCCTCCACCCTGCACTAATCACTGTGTATGTGTGTGTCTCTGTGTGTGTAGGGGGTTATATAGAATGCTCTGATTGGCTGGTTACATGCTCGGCCCTGGACTGAGGGGTGGAATCAGCCAGTCAGCCCCAGTCAAGCAAGGGTAGTTGGATCCCCAAGAGAAAACTGGGATGCTGGGCAGGAACAAAAAGCAGGGTCCCTTTCTGGTCCTGGGGGGGGGGGGGAAAGCATTGAACTGTGTTCCTGTGTCCTCCTACCTTCCTGCACCCCCCTACCTCGACCTAGGATCAAAAGCTGATTTTGGAGCGGATGCAGGTCATGTACACCGTGGGCTACTCCCTGTCCCTGGCCACACTGCTGCTAGCCCTGCTCATCTTAAGTTTCTTCAGGTGAGACCTCCAGCCTTGAGTCACAGCTGCAGAGCCTGGGCCACAGTTTGCCCAGTAAGATGGGGTGGTCAGGCTTCACTAGTGACAAGCATCTAATGGTGGTTCTGTGGGAAGGGCGGGGAGGTGACTTAAGGGGATCTGTGTGGCCAAGGACAGGTAGGTATCCAGGGGTCCCCAGACTGCATCCCCAATCCCCTAGGAGGCTGCGCTGCACTCGCAACTACATCCACATCAACCTGTTCACATCTTCCATGCTGCGGGCGGCGGCCATCCTCACCCGAGACCGTTTGCTACCTCCACCTGGCCCCTACCCTGGGGACCAGGCCCCTGTCCTGTGGAACCTGGTGAGCAGCATCCTTCTCTTTCTCAAATTGGGATTCTGCCTCCTCTGGTGGGGCCAAGAAGTTCCCAGTCCATTTACTACTTTCTACACTATCAACAGTTTATCTCTCTTGACCTCTCCAAACACATTTGGAGAGGGGCCCTCCCAACTCAGCCTCCTCCATCACCCACCCCATCACCTCCTATGTGAGATTTTCCCCTTGCTTAGCTCTCATTATCTCACCCGTCCCTGGACTTCTCCACCAATGAGAGAGTCCCCTACTGGAGGTGGGGCGTGGCAGGATGGGAGGGGATTTGGTAGATACCAATTTGTTGTTACTGCCAAACTAAGGTGGGGGAGGCTAGAGGCTGGGGGCCCAGGTGAGAAAAACTTTCAGGTAGCCAGTTGGGCCATGTCGATTGTGAAGAAGCTATGGGGTGGGGGAGTCCCTGTGCTGGCTGGACAAGGGTGACGGGGTGGGAGAAACTTTTTGACAGGTGAAGTAGTTGAGTTCAATTTTTAGAAGGCGATGGGGTGGGAGAGGCCATATTTGGGGGCCATGGGGTGGGGGAAACTGATAGCAAGATGGAAGATACCAATTGTTAAAGAGGTAAAAGCGGGACAGCTCAGAGGGAAGAGAACAGAAGAGAGAAATCAATCACAGACACCATCCTCTAGTGATGCAGAGCGGGAAGTGAATAGTGGACGGCAGGAAATGGAGGTGGAAGGACGGCTTGGGGACACCCTGAAGGCCTTGACTGCCCTCTCCCCCTGTCCGGCCACCCCCTAGGACCTAGCTGCCTGCCGCATGGCCCAGATCGTGACCCAGTACTGTGTGGGTGCCAACTACACTTGGCTGCTGGTGGAGGGTGTCTACCTACACAGTCTCTTGGTGCTTGTGGGAGGTTCCGAGGGGGGCCACTTCCGCTGCTACCTGCTTCTCGGCTGGGGTGAGCCCCGACCCTGTCCCCTGCCCAATCCGGCGCGCCTCCACTCCCTCGACTCCCCAGCTGGTCTATCTCAGGGGGTCTCCTCCCCTCTCTGGGCTTCTGCCTCCCCACCCCGGCGGCGGGGGAAATTCCGCGGGTCTTGGGCCTGGCGGGGCCCGTGCGCGCGCTGACAGCTGCGGCGGGGTGGGGGGCGGGGTCGGGGTCTGCACAGGGGCCCCCGCGTTTTTCGTCATTCCCTGGGTGATCGTCAGGTACCTGTACGAGAACACGCAGTGAGTCTTGGGGTCTGGGGTGGGGCCTGGGAGGCGGGCGGAGCTTTGAGGGACTCGGGCGGGTTGTGATGGAAAGGTGGGGAGGTTCGGAGGGTACATAGGGACTGGGACGGGGTGGGTGGGATCTAAGGGAATGGGGAGCTAAGAAAGAGTGTGCTCTGGAAGGGGGCGAGATGGGGGCGGGGCCTGGGTAGTAGCGGGGAGGGGCTTTAAAGGAATGTGAGTGTGGCATTAAGGAGAGTGGGCGGAGCTGGCGAGAGAGGGTGCGTGATCCTCTGAATCCAGGGGTTTTTCTCTTAGCTCTACTCCCCCTCTCCCCAGGTGCTGGGAGCGGAATGATGTCAAGGCCATTTGGTGGATCATACGCACCCCTATCCTCATGACCATCTTGGTACGGCCAACCCTGAGTCCTCCAGGCCACCCTCTGGAATTTCCCACCCTGGGAAACGGGGCGCCACCCTCTGTCCCCCAGGACAGGATGGGGCTGGCTCAGCCTCTATCTCTCCCTGCAGATTAATTTTCTCATCTTTATTCGCATTCTTGGCATCCTTGTGTCCAAGCTGAGGACGCGACAGCTGCGCTGTCCGGACTACCGCCTGAGGTGAGGGAGCCGGGCCGGGATGGAGGGAAAGGGGCAGGGTGCAAAATGGAGGACCTGGGGCTGCGGGACCACTGCCACCCTCTACCCTCAGGCTGGCTCGCTCCACGCTGACGCTGGTGCCCCTGCTGGGCGTCCACGAGGTGGTGTTTGCTCCGGTAACAGAGGAACAGGCCCGGGGTGCCCTGCGCTTCATCAAGCTCGGCTTTGAGATCTTCCTCAGCTCATTCCAGGTGCTAAGGCACTAAGGCGGGGTGTAAGGGCTACACCCTTCGTCCTGGGGCCCTCTTCCCCAGAGGGGCAGGGGGTCTGCAATTGTCCACTGATGCGGGCACTGAATGGGGTGTGAACATGTTCACATGTTCATTCGTACATTTCTGCGCAAAACACTGAGCTAGCTCTGTCCTGAGCTGGGGAGGCAGCAGGGAGCAAGGGAACAGACCAGGCAGCCTCAGCAGACTGCCACCTAGTGAAGATGGAGGGCTTTGCAGCCCGGGTAGGGCTAGGGCCAAGTTCAGGTTCTGCCACTTCGCAGCTCTGTGGCCTTCACCTAGGGTGAGGTAAATGAGGTGCTTACAGTGCAAAATGTAAGGGGGCACTCCAAAATTTAAGGCCAACCCTGCACTTGCCTGCCAGACCCTAGTCGCCATACTGCTTTTCCTTGTCGGGCCTCAGTTTCCTCATCTCTAAGTTGGAACAATACTAATCTCACCTCACAAGGCTGTTCATTCATTAAATTCAGCAGAAATGTACTGAGCTCTTACTGTGTACCAAGCACTATTCTGGGCCAAGAACCAAATGGTCCCTACTCTCTAGTGGGAGAGACAGATGCTAAACATGCTATGTAAATAAAATGAACAGAGTGTCAGATGGAGAGATGTGCCTAGAAGCTGGAGGTTGGGGGAAAGAGAGCAGACAAGATATAGAGCTGTAGACAGGGGGTAAAGGCCTCACTGAGAACACACTGGAGCAGAGACCTGGAGGTGAGGGAACAAGCCAGGCAGATAATTGGGGAAAATGTTCCAGGAAGAGAAATATCAAGTGCAAGATCCCTGATATCCAACATGCTTTAGGCGGTGGGAGCCAGAGGGAGCAAGGGGGAGATAGGACAGAGAGGTGAGGTACCCGGGCAGATCCTTGGGCCAAGTAAGTACCTTGGCTTTTCCCTGAGGGAGCTGGGAGCCACGGGAGCAGAGGGATGTGATCAGAGTTAGATTTTTTTTTAAAGATTTAATTTATTTATTTGACAGAGAGAGACACAGCGAGAGAGGGAACACAAGCAGGGGGAGTGGGAGAGGGAGAAGCAGGCTTCCCGCGGAGCAGGGAGCCCGATGCAGGGCTTGATCCCAGGACCCTGGGATCATGACCCGAGCCGAAGGCAGACGCTTAATGACTGAGCCACCCAGGCGCCCCCAGAGTTAGATTTTTAACAGGATCATGGAAATTAATAATAAGATTTGTAAGATTTTAACATAAATAACTGATCTGTATTATCAAGTAATTTATTAGTAATTATATTTTATAGAAGTTTATATGTAAAATGTATACTTAAAGATAATTCTTAAAATTAATTTATTAATAATATGTAATATATATAACAAACTTATAACAAGCTTAAGAATAAAGTTTAACGCGGGGCGCCTGGGTGGCTCAGTCGTTAAGTGTCTGCCTTCGGCTCAGGTCGTGATCCCAGGGTCCTGGGATCGAGCCCCACCTCGGGCTCCCTGCTCCTCGGGGAAGCCTGCTTCTCCCTCTCCCACTCCCCCTGCTTGTGTTACCTCTCTCGCTATGTCTCTCTCTGTCAAATAAATAAATAAAATCTTAAAAAAAAAAAAAAAGAATAGTTTAACGCTACGTGCCAGGCATTCCAGCTTCTTGCATATTACCTCAATTCTCACAACCACCACTCTATTATGACCCCATTTTCCAGATGAAGAAACTGAGGCACAGAGGGGATAAGCCCTTGCCCAAGTGGGTCAGGAAGTGGGGAAGCGGTTCTCATATCTAGGCAGCCCACCTCCAGGGTTCCCTGTTAACTCTCTTATTGCTCAGCAAACCTGAGAGGGCAAAGGGGGGGCCAGGGAGAGGGTGATTGAAATGGTCTCGGACCAGGGTGGCGGCAGCCGAGGTGGTCTGGGACCTGCTAAGGGCCCAAGCTCACTCAGGGGGTGTCTGCGATCCTGCCCCCACTCTCGATTTAACCCCCGCGCCTCCTCCCGGCAGGGCTTCCTGGTCAGCGTCCTGTATTGCTTCATCAACAAGGAGGTAGGGACAGCGCCGGCTCGCCGCCCGCGCCCTCTGGCGGCCGCGCAGGGAACGGCCGGGAGCGCAGGGAACGTTCTGAGCCCCGTCGCATTGCAGGTGCAGTCGGAGATCCGTCGCTGCTGGCACCGCCGTCGCCTGCGCCACAGCCTCGGGGAAGAGCAGCGCCAGCCGCCCGAGCGCGCCTCCGGGACCCTGCCCTCGAGCTCAGGCCCCTGCCGGGTCGCCCCTGACCGCGGCCTGTCCTTGGGGACCCTCCCAGGGCCTGGGGACGAGGCCAGCCGGGTCTCGGAAAGTTACTGCTAGGCAGCGGGGATCCTGTGTCCATTCGAGATCGCACGTATTTATTGAGAGCCTACTGTGTACCAGGCCCAGTGTGGAGGGCGCTGGAGAAACTGGGGTGCGGTGGGAGGGGGGAAACAAGGTCCCCGTTCTCCTAGAGTTCACAGTTCACAATTGGGGGGGGGCAGCAAAGACAGAACATCACGTTAGACACACACTGTGGAATGGCTAATGAGGAAAAATTAGAAGGGAGCCTAGGGTGGTCCAGGAGGGCATCTCTGAGGAGGTGACACTTAAGCCCATGCCTGCAAGGGGTGAAGGAGACCGCTTTGGGAAGAAGATTCTAGGCAGAAGGAACAGCATCTGCAAGGGCAGAAAAGCTTGGTGCTGCCTGAGGAAAAGACAGGAACAGACGGTGCCGTGTGATGGAACAGATTACTGGGGGGGCAGGAGAGGCAGCTGCGGAGGGGTGTGAAGTGGTCGGACTCTGGCGCTGCTCTTCTAAAGGTAGAACTGAGGATTTGCCACCGTTTCGCATGAGGGAAGTGCAGCAAGAGAAGTCAAGGAAGACTCCTAGGTTTGGGATGATGGCAAGAGAGGGAGATGGGGTTCAGGGTGGGGAGAGCCAGGAGTGCTCTTGGGACATGTCAGGCTGGGGAAAAGGCCCTGGAGCTCACAGGAGAGGTGAGAGCTGGAAAGAGAAATATGGGGCAGCACTGCAGGGGGTGGGGGGGCAGAAAGGAGGACTTGGTGTGTAGACTAAACAGGAGCCATTCAGGGCAGGACTCAGAGGAACTGGGAGAATTGGGGAGAAGCTGACAGCCTGGATCTGGACCACCTGTACACACACAAGACTCTCACTCCTAAATCCATCCCTGACTCAGATCTACACTTAGATTCAGTTAGTACCTGGGTGTTGTTTTCCTTAGGGTCCCCAGCCCCCTGGACAGATGTGCCCCATAGCCCCTGAGGAGAGTCCTTCAAGCATGGGGTTGTGCTGGGCCCCCCTCATGGGTTTGGGGGGGGTGCTCTAAGGCACGGGCCTTGTAAATCAAGCATGTATTTTTGTGTATGGGAGGTGGGTGGGAGGACCATCTTGGCCAGGCCATCAGGAGAAATGAGAGGTGGGCTGCCTGCCCGTGGTGGCCTTGCAATCTCTTCAGCCATGTGTTGCCACAAGAACACGGGACGCTATGCCGCCACTGTCCCCCATGCCTAAGAGAAACCCCTATTGGGATTGTTCATGTGATCTCCCGATACTTAACTATTTACAGTGTATGCAATTAAAATTATGTGTATGTGCCAAACATTTTCTGAGGGTTGCTTCTCTAAAAGGTAGTGTAGGAATAGTAAGACTGCAGACACCAGCCTGGTCCAAACTTAGTTTGGGTACTTATTAGCTGTGTGACTTGGGAGAAATTCCCAACTTCTCTGTGCCTCAGTTCCCACTTCTGGAAAAATGGGTATAATGATGGTGTCTACATCCTATGGTTGCAAGATTCCGGTGAGTTATTCTTAGGGTAGTTCCTGGTGCACGGTGCATGCTTTTCCTGCAATCTCTGCTTTCGCTTTCACGCAATGAAGGAAGAGGTGATTAGAAACCATTTAGGCAGGGGTGGGCGAAGACGGGAGGAAATTCAGACTGATGCCAAGCAAGGTGCCTGAGGCTGGAATTTCTGCTGCCAGCCCGCAGGGCAGGGAAAACCAATTCCCACTTCTTGGGGAGGCTAGGTCAACAAGAAGGGGGAGGCAGGGCAGGGATCTGAAGCCAGGACTGATTCCAGCGCTTGTGCTGTCCCAGCTCCTGCACAAGAACTGAATCCTTGCAGGGGCGGGGACCGGGGCAGGAGGGTCTCCTGCAGCGGCACCATTGCCCCCCCCATTACAGATAACTTGGCTCCATTATTTCCTGAGTGACCCTGGGCAAGTCACTTACCCTCTCTGGGCCTCAGCTGTCTCATCTGTAAGATGGATGACTCTGGTATCTACCCACCAGATAACTGTTCCCATTAGATGTGGGCCACTCAGTAAACGTGCACCTTTATAACCTCACAGCTGTCGCCCTGTGTCAAGCCTTCTCCTCCTACAGGGTCCCTTGCTCTGTCACTAATGGATCACGGAATAACTCAGGATGTGCCTTCCGCAACTCAGTGTATCAAACATCTCATTTTATCTTGATCTGAGGCCTGCAAACTCCTGCACCCACCTGGTGTTTGGTCTTATCTGGAGAACAGAGTAAGAGATCCAAGCAGAGATAGGACACAGAGACATGGGTGGGGGAGAGCACAATGTGTGGGCATCAGAGCAAGACCAGGATCTTCCTTATCCCCCCCCAATAAGCCAGTCTCCTCCTTTCCCACCTCTATCTCCCCACATTTGTCAGAGAATTTCTCCCAGGGGTAATGAAGCTGTAATTTGAGGCCAGTGGAGCTCAGGGTTAAGCCCCAGGCTCTGGCGCAGGGTGGAGTTGAATTATACCATCACCACTTCCTGGCTGGGTAGCCCCAGGGAAGTGCTTGCCCCTCTTTGTACCTCAGTTCCCTCCTCTGGAAATGGAGGTCATCATTAACAGTGTCTGCTCACGGTGGCTGAGAGGAAGTCTGATCAGCACAGAGGCTGGGGCCTGGCACCCTAACAGCTCGGCAGGTGTTAGCCGCAATCGCTACCAGTATTTGGGTACTGGCCGCTCCAACTAGATCCTCCTCCTCCTCTCAGTGAGGGCTGGTCAGGGCTCTCCTGGGTGCTGCCGGGCCCCCAGCAACACTGCAACACAGACCTGGCAGAGAGGAGGCACTTGGGGGGCTGTTTCCTGACTGAACAAATGGAGAAAAAGACTGCAAGAAGTTCTGAGCTAGACCTCAACTTACTGAGAGAGGGACAGAGGGAGGGAAGAGAGAGAGATGCAAGAGAGAGACACAGTGATGAAGAGAAGATAGAAAAGATTAGGAAAGGGAGCTCTCTGTATCCACCCCATTCGCTTCACAGATGGGGAAAGTGAGGCTTGGGAGGGGCAGAGAGGTCCTGACCCCAGCACCCGGCCCCACACCCAGTTGCCTCCCTTCCCCAAGTCTGCCCTGCTCGCAAGGCTCTGGGAACAGATGCGAGTAGAAAAAACACAGGACTTTATTATTCCCATTACAAAGGGCAGGTCTTCGCAGGATGAGGGCGGGAATTCTGATGGTGGAGAGGAGGCCCCTACTTGCCGGCGATGAGCGGGTTCCGCAGGACCACGATGACCGAGTCCCCGCGCAGGAACATCTTGGAGATGTAGCGGTCCTTGTTGACTGGCTTGGACTTCTTCTTGCCCTTGCCGCTCTTGGGGACCTCGGTCCACATCTCCTTCACATTCTCCAGCACCATGTTGCAGTGCCTGGGGCGGGGGGAGGCACCGGGAGTGAGGGGGGAGGCTTCCGTCCGCCCCTCTTCCAGCAGCACCCACAGACCCAGGACCAGGACAGTTGGGGCTCCCATAGCACCTCCGCCAGTCCTCAGGTTGAGGCTTGGGCAAAGAACTTCACCCCTCTGGGCCCCAATATCCTGCTCTCTAAAATGGAGCCATTCCCAGTGCCCCCATAGGGCTGCTGTGAAGCTCAATCAACACGGCATTCTTGTAAAGACTTAGAACAGGGCCCTGGTCCAAGGTAAAGGTAAGCAAAATGCGTCTGCTTGTGTTTCTTAATTCCAAGTACTTCTGAAGGCATCAGCAGGGGAGCTGCTTCTCTCTGTGGAACCAGAGGCCCCTGGGGCCTATGCGGGTACACGACGCCTCCACTACAGTCCTGCTTGGTCCCTGTCTCCTCAGGGTGCCAGGTGGACGCATGTGAGGACAGGATGGATTAACTCACTCCACAAGCACTTGCAATGAATACAGCAAAGAAGCAAACAGAGGATAACCCTGCCCTGATGGGGTCTGCATTCTAGTGAGGAGAGAAGAATGCTAAGCAAGTCAACAGACTGACCTGAAACATTTGTCAAATTACGTTACCTGCTATGAAGAAAAATTAAAGCCAGGAGAAAGGACAGAAGGATAGAAGGAAACGTTACCGAGTAGCAAGAAAAACAAAATAGTTAAGAGCAGGGAAGCTCTGTGCCTTGCTATGGAGTAATATCCACAAGAAGCTACTGAGTGACAAATGCCAAGTATTTGAGGAAAGTGATTCTCTTGAGGGGAAGAAGGCGGGTAGGAGAAGCATCGATACCCCCCACTTGCTTGTACAATACAGAATCCTGGAAGACATGCAGAGATAGGGGGCGGTGGGGTGACCTGGGTAGACTGGGGACAGGCTGGATGAAAGTTTTCATCAGACTGCTATTACTGTTTTTGGAATCCTGTGAATACATTAGCAATTCAGAGAAAAATAAGTTAAAAAAAAAAAATAGCGTACCAGTATAGAAACATTTCCAAGATATACTGTTAAGTGAAAAAGCCGAGGTCTAAAACTGTGTGATGTGCCCTTAGCAGTGATTTAAAAATAAAGAAAAGCACCCTCCTCCGTCTGTTGGTCTGATGTCACGTAAGGAGACAGACCTAAGGAATTCGCCATGGAGGGATTCCTGGGGAGGGCCACTGGTGGGCAGGGAGCAAAGACTTGGTCTTCATTGGGTGCTTTTGTTTCTTTTGAATTTTGTCTCAATTGCATGCACTGCTCACCCAAGAAAGTAACATAATTAACACAGTAAGTAAGGGGGTTAAGAATGCTTTAGCGGACCTGCAGGGATGTTCTCAGACCACTGACACACTGTGAAAAACAAAATGCAGAAGAGCAGCACATGAAAGATTCAATCTTAAAAACAATTAAATTGGGGGCGCCTGGGTGGCTCAGTTGGTTAAGCGACTGCCTTCGGCTCAGGTCATGATCCTGGAGTCCCTGGATCGAGTCCCGCATCGGGCTCCCTGCTCGGCGGGGAGTCTGCTTCTCCTTCTGACCCTCCCCCCTCTCATGTGCTCTCTCTCATTCTCTCTCTCAAATAAATAAATAAATAAATAAAAATAAATAAATTAATTAAAAAAAATTAAATTTATGATATGATGACATGTCAATTAGACCTCAAAAAAGCTGTTAGCTAACACCACAGAGGAGCCCCTGGATATGTGTGAGAGTCAAATGTGGCAGGATACATATTAGGGTGGGAGGCTGGGTAGGGTGGAGAGGTGGGAGGCTGATGTGGGGGCAAGAAGCAGCAGCTAGGGGAAAAGGAAAGAATCACCTTAAAAAAGAGTGTGTGTGTGTGTGTGTGTGGCGGGGGGGGGGCACCGGGGTGGCGCAGTTGGTTGAGCGGCTGACTCTTGGTTTCAGCTTGGGTCATGATCTCAGATCATGAGATCGAGCCCCGCCTCCGGCTCCGTGCTCAGTGCAGAGTCGGCCTGAAGCTCTCTCTCCCTTTGCCCCTCCTCCCCAAATTAAATACAATAAATCTTACAAAAAATGTGTACACACACACACACACACACACACGCGCGCGAATAAACCACCACTTAACTGTGCTCTTACTAAGTGCCCCTCTCCTAAGCACGAAGCCAGCAATCCTCACTGCATCTCACCCCCAGGAGGTAAACACCGGTGTCACCTCCAGCTTCCAGAGCAGGACACCGGGTACAGTGGGATGACATTTTGGAAGTGGCAGATCCCGTGTTCAAATCCAGGTCTATCTGCCTCCGTGGCTCAGCACTTCCTGTTCTCGTTCTCATTCTTGAGAAGAAACTGAGCCTCAGAGTGCAAAGACTTATTCCTGGTCACATAACAGCTTGTGGCAAAAACACTGTAGACTTACGCTTCGCCACACTATTTCCCAAATGCTAACTGAAGGCTGCAGGTTATATGTTTACTGAGCACTTAGGATCTTAGCTACTGAGCCAAGTACTCTTCCTACAGAAATACTTAACCCTCACAACTGTCCTACGAAGGGTATTTTCTTTTTTTTTTTTTTAAGATTTTACTTATTTATTTGACAGAGAGATAGTGAGAGCAGGAACACAAGCAGGGTGAGTGGAAGAGAGAGAAGCGGGCTTCCGGCAGAGCAGGGAGCCCAATGTGGGACTCGATCCCAGGACCCTGGGATCATGACCTGAGCCAAAGGCAGAGGCTTAATGACTGAGCCACCCAGGCGCCCTACGAGGGGTATTTTCATGACGCCCGTTTTGCAGACAAGGAAACTGAGGCCCAGAGAGGAATAACCACTTGTTGTTCCCTCTGGCCAAAACACTTGGACCCTAGCTTGCTCCTTCATCGTATTTAGGTCTGTTCATCATTGCCTCTTCCTATGGGGCCTCTTGCATTCCAGTTTAGGACAGCACCTCCTTCCCAGCACTCCATACTCCTACTTGGCTTTTCTTTCCTTTTTTTTTTTAAAGATTTTATTCACTCAAGATAGAGAGCGAGCAAGAGAGAGCACGAACTGGGTCCGGGCAGAGGGAGAGGGAGAAGCAGACTCCCCACTGAGCAGAGAACCTGACATGGGGCTCAATCCCAGGACCCCAGGATCGAAAGCAGATGCCCACCAACTGAGTCACCCAGGCGCCCTTGGCTTTACATTTCTTATGACAAGTTATGTATGTGCTTGCTGTCAGCTTCCCTACCTACGGCATAAGCTCTCTTAAGTATAGGACTTGTTTTAGTCACTGCTGTGTCTCTGGAGCCTAAAAAAAAGTACTGGGCATGGGTACTCTATGTTGTAACTGCAAAAAGTGATTAAGAGCTTCCTGTGTGCCAGATGCTGTACTTCTAATGACTTTATTACACGTCAAATGTATTAAGTCACTGAATCTCAGCAACCACCAGAACTAGTGCCACTGTATGGAAGAGATAAAGTTACCTGCTAAAGGTCGCCTGGCTGCTAAGAGGCAGAGCTGGAAAATGAATCCAGGAAGCCTGGCTCCCAAGTACATGCCCAGCACTACCAGCTGCACAGCTGGAGGGACCACAAGATACTGTCACACCTTGAGGTCTGAAGGCGCTTATGCCCCAGGACTCTGAAAACCTTGTATTCAGGCTCCTCACACTGGAGCTAGGACCACATCTCCAGGCTTGGACAGAACACCTTCCAGGACCCAGGCACTCACCTGTCGAAGGCCTTCACGCGGCCCAGGAGCTTCTTGTTGTTGCGGCAGTTGATGAGCACCTGGGTGTTGTTCTTGACTGACTGCGTGAGCACAGAGAGCGGACCTGTGTTGAACTCTTCTTCTTCCCGCTTCTGCAGCTCCTCTGGGGTCATCTCACTCTTGGGCTTGTTGAGGAGGCTCCTGAGTGGGCAAGCATGGAACCCACAGGTGAGAGGGCCCAGCGCTGGAGCGTGCGTGGTCACATGGCCTTGCACTTGGGTGTCTCCCCAACCCTTCCCCAACACATCCACCCTCCTGCTCAGGCCCTCTCGCTTGGCATCACCACTTGGATGCTTAATACATGTTTCCAACCTTACACATCCTCAGTTGAGCTCCAGATCTCCCAACCACCCCAACCTACTCCATCCACAGCCTTCCTCATCTCCATCCTTCTGGTTCCTTGAGCAAAAATTCTGATACCAACTTGACTCCTCTCTCTCACATCCTGCATTCCATCTGTCAGCAAATCCTGTCATCTGCCTCTAAAATATACCCAGAATCTCACCATTTCTTACCATGGCCTAAACCTCCATCACCTCTCTCCTAAGAGGCTTATTTGTCTCCCTGCCTCTGCCCATGTTCCCCGACGGGTCTATTCTCCAGAGGAGTCCCAGAGGTTGTATCAAACCTAAGTCATATCTTCTCATGCTCTGAAACCCTCCCATGGCTCCCATCTCTGTGTAAAAAGTAAAATCCAAAGTTTTTACAATGCCCTGCAACTGTCCATCCCTCTGTTCCAGCAGTGGCCTCCTAGGTGGTCCTTTAAGATATTAGGCAAACTTTCACCTTGGGCCTCTCCATTTCTTTCCCTCTGTCTGGATACCTCCCCAGTCATCTTTGTGGTTCTCCCGCTCTTCAGGTCTTTGCTCAACTGTTGCCTTCTCAGTGTGTCCTGCGCTGGTTATTAAGTTACTCTCTCTCAAAACTGGCATTCCCCATTATTTTTACCCTGCTCTATTGTTTCCTTACTCACAGCTCTGGTCACCTAACATTATGTTTTACATGTTTATTATCAGTGTATTCATTGCCTGCCTTTTCCCACCCCATAAGCTGCAGCAGGGGAGTTTTTTTTCTTATGGGGCGGGGGTGGTATTCACTGATGTATCCCACGTGTCTAAAGCAGTGCCCCATACGGGAGCGATAAATAAATACTTGCTGAGTGAATACATAAATCAGGAAAATCATTTCGATGACTCGTGAGCCGAAAAAGTCGCGAATGAGGTGGAAAGCCAACCGTCTCCAGCTCAAATGGTCCGGGTAAGTCCCGTACCTCAAACCGTTATTTCTAAAACTCCGCATTCCCCTTTCCCAGGTTCTTTCCTTCCCCTTAAAATCCATTTCAGTAAGACTATTTATCTGGGAAATCCCAGCCCATTAACTGGTAAAACTGCCTTCTCACTCGAACTCAGGACCCGTCAAAGGCCCCATGCCCGTCCTCAAACTCGTCAGGAGAAAGATGCGTACTTTACCCCTACAATCTCTGTCCTCGCCCCGCCTCTGCGCACCACCGGTAAGCGGCCACATTTACGCCCTCAACCCCACTCCCGCAGCCAAAGCCTAGCCCGGCCTCACATGGTGATAGTGCCTGCGGTCCCAGATCAGCGCCGTCTCCTCCGCGTTGCTGCCGCCTCTGAAGACAGCGCGACAGGCGGGACTTCCGTTTCCTGCGGCCCACTTCCGTCGGCGCCTGCGCAAGCCCAACCTGTGGGGGCGTGGCCTGTTACCATAGCGACCCGCCCAGCCCAGCGCAGAGGTGGGGTAGAAGCGTTGCGTAGTAGTTCAAGGTCTTTCAGGACCATACGGGGCAGATATTCACGATTATGGAGAGAAGAAGAAAACGGATTCGACTCAAATCACTTCGTTGTAGAGCGGCACAGGCTGAAAGAGGGAAAGGACACCCCATTCCAAATGCCCGCCGGCCCTGCCTTCGGGGGCGCGGCCTCCGCGAAGCCAATCGGCTCCTCGGTTCAGGGACGGACACCGCCCCTTTTCCTTCAGGGTCTGTTCTATTACGTGTCTATTGATCTTTCCGACTCCGAGTAACCAATCCTTTGCCTTTACACGGAGAGGCGTGGACCTGTGCCTAGGTCCAATGTTTTCCACGATCAAACATTTCTCACTGGCTTCCTTTCCTCCGCTGAGACGGAGCCTACCCTTTTCGCGCTCCCTTTTGGGGTTGTGCAACCCTCAGGGGAACCAACCCTAAAAGCCCTAGGGAGACAAGAAGGCGTGTTCTCGGAACGAGAGTCCCCATTGGCTTTACTGATCGAGGAAGGGTGGGATGGTGCAGCCTCTCTTATTGTTCATTGGTCCGGTGATTCCATGGGGTGGGATTTGGCTGGGCCTAAACTATCCGCGGTCCGGGACCGGTTTCTGGGCGAAGCTGCCATGCCTTCCGGGGGCCGCGGGCGGTCCCGGCTGCGGCTCGGGGAACGTGGCCTCTTAGAGCCACCCTCACCGCCCAAGCGCCGCCTGCTCCCGCGGGCGCACTTCTTGCCCCTGCTTCTGCTGTCCCTGGCCGTGGCCTCGGGGTTCTACACCATCTGGAGCGCCTGGCACCGCCAGACTGAGGAGCTGCCACGGGGCCGGGAGCTGCGGGTGAGGCCGGGCAGGGGCACGGGCACCGCGGGCGCCCTCATTCCCCGCCTCGCCGTCCCTGAGGTCTCAGGTTGACGTGGCTGTATCGTATGGCTCTAGCCGCAGGTGCTGCGGTCTCCATCGTTAGAGCGCATGCTCGTTGCTAACGAACTGAGGCTTCGGGCTTGTTCTGCAATAGGTGGTTCTCCCTAAGAGGAAGGGTCTGGAGTAGTAAGACTTGGGAGTTCTGGGTTCCAATCTGAAAGTCAGCTATTTGGAAGAGTCCTTCCTCTGTCTCGGCCTTGATTTCCCCATCAGGATTGGGGTGGGCTGGAGTTGATGGGCTTAGAGGGACTTTTCCTGAGTCCCTCGGCTGGAGGCTCGAATTAGGAAGAAGAACCGGGGTTTCTTAGGGGCGATGGCGTCTGGGTTAGGGTCGGAATGGGGGTTGCTCTCACACTCGGCTCTTCTCTTCCCTATCCTACCCCCTCCCAAGGGCCGGTTGATCGGAAGCCTCCCCGAAGCTCGGCTGCGGAGGGTGGTGGGGCAACTGGACCCACACCGTCTCTGGAACACTTATCTGCGCCCCCTGCTGGTTGTGCGGACCCCGGGCAGCCCTGGCAATCTCCAAGTCAGAAAGGTAAAGGGCCCCACCTCCAACCCCTGACCCGCAGCCTGCCAGGGAATAGGAAATAGGCATTCTGCCCAAGATACCCCAAGCAGCTAAAACGCAGAACTGGGGCTCTGACTGGAGCTAATCTGAATCTAGAATCCCACGCTGGTAACCACTAGGCTGTATTGCCCTTCATACTCCCCCCAAAAGCTTACTGTGTGCTAGGCAACAGCTCTATGAGGTGAGCACTGATGTAATCCTCACTATGCAGATGGAAATTGAGGACCGGAGCAGTTAGGCATTTTGCCTGAATCCCACAGCTAATAAATGGTATACCTAGGGTTTCAACCCAAATTTCAGATTGGTTCCAGAGCTGGCACAATGACATCTCTATATCGCTTCCCAGAAAGCATCCAGTCATTTGAAGACTTACCCCCTGAGTTCAGATCCCACCTCAGCCACTTGGAGTGTGACCCTGGATTAGTTTCTTAACCTCTCTGTGCCTCAGTTTCCTCATCTATGAAATGGAGCCATCAACAGTGCCTATTCCTACAGGGTTCCTAGAACAGGGCTTGGCACACAATGAGTGCTATCGATGAGTGAGCTGGGATTAGTCTTGGCATCGAGAGGCGGGGTCACGACACACCTGGCACTCAGTAGGCCCTCAGCAAAAGCGTGTCAAGGGAATGATTTAAACCAAAGTGGGGATTATGAGTCAGCCCAACTGCTCTGCATGGCTCAGGTCACATGGCCCTTCTCCCAACCTCCTCCCCAGTCCCCACCCACCCTCCCACCTCTCTCCTGCCACTAGTTTCTGGAGGCTACACTGCGGACCCTGACTGCAGGCTGGCATGTGGAACTGGACCCCTTCACGGCCTCGACACCCCTGGGGCCACTGGACTTTGGCAACGTGGTGGCCACGTTGGACCCAGGGGCTGCCCGTCACCTCACCCTTGCCTGCCATTATGACTCCAAGCTCTTCCCATCTGGTTCAACTCCCTTTGTGGGGGCCACAGATTCGGCTGTGCCTTGTGCCCTGCTCCTAGAGCTGGCCCAGGCCCTCGACAGGGAGTTGAGTAGAGCCAAAAAGCAGGTGAGGAGTGGGTAGAGGGGTGGGAGTCTGGGGCTGCCTCGACCCTAGTCTAAACCCCCCATCCTTCCCTGCCTGGACTTATCTTCCTGCCTCCGTTCCACACACTCAGTCACAGGGATCTTTCCCTCCTCCCCTGAATGTCCGATCCTGTCTCTCCTCCGCCCAAAGCCCTCCCAGAGCTCCTACCCCATTGCAGGCATAAGCTAGAGTCCTTATAGGGGCCTCTGAGTTGTGCCCTGTTACCTCTCAAGTCTCCTCTCCCACCCCTGTCCCTCCTCACTCCACTCTAGCCACCCACCTCCTCAGCGTTCCTCAGACTCACAAGGCTCACTCCCGCCTGAGAGCATTTGCACCTGCCGTTTGCTCTGGCTAGAATGTGCTTTTTGCAGATACCTTCCTAGCTGGCTCGCACCCTTCATTCAAGTGTCCACTCCGATGTCACCCCCTCAGAGATGGTTTCCCAGCCACCCTGGAAGAGCTCCCTGTCACTATCCCAAGCATTTCTGGTGCTTTATGTAGATATGTTTGTCTGTCTCCCCAGCTAGAACAAGCTCCCTATAGGCAGGGATTTGGCTGCTTTTGTTTTCTGCTGTATTCCTTGGGCCCACAAGATTACCTGGTGTAAATTAGGATGTCAAGAGAAATGTGTGGAATGTATAAATGAAAGAAAGCACAAATCCCCTCCTGCTTCTCCCTTGCTCAGGCCCCTTCCGTGGCTCAAACCCTCTGTAACAAAGCCCAAGTCCCTGGTATCTGCTCATCCCTCGGGCCTCTTCACAAAGCTCTCTGGCTCTGGTGCCAACCCTTGGCCATATTGGTTCTTGCCTGGGAACATTCTCCCTGCTGCCCCATTTTGCCAGGCCAGCTCCCACTCACCTCCATGCAAACGTCCCTTCCCAGCAGACCCAACATGCTCTGCAGGCCAGGTTATCCCTAACTCCCTTCCCATGCTCTTTTAGAACCCCAGAGTTCTTGGAAGCATTCGTCCAAGTGCAGTTCACTGCATAATGATTCGTTTGTGGGTCTGTCCCTTCTGCTAAAGGAACCTAAAGAATAACAGTAATAATCAGAGCTGCCCCTTCTTAGTTACTGCATACCAGGTGCTATTCCAGGACCTGGATTCGCATCCTACCATATGATTAGAATTGTTATTAACCCCATTTTGTCATCTGATGCCTTGAGAAGTTAGTAACTTACCCGTAACTGCCCGGCTACAAAGTGGCCGAGCCAGGATTTGAACCCAGGCGGTCTGGCTTAGAGTCTGCACTTCTGGCCCCCACCCCCTACAAGTGAGGAGACCTAGTTTGTGCTATTCAGCAGTGCAGGCGGGCAGGAAATGTGGATGGGTTGAGGCCGAGGGCTGGAACCAAGCCGGCTCTGACCCCCGGCTCCCACAGGAAGCCCCAGTGACTCTGCAGCTGCTCTTCTTGGACGGTGAAGAGGCACTGAAGGAGTGGGGGCCCCAGGACTCCCTCTATGGCTCCCGGCACCTGGCCCAGCTCATGGAGTCTGCACCCCACAGCCCAGGCCCCACCAGGATCCAGGCTATCGTAAGACCAGGGCCCCACTGGGTTCCGGCGAGGGAGGGAGAGGGCAACGCAAGGTTGGCGAGATCCCACCTGGCCTCTCTCCCTAGGAGCTCTTCATGCTTCTTGATCTCCTGGGCGCCCCTAATCCGAACTTCTACAGTCATTTCCCTCACACGGCCCGCTGGTTCCATCGGCTGCGGACCATCGGTAAGGGTGAAGGTGGGGGCAGGCACCAGCCTGGGATGTAGGAGGGAAAGCCTGGTGGGGTGGGTCCCTGTTCTCTGAGGGGTCATCCAGCCTGCCCTCCACCTCCCTACTCTCTCTCTAAGGCATTAGGGCAGAAACACACAAAGATCCCACAGCAGTCAAGTGCAGTGATTCCACATAGTCTCTGGGGTCCAGTAGCCCTGGCTTTGAATTTGGGCTCTGCCTCTTCCCAGCTGGGTGAACCTGGGCAAGTGGTTTCATCTCTCTGAGCCTCCATTTCCTATCTGTAAAATGGGCACAATAGTAACAATAATAGGGGTATCTACCTCCTAGGCTCAGAGAGAATAGAGGAGACTGGGAACACAGTGAGCCTGTGGAAAGGGCTAGCTAATTACATCCTTGTGGGGATGTGAAGATTAGTTCTTTACCCCCAGGCCTCCTGCCCTGCCCTGATCTGTGTGCAGGAGAAACTTTGACCCTGAGGGGGCTGACCCTTGCTCTCTAATCCCCACCACCTCCAGAGAAGCGCCTGCACCGCATGAATCTGCTACAGTCTCATCCCCAGGAAGTGATGTACTTCCAGCCTGGGGAGCCCCCTGGCTCTGTGGAAGATGACCACATCCCCTTCCTCCACCGAGGTACTTCCTGGGCTGGGGGTGGGGAGGGGGGGCGGGGAGGGGGCTCACGGCATCCAAGGGAGGACAGGTGGGACCTGGCCCTGGCCCCTTCCTAGGGTCGGGGACTGGTGGCAAGTTGCTGAACTTCTTTGTGCCTCAACTTTCTCATCTGTAGAATGGGAACACTAAGAGCCCCTATCTCAGAGTTGTTGAGGGGACTGAATGAGCTCTTATAGTAAAGACGTTACTTGCATAGTGCCTGGCACACAGTAAGCCTCCAGAGAACATTAGCTAGTACTGTTGGTGCCTCAGTGATCAGATTCCAGTACTTGTCTTTCAAGGCCCTGGGAGTCCCGCAGAATCACCAGAGGAGCTTCGAAAAATGCCCAGTTGCATTTCAGGTGTTTTTCATTTCACTGAACCACAATCTTGGGTGTCTGCATTATTTTTACAAAACTCCCAGATGAATCTGTCGCACAGCCAGGGCTGAAGACATCTGGTAGAGGGGTTCAGAACATAGGTTTTAGAATCGGACAGGCTGGGGCGCCTGC
The DNA here is from genome assembly GCF_011800145.1 of Mirounga leonina. Taxonomy (NCBI): domain Eukaryota; kingdom Metazoa; phylum Chordata; class Mammalia; order Carnivora; family Phocidae; genus Mirounga; species Mirounga leonina. Next base: position 2,447,894 of record NW_023270718.1, read on the forward strand.
ATAGCTCAGTCGGTTAAGCGTCTGCCTTCGGCTCAAGTCATGATCCCGGGGTCCTGGGATCGAGCCCCGCATCGGGCTCCCTGCTCAGTGGGGAGTCTGCTTCTCCCTCTGCCTCTCCCCTCCAGCTTGTGCTCCCTTTCCCTCTCTCTCTCAAATAAATAAATAAAATCTTAAAAAAAAAAAAAGAATCGGACAGGCTTGGGTTCTAGTGTCTACCACTTACCATTGGTCAACCAAAGGCAGATTACTCAGGCTCTCTGAGCCTGTCTCCTGCATTTCTTCTGGAAAACAAAAAGACACATACATACATACGAACACACCTGTTTGTGTATATTCGTAATCACAGGGTTGGGAGGATTGAATGAGATTAGGTAAAATGCCTTCTCATGCAGTGCATGGCATATTATATTAAGTGCTAAAAACTGCTTTTAAAGTTTTTACTCTCTAATTTACTCACTCCATAAATATGCCATTCCTGACAGTGCCTTTAGTGATTCTTTCAGTGATTATTTCCCAACGCAGGTCCTGGGCTGTCCGGGATACTGTGATGGCCCATAACCTGCCTGGGTCCTGTCCAGTGGGGGGAGGGGACAGATATTTAGCGAATCTTGACAAACACAGAGGGAAGCGCTCGGAGGATGGGAACCCATCGTAATGCAGGGATTAGGAACACAGACTTGGAAGACAGGTGGCCCAGCTTCAAATTCTCACCGTGCTGTTTACTTGAGGCAGGACCTTAGGCAAATCACTCTGCCTGCCTCTGTGCCTCGGCGTCCTCCTCTATAAAATAGGGGTAAATATAGGATTATTGTAAAGGATTACCGTAAGGGTAAAATGGTGTGTGTGGCCTTAGCTGAGGGCCTGGACTAGAAGGGTGCCTGGCTGGCTTAGTTGGTAGAGCATCCGACTCTTGATCTTGGGGTAGTGGGTTTGAGCCCCACATTGGGCATAGAAATGACTTAAAAAAAATTTTTTTTTAAAGATGCAAGCTATGGGGCACCTTGGTGGCTCAGTTGGTGAAGTGTTTGCCTTCTGCTCGGGTCATGATCCCAGGATCCTGGCATGGAGCCCCACATGGAGCTCCTTGCTCAGTGGGGAGTCTGCTTCTCCCTCTGCCTCTGCTTCGCCCCCTGCTTGTGCACTCTCTCTCTCTCTGTCAAATAAATAAATAAAATCTTTGGGAAAAAAAAGTGCAAGCTATCAATAAAGAGAAAAAGAACCTAATAATAAACCTGGCAATATGAGGTCAGACATCTTTCCCTTCTTCTGGCCTTTGCATAATCCATTAGGTTTTGAGTTTCTCTAGTTTGTGTGTGAGAACAATAGATATTCTGTATATATATATTTAAACTAACATGTTGCCCTCACACGCTTAAAATCATCATTCAGAGTTCTTCAAGTGCTAGGACAGAGTATCTTCTGGGTGGGGTGAGGCAGGTTTCCCCAGGCCCAGGGCTGGGCTTCTGGGTCAGCCATCAGCCTGACCGAGCTTCCCCTCTCTCCTGCCAGGGGTCCCGGTGCTCCACCTCATCTCCATGCCCTTCCCCGACGTCTGGCACACACCCCATGACTCTGAGGCCAACCTGCACCCCCCCACGGTACACAACCTGAGCCGCATCCTCGCCGTGTTCCTGGCTGAATATCTGGGGCTCTAGCCTCCATGGCTGACTCTGAAGTGCCTGGCCAGGACATGCCAAGGACACATGCAACCAGCTCAGGCCAGGCTTCCCCGGGGTATGCTGGCTTATCCTTTTCTTTGGTATGGATTCTACTTGCGCTATGATTGGAAGACCCTCTTTCCTTTGACTATCTCAGGCTGCCACTCTTTAAAGACATGGAAGAGACGAGAAGACTGTGGGGGTGGCAGCCGAAGAAATAAGAGCTTGGACCCCGTCCTGGAGGAAGCACTTGGTCTGAAGATTTGCGGGGGCCAAAGGCTGTTCTCAGTTTTATAGTCGGCACACCTTGGACTGGCATCTGGACCAGCAACACCACCGCACCAAATGAATTCTCTGTGGCTTATGTTTTTAGGTCCATGGATTGCTGTGTGGGGTCCACAGGGGATGTGTTTAGAAGCAGGAACAGAGGAGGTGGAAGCCAGTATTTGGGAACTCGAGTCAGCCAGACCCAAGTGCAATGAACCAGTGTTTCTGTGAAACATATTTTACAGAATTAGCCTAACTAGATGTTGCATGAAAAAGGCGATCTAAGATGCGGGGTGAGAAATTAAGTGAGTTTCTTCATTGCACAATGTGAACTTTGAAGAGTAAGGCAGAATGCAGTGTTGTTTCCCCAAAGTATTTCAATGTGGAACCCCTTTATTGGGGAGCTCCTGAACTAGGGTACCTCAGAAGACACCTTGGGAAATGCTAGGTTTTGACAGTTGGAGTTTATTTGTGGGAGGAATGAGTAAGACGGAGTCACTGCCGATGAGTTCTACCAAACAATCCCTTCCCTTTCACTTGTGGGTAGAGGAGTGTGAGATGGTGGGTGTCACCGCAAGTCTAAGTGATGGCTTGAGGAAGTACTTCCCAACCCAGCTACGGTTCAGACTCAAGAAGGGGTGCTTATTAAAAAATGCAGACTCCCAGGTTCTACCCCAGACCTGCTGAATCAGAACTCCAGGGAGGGGCTGGGACTCTGTAATGAGCACCCGAGGGAGTCTCCTGATCAGCGAAGTTGGGGACCTGCTGTCCTTAAGGATACAGTGTGGTGCGTTCCCTGCAGCTTAGCAAACCTCAAAAAAACCCCACCAAACCCATAAAATAGGGGGCGTCTACAAAGGGAGACCTCTGCTGGACTCCGTGCCTGCCGGTTTTGTGACATCGATGGAGTCCTGGTAGGCAGGGGGGAGGCCAGGCGAGGATGGAGAGTGTGCAAAGGTGAGCACTGGCCTTCCAAGCCAGCTCGGGGCTGGAGAAGACTCTCTTGAGTCTTCACTCAGAGGCTGAAGCTCAGGATCTCAAACGAGGGAGGATAAACAGAAGGTCCTCGTTTGTAGTTTTCCATTGTAGCTGACATGTATTGGGCCCCTACTGTGTGCACTTGACACATATCAGCTCATAGTCTCCGACCAAGTCCTGAGGAGGGTACAATTTCCGTTCCCCTTTTGCAAAGGAGGAGGGCGAGGGCTGAGGGTTATGACCCGGGTGTTTACAGAGCCATGTGCTCCCCCCCAGCTGCAACTCCTAACCTCCTGTCCCATCTCCCAGAGATCACCTGTGCTGGACCAACAGATGGTTGGCAGCGAGTAGCGCCTCCTGAGGCTTAAATGACTACAAGCTAGAGCGAGCAGCGTTGGTGGGGGAGGGGGGAGACTAATGACCTCTAAGAGGTGGAGGTGGCATGAGTCCCGCGTTCAGAACCGGAAATTGACAGACATCAACAGCCAGGGTGGCAAGGCTCCCCAACCACAGGGATGGCTCCTGTTTGTTCTTGTGTGGCAGGCAGTGCCAGGCACGTGAGAGCACCCCATCTCCCCTTCAACTCACAGCCACCCCAAAAGTAGGTGACACCATCATTTCTGTGTTCAGAGACCAGGAGCCATGTGCTGTTACGCCCCAGGCTCTCCATGGGTCCCTGAAAGACCTCCCGCTTGAGTACTGCACACCAGGCACTGGGCAAGGGGGCCTGATGCCCACTTTCCCTCTGGAATCTGGGGCAGGGATCGTTAGCCCATCTCACAGATGAGGCTGCTGCTTGGCAGGATGCTTTCCCCAGCTCCCGTCTGTCCCCCAAACTTCACACTCTGATGGGCCCCCTAGGTTTATCTGACAAGCACAACGCTTGAGCACTCTAGGTGCTGATGTCTCACAAATCGATCTTTTTGGAGGACTGTCAGGATTCTCATTTTTCACCTGAAACAGCTTTGGAGAAATCAATAGCTGCAGATCATGTGTCTAGGTGCACTTTTCTTTAAAATTCATCCTGCTTTGGGGCACCTGGGTGGCTCAGTCGTTAAGTGTCTGCCTTCGGCTCAGGTCATGATCCCAGAGTCCTAGGATCGAGCCCCGCATTGGGCTCCCTGCTCAGCGGGAAGCCCGCTTCTCCCTCTCCCACTTCCCCTGCTTGTGTTCCCTCTCTCGCTGTCTGTCAAATAAATAAATAAAAATCTTAAAAAAACAAATTGCAAGAAAAAAAAAATAAAATTCATCCTGCTTACAATGCATTGGGCTTATCGGTGTCACTCATCAGTCTGGAATTCACAACCATCCTGTCTTAAAACATTATCTTTGCACCATTGTCTCTTCTGATTCTAGAAGGTCAACTGAATGTGTTATAGATATTCTCACTCTATCTTCCATTAACATTTTTTCTTTCTTTCTTTTTTTTTTTGTTTCTGCCTCTGTGCTACTTTTTGGACCTAGCTCTAGTTCAATCAGTCTTTTTTTTCACTTGTGCCTGATTTGCTGTTGAGCCCAGCCACTGAGTTTTTACTTTGGGTTCTTGTGTCCGAGGCTTTCCCCTTTCCCATCTGCTAGGCCATTACTTAGTTCTGGGCTGCCTGCAGAGATTTCCAAGCTCTTCTACACATTTGCCCTGCTCGCTGAAAGCAGAGTGATCCTGCAGAACCTTTCATAAGCCATAAGCGCAGAGTATCCCCCACTTTCCAAAAGTTTGTGTCCCGCCACTGCACCTTCACAAAAGACCTACCTTAGGTTGGTAAAGCGTCTGCCTTTAGTTCAGGTCATGATCCCAGGGTCCTGGGATCGAGTTCCACATCGTGCTCCTTGCTCAGCAAGGAGCCTGCTTCTCCCTCTGCCTGCCTCTCTCCCTGCTCGTGCTCTGTAACAAACAAAATCTTAAAAAAAAAAAAAAAAAAAAGACCTACCTTAGTACCTGTTATCGCTAACAGAAAGAGATCCAAAGAGGATTTTCACTTTTTTGAAAAAAGCCGTATCGTACTAAGGCAGATCTTTTGTAAAAAGCAAAGTGGTGTAATTTGAGCTTTCGGAAAGTGGGGGAGACCCGTATTCTAATCCGTGACTGGCAGGTTCACTGTCCAAAGCCCTTGTGAGTCTGCTTTTGCTCTGTTGTCTCTTCTGGTTCTTGTTCGTGGTGCTTTATTTCCACGCATGTTGGGTGACTTGACTGTGGGCTGCTCATTGTCTGGGGATTGCGGGGATTCTAGATGACAGTTCTTTACCCCGGAGGATTTATCTTTGTTCCTGCCAGACAGCTCAGCTCAGAAGTACCCTGAACACATGGATGATGTCACAAACCTGAGCTGAGGGCCAGCCTGTGTCTGCAGTCTCAGGGGCCACTTTCTTCTCTCCTTTGGTCTTGTGCCCCCCTCAGTATTTAGAACATCTCTGCAGTCTTCTGGGCCATCATCCTTACCTGAGCTTGTAGAGCTCCTATTAGATTGCCCACCTTGGTCTTGACTTCCGCCTGCTTGTCCCAATAAGACTACAAATTGGAAACCCAAGTTTGTCGCACAAGCAAATGCCCTCAGAGCAAAAGTGGCTTCAGGGTCCCATGTCCTTTCCCCTGAAATTCTTGGCGTGGTGTATCCTTTAACTGTATTATATTGGCTAGTTGATGCTTTTATGATTTTTTTACACCTCTCCCTCTTTTTCAGCAGGAGTCCAAATAATCTGGCCCCTCCCTCCAGATAAAACTGAAATCCCACAAAGCCAAGCCAAGGGTCAAACCCAGGTCTCTCTGATTCTGAAGTCTAAGTATTCAATAACTACTATGATACATCCTAGTCTCTATAGTCATTTTTTTTTAAGGTTTTATTTATTTGACAGAGAGAGGGAACACAAGCAGGGGGTGTGGGAGAGGGAGAAGCAGGCTTCCTGCTGAGCAGGGAGCCCGATGTGAGGCTCGATCCCAGGACCCTGGGATCATGACCTGAGCCCCGTCTCTGGTCATTTTTATTCCCTGATAACAATGTCAGAGACTGTGGGGGCGCCTGGGTGGCTCAGGTGGTTAAGCGTCCCACTCTTGATTTTGGCTCGGGTCATAGGATTGAGCCCTGTCTCCGGCTCCATGCTGTGTGTGGGGCCTGCTTGGGATTCTCTCTCTCCCTCTGCCCCTCTAATAAATCTTAAAAAAAAAAAGTCAGAGACTGTTAATTATCTCTCACTACCCATGCTTTCCTCTTCCTTTATACTTGAATTTTTTAAAATGACTTAATTCCCTTTTTATTTAGTAAATAATTGACTGTTTTGAAGCTTTAATTACAGGGATCTTTAGTAGTTTTTTTTGTTGGGCATATGTACCCAAGCTGAAAAACTCCATGTCCCAGTCTCCCTTGCAGCCCTTCCATATGGCTAAAGCTTGGACCAGTGAGATGTACATATAAGTATAGTGTAGTACTTCTTGGAGGAAGGAGACTTCTCTTCCTGCAAATTGGTGATGGTCAGAGTTCTAGCAGATCCACGGCCAAAGGACAGTGAGTCAGAAGCAGCCTGGGTTCCTGATGACTTCAGAGCCACCATTATCTGCCCACTCGGGATTTCTGAAGAAATGAAAACTATCTTGTTTAAGCTACTACTATTTTGAGATTTTTGAATCCAAACCGACACAGATGAAGAGTCAAAAATAATCTCGAGCTAAGGGACTTGGCGAAGGATCCTTCTCCCAATCTTTCCCAGCTCACCATGCAGTGCTCCGTGGCTCCCTTCTCTCCCCAACCCCCCCCCTGAACAACACACAAACCAGTCTGGGCCCAGCCTTATAAATATTGATTTTATAGAAAGGACCAATTCAAAACTGGTCAGATGCCACACACCAGAAGCTTCCAGAACCACAAGGGTGAAAAAACAAAAAAACAAAAAACCCCAAATGGAACAAACGAAAATACCCCAGACCAACCTGCTTGAAAATCAAGGTCTCTGTTGACCAAAGGATTCTAAAGAAACACATATGGCTGGGGCTAGACAGGCCCCAACGCCTGAACGATTACCCAGAGTGGAAGGAAAAACAATCCAGAAATTCAAAGCCACAGTCCCTGCCCACCGGCCCCCCACGCTGTCAAGAGCGAGGCAAAGGGCTTCACAGCTTTTTTTTTTTTTGGGGGGGGGGGGGGGGAGAAGTGATGGCAATAGCTTCAATAATGGGAGGAGGGGAATCTTTATACTTCAACTTTTTTTTTCTCTTCCCCTTTGGGGGAAGTGAAAAGACCGGTAGCTTTAGGTTACGGAGAAAACAGTGATTTTTATTGTTTTAATGGGGGAAAACGTCTAGAAATGGCAGGCTGCCACGAAAAGTGCCACATCTGATCTGTGATCTCACTGGCTGACAATTCCTTAAGAGGAGGTGAGCCCCGGTGTGGTAGGTCAGAAGAGGTACCAACCTTGTGCCCTGCAGCCTCTCAGGAGAACACAGCTCTAGAGACAAAAAACTGGGGGGGGGGGCGCCAGAATGGGGGAACCCTTGTGGAGTACCAAAATTAGCTGCCTTCTGCTCCCTGCTGGTGGGTCCCTGGGGTGTAGAGTGGCAGGGAGGGGGTTGGGACTGAACGGAGAAGTTGAGATGCTGATAAAAAACACCCTACTTGAGGGTCCACGGCCCTGGGTCTGAAGAGTAGAAAACCAATAGGTGTCAGTCGATCAGAGTGCTTTCTCAATCATCCCCCTGAGCCCCATCTCAGTTCTGGAGGGGGATCAACGCCGCCTGGACTGGGGGTACGGGCTGGTGACCCAGTCCTGGCCCTCGGCTCCCGGGGGGAGGGGGGAGGGGTGGGCATGGTGGGCTCTCCCCACCCCTCCCCCGGCTTCACCTCCCTTCCTCCCGGCCAGCCCGGCCCCCGCCGCCCCCGCCGCCGCCGCCGCCGCCGCCCGGCCCATTGCAGGGCAGCACCCAGTTGTTATCGTGCAGACCCAGGCGGCAGCCGGGCGTCTCGCGGTCGGCCCGGCGGCAGCACATCCAGTAGGAACGTCCGTAAGGCAGGTCGTGGTGGTAGGGCTTGGGGTGCCAGCGGCAGAGCGACACGTCCCCCTTCTCGTACCTCTTGCGGCACTGCTTGCAAGGGTCATCGCGGTACAGCGGGTCGCGGCTCCAGCGCGAGTCCGTGGCCCGCACGCCGAACGCCTCGATGATGCCCTTGAAGTGGTGGCAGGTGCACTTGAGGGCCGCCAGGGCCCGCGTGGGCAGGAAGCTGAAGATCTTCACCAGCACGTGCTCGGGCAGCAGCAGCATGTACTGTCGCGGCTCCAGCAGCCGCTGGATCTTGAAGCGGATCTCCAGGAAGTCGTGGGACACGTGCCGGTAGAGGCGGCACAGGGACGTGTCCGCGGCGCCCTCGGCATCGTCCGGGCCTGGCGCGGCGGCCGGGGAGTCGGCCGGGGCTGGCTCGGGGGGCCCGTCTGGGCCGCGGGGCTGGAGGAAGAAGAGCTGGCCCGGTGGGGGCGGCTCCTCGGGGCTGACCGTCAGGCACACCGTCTCCTCTTTCACGTTCTTGGTGCCGTCCTTGCCGAAGAAGACGCACTCGTCCACCACCCCCGTCACCACCACATCCACGTGGAAGCCCGATGCTCCGCAGTCCCGGGCGGGGGGCGGAGGGGGGGCCGGGGGGGTGTCCTCGGGCCTGGCAGGGACCTGCGTCTCCCCCTCGCTGGCCTCATCCGCCCGAGCCAGAAGGAACTCCACGTTGCTGGGGAGGGCGTCCCGGGAGGGGCTGATGAGCTGGTACAGGTCGCAGGTGATCTTGTCCTTGGCCCGGGCCCCGGGGCCTGGGCTGCCCGGGTAGGCACAACCGGGCCGGCCCCCGCCCCCGTTGGGCAAGCTGCCGTCGGGGGCGCGGGGCTCTCGGCCATTGGAGATACGGAAGGCGATGCGTACCTCCCCGGGGCCTGGCCCTGGCCGCTCCTCTTTGCGGAGGCCTTTGGCTGGAGGGCTGTCCCGCTGGGCCTCGAAGTGGGCCACCGCCTCGGCTACCCGGCTGCAGTCGCCGCCACCGGACCGCCGTTCGGACCCCAGCCCCTTGGCAGGCCCGCCCTGCTCGGCTGACACGAAGACCACAGGCGCTGGGGTGCCGGGGCGTGGGTAGTTCTGCAGGGCCAGGGCGGCCCGCTGTTCCACCAGCGCCACCATCTCAGCCACAGAGAGCAGGTCTACGTCCTCACCAGCTGAGGATGGGGCCCCCTCAGAGGCAGGGGGCGCCTCTGGGCCTCCTGGGTCCGGGGGAGCCTTTGTAGGCTCAAGACAGCGCCTCCTCCGCTTGGCCTTGGAGCTGTCACTGCCCCAGTGCCCCTTGACCTTCATGGAGCTGGCCCGGCTGCCCCCACCACACTGGTGGGCCACAAAGAAGGCCACCTTCTCCTTTGTATTCCCGGGCTTGATGACGTACCACGTGTCCAACAGGACTCGCCCCTCATCACCAGCAGCTGCTGCTGAGAGGAGCGGGGACGGCTGGGAGGCAGGGGCCTCCGTGGCCAAGGTGGGCGGGGTGTTCTCGGAGTGGGCAGGCCCGTGGTCTGGCTCAGCCCCGCTGCCGGGCTCTGGGCAGGCCGCCGGCTTGAGGGCTGCAGTAGGCGGGCGAGGCTGGTTCTGTGAGTAGGTGCCGAAGGGCCGGGGGCACCACAGCTGGAAGGGCAGGAGGCTGCCTCGGTCCATCCTGGGGAATGGTAGCAGACAGGCAGGGGTTCACCGCATTTCAGGACCTGGATGGTCAGGGGAGGTTCCACGGGCCACCTGGAGACAGGGAAGAGGAGGTTGGGGAGCTGGGGGGGCGGATAGCCTGCCCTTCTCTGACCACCCCAACCTCAACTCCTGAGGGGACAGACCAAATTAGATCTCTATTCCTGCCCCACTGCACAGGTGAGCAAATGGAGGGTTGCAGAGGGAATGAGAGCTGGTCTTTAAACACCCAGAATGGGGGCGTCTGGGTGGCGCAGTCAGCCGATGGTCTGACTCTTGGTTTCCCCTCAGGTCATGATCTCGGGGTTGTGAGATTGAGCCCCAGCACGGAGTCCGCCTGAGGTTCTCTCCCTCTCCCTCTGCTTCTCCCCTGCTGGCTTGAGCCTAGGCTCACTCGCTCTCTCTTTCTAAATAAATAAAACACCCAGAATGTAACTAAAGCTGGCAGCTTGTTCCAACCCCACAGGTCATATTCCACGGCCTAACTGCTTTCACTCACGATCCAGAGGCCTCCTGCTGCCATAACCCTGAACTTAAGTGAAAGTACCCACTGACAGCTCCTCCTTCTTCCATTTGCTCACCTAGTAGCCAGTTCCTGAAAAGACAAGAAATTCCCAGCCCTGCCCACAGCTACAGTACTTGAGCCCACGGAGGAAGGAATGAGGCAGGCTGGGCAGGGGAAGAAAATTTGAGGTCAGAGCCAGCCAGGCCCTTAAGAAATAAGCTCTTTGGGGCGCCTGGGTGGCTCAGTCGGTTGAGCATCCGACTCTTGGTTTTGGCTCAGGTCGTGATCTCAGGGTCGTGGGATCGAGCCCCGCGTTGGGCTCCACACTCAGCATGGAGTCTGCTTGTCCCTCTCCCTCTGCTCCTCTCCCCCACTCATATGCTCTCTAAAATAAATAAATAAATAAAAATCTTAAAAAAAAAAAAAAATCAGCTCTTCACTTTGTTCCAGTCCCCAGGCTCCCTGAGAATCTCTCAAAGCTGTGTATCCTCACCCAGAAAAATGCACCCACTTGCACAAGACGGTGTAGGTAATGAATGCCCTTAAGCTCAGGCACAGACCTCTGGGATAAGGCCTGTTCTTGTCTAGTTTCCTCTTCAAGTTGCCCACAGGTAGACCGAGTGGGGAAGGGTTACTTATCATAAAACCAGGCCCTCAAACTTGGCTTCAGGACTTTTTAATTCAGGGCTCTCTTAACAATGACCATTTTAGGGGCACCTGGGTGGCTCAGTCGTTGGGCATCTGCCTTCGGCTCAGGTCCTGGTCCCGGGATCCTGGGATCGAGCCCCGCATTGGGTTCCCTGCTCGGCGGGAGGCCTGCTTCTCCCTCTCCCACTCCCCCTGCTTGTGTTCCCTCTCTCTCTCTGTCAAATAAATAAATAAAATCTTTAAAAAAAAAAATGACCATTTTATTTTGCAATGACTTTGTGCATGACCTAATCTGGAAGCCATTCTGCTAATGAGTCTGACATGACCACTGTCCACTGTAGGCCCAACAGGTAGCATATTCCTCCGTCTCCATCATTCCCTGGGCCCATCTCCCTCCAGTCATCTTGAAACCAAAATACTCTCCAAACCTCAAATCTTCCACATGCCCATAGACCAGGGGTAAGCAAACCATGGCCCACGGCTTGTTTTTGCCAATAAAGCTTTATTAAAACATGCTCATCTATGTATGGCTGCTTTCACTCTACAATGGCAGAGTAGTTGCAACAAAGGACATATGGCCTTGCAAAGCCTAAAATACTCATTTTCTGGCCCTTTATAGTAAAAGTCTGCTGACCCTTGCAGTATAGACTGACCCCACCTATAGATGGCTAAGTTTACCATCCACCAATACATCTAAATGCCCAGGCATAGACATGAACACAGCAAAAGCCATTTTCTATAGATACTATCTCTCTACAACTTGGCTACCCCCTGAAATCCTCCAATCAGTTCCTACCCTTATCTCCAGAAGATAAATGCCCTCCTCCAAATATCCAGACCCTTTCAAATCCTAATTTAAACTTCCAAACCTATAAATATCCCCTCCAGCACAGAAGGACCCAATCTCAAGGAACGCCTCCCAAATCCCATGTCCACCAAGAACTCCAACACACACAGCAATCGCCCAAACTCACACATGCCCCAAAAGACCAGTTTCCTGAAATCCTATACTCCCCTTCAAACACTTTCTAAATCTCCACATGTATTTCCTAATTCCTAACAGAAGCCCCCCTAACTGCAAAAAAAAAAAAAAAGGCTATTTTTGTGAGGACAAAAACATAAAAGCTCCCTAACACATAAGACTAATCCCAAACCATATATTTCTCAAAGCCCAAAAAACTCCCAAACACTCCCAAAGAATCCTCACCAATGACACGTGCTTACTGCAGGGCTCACTGGAGTTTATTAGGTACTGTTCTAACCATTCCCGCTAATCCTTCCCAGTCCCTTTGAAGCAGGTAGCCTATTAGTCCCAGCGTCCAGATGAGGCACAGAAAGGTTTAACCCCACATCGCGGGTCAGACAGGTAGGAAGGACTCGAGAAAGGCGAAAGCCCAGGCATTCTGGCTCCAGACTTGGCACCCCTGGATTCTTTACTTTGCTTTTAAGTCTCCCCATGAGCTTCCCAAATCACATACCCACCAAACACCCCCAACCGCAAAGGAGACCCCTACAATACAACGGAAACTTCAACATTACATAAAAGAACCCAAACCCAAGCTCCAAGGCTCCCCCTAAGCTCAAGGGAACCCCAAGTATCCCCCACACCCACGCAAACACTTCAGGCCCCAAAATACCGCTTAACTGCAAAGGGAGCCCCCCAATTTTGTAACCGCCCCCCCAACCCACTCAGACGACCCTCGAAACCTAGACACGCCCCTAAAGTACCCTCACCGGTGAGCCCCGCCCCCCCAGCGGCGGGAGAGGGTCGCAGCACACACGCATGCGCACAAGAGAAGAGGGCCCGCCCCCTCGCTCTTTCCCTCCAGACTTCGCGCGGACAGCCGCGCGACTAGTTTCTCTCCGCCCCTTTGTTGACAGACCCGCGCGTGACGCCCCCAGCCAATGAGCGGCTGCCGTTCGGGGCCGTGCCCATATAAGGAATGCCTTGGCGAAGGGGCCTAACTTCGAAAGAGGGAGGAGTAGGCGAGAGGTGAAGGGGGTGTGGAAACAGTGGAGTGTAAGAGAGCGAGGAACAATTCCCAACTCCTTGCTAAAACGGAGGAACAAGACCAGGAGAGAGGCCAAGGTATTCAAGGAGAGGTTTATTACACGACGTTCCCTCTAAACAGGAGCCCTGATTGACAGTTGAGATTTAAAGGACCAAGCAGCTCCGGGATTGAGACTCGAGGGCGGAAGGAAACCGGCAGAAAGATAAGCGCCCAGGTTTGGCTGGAAACCCTGAAGACCGAGATTCCCTGCGGGAGAAACTGGGCAGCAGAATCACTTCATCCTTGAAGAACAAATGGCCGAACCCTGCGACGACTCCCTCGGCACTGAGTTCAGCCTCGGGGCTTGGCATCAAGGATCAGGCTGTGTGGCCAAACGCACCTTTCCGTTCAACCTGTCCAACCAAGCGCCCCAAATCTGACTCAGACTTAGTACAAGAAAAGAATATCAAATGCCCCGATAATGCTTTTTAAATATTAATTACCTGTTAAAATGATAATACTTAGGATATAATTTAGTTAAATAAAGTACTTAAAATTAACTTCATCTCTTGACTTAAGATTGGCTACTATAAAATTTTAAACTATACATACGGCTCGCATTATATTTCTATTGAACAGCGCTGGTCTAGATCCTTTCAATGCCAGGCCCATTCAAGAGACACCCAAAGGGGGCTCCACTGTAGGCGGTCACCTGTCCCCCCACCACCCTGCCCCAGCCTTGCCTGCTTCCAACCATCCTGCAAGTCACGGCCAGAAGGGTCTTCTTATAGCACAAACCTGACCCCGTCCCTACCCTGTTCAAAAACTACCATGACTCCCCAGTGCCCCTGGGAAAAAGCCCAGGTACCCAGCAGGACAGGTTGCCCACACAGAACTGGTGTGAGTTGGAGCAGGGATGTGAATCCAGGAATCTGATTCAAGACTGCTGTGCTCTATTATTGCTTTGCTATATTCTCTGGTGTCCTAGCTCAGCCATTCCCTCCAAGAAGCTGAAACCCCTAGGCTGGGTCAGACTCCACCTCTGGGCTCTCACCCACATTGGCCTCCTGGCTTTTTATTCCTCTAGAGTCACCAAGCTCTTCCCTTCTGTGGTCTTTGCATTTGCTGTTCCCACTAACTGGAATGCTTTCCCCCCAGATCTCCACATGGCTCAGTGCCTTATTTCATTTGCGTCTTTGCTCAAATGTAACTTTAACAGAAAGGGCTTGGCCAAGCTTCCTTCTTGGAAACCTGCCACCTGACCAGAGGAGGACCTCTGTCTGGGTTCCCAAGTCCCAGCCCTGCCCACTGCAGTTATCACTGTTCTAGGGATGGATCTGGTCTCCTCTATGGGACAGTGGACCCAGTAGGGCCAGAACAATCAGGGTCATCATGGTGCCCCCAGCCACACTGCCCAGCATGGGACTGAATGGATGAATCAAAGCTCCCTCCCCTGGAACAACAAGTCCTAAACTTTATGAGGCCTGGGTGTGCCTAGGTGTGAAACTCTGTTTCACACCCAGGTTCTGTCTGGGTCCTAGGTCACCGGGGCAGAATTTTCTAACTTCCCCCACACTGAGCCCTCCACGAGGCCCTCCATTAGGTCAGCTTTCAGAGAATGCTCCATGAAGATCCGTTTATTGTAAAACATCATGACCCAGAAAGACTGAAAATTTTTTTAAAAAATGGAAAAAGACCAGACAAATATGAACCAAAAGATAAATAGAAGAGAGACAATATCATTTAAAAAAACAATAAGGGGGGGTGCTTGGCTGGCTCAGTCGGTAGAGGATGCAACTCTTGACCTCGGGGTTGTCGGTTCAAGCCCCACGTTGGGTATGAAGATAACTCAAAATAAATTTTTTTTTTTTTAAGATTTTATTTATTTGTCAGGGGGAGAGAGAGAGAGAACAAGCACAAGTAGGGGGAGTGGCAGGCTTCCTGCTGGCAAGGAGCCCAATGTGGGGCTCGATCCCAGGATGCTGGGATCATGACCTGAGCCGAAGGCAGACGCTTAACCGACTGAGCCACCCAGGCGTCCCTTAAAAAATATTTTATTTATTCATTTGTCAGAGAGGGAGTGCGCACAAGCAGGGGGAGAGGCAGAGGGAGAAGCAGGCTACCTGCTGAGCAAGGAGCCTGACGTGGGACTCGATCCCAGGACCCTGGATCATGACTGGAGCCAAAGGCAGACTCTTAACTGACTGAGCCACCCAGGTATCCCTCAAAATAAAATCTTAAAAAAAAAAAGTAACAGCTGACAAAAGCAAAAGGTATTAGTAGGCACAAAGATGGTAACGAAATAAACTGACCCATTATATACAAAAGTTCTCAACATACATGCTAACACAATGGCCTCAAAATGTATAAAGGAAAAAACAAGAGAATGGCAAGCACTTTGGCAAATCCACAACCGTGATGGGAAACTGCAATGTATCTCTCCGTAAGAGGTGGGCTGAACAGATAAAATTAGTAAGGAACTGAACCCCATGATCGACAATCGGTGGGATGCCCCCAACCATTCGAGAATCCAGTTTACACCCCTTATCTGACAGTCTGAGGTCCTCCTGCTTGCTGGCTCGGAGCTGGTCGCCTGGCACACAGAGATGACACTGAGCTCACCAGGAGGAGCTCGTGAGAAACGGGGCAGACATCCAAATAAACCATCATGACCCGCATGAATATATTAAGAGAGAAACTGATCACAAAGGCAGTTCACACCCGAGCATCATGGTTGGGAGCCAGGCTTTGCTCGAGGCATTTTACAAATATTAACTCACTGAATTGTCACATCATCTCGCTAATCTTAACCTCATTTCAAGGACGTGGAGGCATGGAATGGCGAAGCGATTGCCCTCAGACCCAGCTTTGTGGCAGGAGTTCCTGAAGTGGCCGGCAGCTTTAGTCACTGAGCGGCACTTTTGTGCAGATCATCTTACTCGGTCCTCAAACAGGAGCAGTCCCCCTCACCGAGAGCCACAGACAATGGCCTTTCTCTTCCCGATTTATTTTTTTCCTTAGCACATATCCCTATCTAATGTACTAGAAACTTTGTTGATAAAGTTTCTTGTCAGTTTCCCCTCCCAGGACCAGTATTTTTGCCTATTTCACTTCGCTGCAGGATCCCCAGCATTTAGAACAGCACCAGGCACTTGGGCTCCTGTAACTGAGCTGCCTGGAACAGGAGACCCCGGCAGTGTGTTAGGAATGAAGTCTCTTGTGCTGAACGGACACTTCCACAGCTCTCAAGGGGATTTGTATGCACATTTGAGAAGGAATGCCCTAACCCATCAGAGGTGTGCAACGCATGTTTATTTGAACAGACTCCTAAGACCGCCACGCCGTCCGTCTTTACATGTGCTACTGGGGACCTCTTGGGAAAAGCCGGCTGGTTCCAGCCAAGTCCATGTGTGGAAATCCTGCTCCCAGGACGGAGGCAGATTGGCACCCCTTCCAGGAGCTAGTCCAGCATCCTCCCAAGCTATTTGGGATCTCTTCCTCCTGAGGCCTCCTCTGGCTGCCCCTGTCACCTGTCATTGCCGAATGACAATGACCTGGGTGAGGGCCTCTCTCCCCTCCATGCTGTGGGTTTCTGGAAGGCTGGGACCTCTCCTCAAAGGCACAGCTGCTCCAGCCTCCGCACTTGGCTCACTGGCCTAGTTTAGCTCTTCCGGCTCCATCCTTTCCACGGTAGCTGGGGAGATTGCTCCAAACATAAATCAGACCATATCAACTCCCCTGCTTAAAACCTTTCTGTTGAGAGGCGCAAGTTTGCAAAAACAAAAATACATGTCCGGGAACCCTTCTCAGGAAGCTACCGGAGGATTTGCTTCACCAAAATAAAGCGGTGAACAAAGAGAAAGGGAGCTATCAGATCAAAGACAAAAGTCTAGCCCAGAAGAGAGGCAAAAGGGCATCCCCAGATGAAGGTAAAGGGAGAGCCTGGGAGCACAGCTTGCAGTAGGTCTAGGGAGAACTTGTTTCCACAAATGCACAAAGAAAAGAGAGAACAAGCTAAGCATGCACCCTAAGAAGTTGGAACCAAGGGGCGCCTGGGTGGCTCAGTCGGTTGAGCTTCTGACTCTTGATTTTGGCTCGGGATCTCAGGGTGGTGAGATCGAGCCTGCTTGGGATTCTCTCTCTCCCTCTGTCCCTCCCCCCGCTGCCGAACGTACTCTCTCTCAAATAAATCTTAAAAAAAAAAAAAAAAAAAAAGTTGGAAGTTGGAAACAATGTCAGCTATAGCAGAATAAAGCAAAGAAAGAAGATAGGAAATAAAAAGTGGATGCCTGGCTCCCCTCACTCTGACTCAGGTGAGGCCCGCCCCCAACGCTGGGGCACCTCCATCCCACAGTCAGGGTCATGCCAGCACAGGGCTGGGCACGGAGCAGGTGCTCAGGGAATGCACTGGTCCATGGTCATGGTCACAGGAATCGGTGGCAGGATACCAGGGCTCTGTTCCTGGCCCTGCTCCTTCTATCCCCCACCCACTTGACCCCCCCCCCCATCCCCACGCAGTCCACAATCTTGATTCATCTCTCCCTTGGCTTTTTGGCCTCAGGGTCAGCCGCCCTCTCTCTCCCTCTCAAACCTTCCTTTCCAACAGCTCTTGCTGACGGCAGGAATCATCCAAATCCTCAGGATCTAGAGATCCAGGATGCAGACAGAATCCAGGCAGGGCCTGCAGACACCCCAGCTTTCCCACTTTTGGGGGTGTGTCTGTAGGTTAGGGTGCTTAACCCTTGGTGCCTCAGTTTCCTCCACTGTAAAATGCAGATAATAACAGTACCCCCACCCACAGGCTGCCTGATGATTCACGGAGATCAACCCAGCAGAGTGCTCAGTGTCAGCTAGGTACTAAGGAGAGGCTCAATATTCCGGCTCTGGGCTTATCAAGGGAAGGAGAGACTCGGTACCTAGGAGTTTGGAAATCACTGAGTAAATCAAAGACTTCGTCCCTCTTTACTTCATATTCTTTTTTTTTTTTTGAGAGAGAGAGAGAATGAGAGACAGAGAGCATGAGAGGGAGGAGGGTCAGAGGGAGAAGCAGACTCCCCGCCGAGCAGGGAGCCCGATGTGGGACTCGATCCCGGGACTCCAGGATCATGACCTGAGCCGAAGGCAGTCGCCCAACCAACTGAGCCACCCAGGCGCCCTACTTCATATTCTGAAAGGAAACTGACCCTGGTTCCTCCAGGTAGTCAAAATATGGTCATTCCTTTGTTACTGTTGCGTATTGGGTCTCAACTATTAAACGGATATTTACAGAGCAGCTACTGTATGCCAGGAACCTGTTCTGGGCACGGGGGGTGAGGCGGGGAGGAGACAGAAATCCTCGCCTTCGCAGGGCTGACATACTAACTGGAGACAGGGACAGTAAAAATAGAGTAAGTTCTAAGGTGGCAAGTGCTATGGGGAAACAAATATAGCAAGTTAAGAGGACTGGGAGTGGAAGTGGGGGTTCTGATCTTAATCGAGGGGTCAGGATGGCATCATGGAGCAGGTGACGAGCCAAGCCTTTCAGAAAACTTGTAGTTTTAGGAATCATACGGCGTTGCCAGAGCTGCTAGAAATACCCCATTAGAAATGGTAAAAATATCATGTTGTATGAGTAAGCTTCGGACAAGCACAGGCTGAAAACACATTGAAGATTTTAAGAAGAGGCAAAATGACTTGGAAGCGGACACATTTTCTAAGACAGACAAATAAATGAGAGGGGGGGAAAAAGTGTCACATGACCTCGGGGGCCCAGATGTGACATTCAGGCACAGGGATGAGTGAGAGGCTGGCCAACTTTCCCCCAAACCAAGAGGTTTTCAGAGGATTCGTGGAGAGCTGAAGACAAAGTGTTAAAGACCCCTGAAGTTAATGACACAATGACAAGCAGGCAAAGCTAGCATAAGGAGCTGCAAATGAATCAGGGAGAGAAAAACCCAAACCCGAAAAATGAGCCCGAGTGCCACCAACGTTGGGATAACAACGAACTCCCCAAGGGCAGGGTGTCAGTCTGCACACAATAGGTGCTCTATCAACACTGTGGCCCCACTCAAGGAATGAACCCCCATTTTCCAGAAGAGGAAACTGAGGTCCAGAGGGGTTGAGTGACTTGCCTAGAGTCACACGGCTAGTGTGTGATGGAGCCAGGATTCAAATCTGGGTGTTCTGGTTCCAAAGCGCATGAGCCAGGGTTTTTTCTTAAAAGAATAAAAACCATAAAGAGACCCCAGACTTACTGAGAGCTTCATATGAACTACACATTTTATACAAGTTACCTCATCAACTCTTTACAAAAGCCCCATGGCTGGAATGTGGCCCCATTTTGCCCGAGAAAACTCGAGGGCCAGAGTGGGAACGCAGCGTGGCCAAGGACACACAGCAGCAGAGGTAGAGAGCTGAACCTGGGCCTATCTGAGGCCAGTGCTTTTAACCACAAGCTTTCCTATCAGGGACAAAGAATTTATGTGATAAACTCAGGAAGCCTCACAACAAATGAACCAAACTGTTTCAAGATGAATTACACAGTTACCAAACTGCCCAGTGAGGCTGGAATAACCAAAAGGTTGGAGGGAGAAAACACAGTTGTCAGAAATAGTCCTTATTCACTAAAATACCTGGAGTTGGGCCAGGCTGGGCATTGGCAAGTGAATTATTTATATCTGGCTAGGAATCAGGATGGGAATGGGGACAGATTGAGTTTCTGAGCACCCCTTCGGGGGTCGCCCTTGGACTTGGAAGCCCAGGGGTGTAGAGGGTGGGAAACAAGAAGAGACAGATATGGGGGCAGCCTGCGGGAGAAGGAAAAGGGAGGCAGCCTGGCTGATGTCTCCCTCACTGGTCCCTGTCTTCTGCGTTCTTTCTCAAGTCTGTTTCCCACTCTCTGTTCAAAAAATGACAACTCATGTGTATTGAGCACTTACTCCAAGAACTTTACGTGCTTACCTCCCTGAACCCTCTAACCTTCTTAAAGTTACTGATCCCAATTTATAGTTAAGGAGAGACCCAAAGACTTGCCCAAGGTCACACGACAAATGAATGGCAGGGCTAAAATTCGAATTGAGGACTGCTTCTGTTCTGGAGTCTCTGCCCTAACTCATAACACTGTATTTCAGTACAAGAAGAGGGGGCGAAATCACAGTGGTGAAAGCAGATTCTGAGCCAGTATGCCTAGTTTGGAATCCTGAGTCTACCGCTTAATGCTGGATGACCTTGGGAAAGTTGCTTAAGTTCTCTGTGCCTCTGCTTCCTTTGGGGAGAATGGAGATAACCCCACCTATAGACCTTAGGGGTGTTGTCAGAATTAAATTAGTTAATATGCACGAGGAGTTAAGAAAAGGGCCAGGCACTTCCTAAACTCTTAAGTGTTAGCTGTAATCCACTGTGGAGAGCCCCTGCCTGCTTCTTAGCTGTGGTGTGCCCTGATCAGTGCCAGGTTTTGAGAAAAACGCCTCTAGGGTTGGACTGATAAGAAGGGAACCCATTAGCACCTGTGACCCAGTCACATTTCTCGGGTGAGAAACTTCCCACCAACAGCTCCCAGACCGAGGAATTATTGCAAGGGAGGGTAACAATCTTAAGGAGTCTCCCCTCTTCTCAGTGGCAAGTTGTTCCCACAACACAGATAAGGGCACCGAGTTTCAGAGAGGGGAGACTTACCCAGGTCTCAAAGGAGTGACAGATTAAGAGATCAGAATGCTGGACTGCCAAAGCACAGAAGGCACTACACTTTCGAGATCCCTCTGGAGAAATGAGAGTGCAAAAGGTTCTAAGGCTCCTTCTGGCCATCTTATCTACAGTTCTGTGACTGTCCAGTTTCTCGGGAGTCTCTGGCTGGTCTAGGCAAACTATCGTTGCATCCAGGCGCCTAAAGCCATGCTCCCCACCCCACCCCCACAGTACGGCAGCCTCACCAACACACCACTCTACCATTGATTTCTCTCTCCCACCACCTCAGCTTGCCCTCCTGCCCCCAATCTGATCTAGAGGCCCTAACCCACCGCATCCACGGCTGGTCTCTCCTTCGGAGTCTACAGTCCCCCTCATTCATCTAGCTCTGACCCCCATGCCTTTCCGCATCCCCCAGGCTACCCGCCTCGAAACTGCTCCCTTCAGGGCCTCTGCCGGGACGCCCAGCCCCTTCTCCAACTCGGGACTCCCTTCCCCAGCTCTGAGCTCCCTTACAATCAATCCCAAAGCTCGACTCCTTCCCCACCTCCAAGACCCCTCCCCAGCCCCCATTCTTCTACTACTCCCTCCGGCTCCCATTCCTCCCGCACCCTTCCCCAAAGCGATCTCTCGTCGTCCAGCCCCTTCTTTAGCCCCAGCTTCTTCCTTCTTGCCACCTGGCCCCGAACCCCCGCCCCAGCTTTCAAGAGCCCCCGGCCCCGACTCGGGGTTCTCACCATCTCCCCGCGCCGCAGCTCTCTCGGCTACGCGGGTTTCCCCCACTCGCTCCTCTCCAACCTCCCCTTCCGGGTTCCCGCCCCGAAGCCCGCTGGGAATTGGAGTCCGAGCGGCCACGGACTACACCTCCCAGAAGGCAGCGTGACCACGCTTGGAGGTGGGGAAAGGAAGCAAACTGGGCGGGCTGAGGACAAGAACGACTCTAACTCCCAGGAGGCAGAGAGGGCGCTTTGTAGCGCAGGCGCAGAGAGCGCCCCCGCCAGGAGGACTGGGAGATGGAGTCCAGTCTCCTCCATTTTGGCCCGGGGCCCCTGGAAAGAGATTGAGCAAATTTCAAAGAGACGTTTGTGAGGGGTGAAGAGTTGGGAAGGAGCAAGTTTATCGATTTCCTTATGCTTATTAACATAATAATTAACAGTGCCTTGTACTTTCTCAAACATTTTTCCATCTCTTCCCCCCCATTTTCTTACCATCACCTCCTCTAATTTACAAATGAGAAAATTAAGCCTTAGGAGGGAGGAAAGCCCCATGAACTAGGAACTATCCAATATCCTAGAAGCTTCACGAGGACAGGCACCTTTGTGTATCTCATTCAAGCACCCAGAACAGTGTAAATAAGTGTTGTGCAATATTTACTACATACCAACCATATGCCAGACACCCTGCAGACAACCCAAGTATTACCCCAAATTTGGAGAAGTTAAGGCAAAAAGAGATGAAACCTCTTCTCCATGGCAACTCAGCAAGAAAGTGATTTGAACTGAAGTGTGTTGGACATCAGGGCCTCTACTCTCCACTCGGTCTTTAGATCGCTTCCCCTTAAGCTATATTTCCCAGTCTATCCTCATCGGCCATGAGAAAGAGCTTTGGAAAATAGAGCATTTGCTCTGTCAAGGAACGTACATCTTCGTGAAAGGAACTGCTACTAAGGGCCAGTTCCCATGGCCCTCCTCTTTGAATCTTTTCTCAATTTATGGCTCTTTAATGCAGCCCGTGCTTCCCTAGGTTCTCAAGGTCTGTGAGCCTTCCCGATTGCACTGGGAACACCGCGGTGAAATTCCCAACTTCCGGCATGATCCTTGGCACACGGTAGGCCCTTATTAAGATATTGCACTGAAGGGGAAAGGTGGAAAGGGGGCCAGAAAGGAAACTGACGAGATCTCTTTTCTCCTGAGAGATGGCAGTTGGGGAGACCCCGCCTCCTCATCAGGATCCCCAGGCTCTGGTCGGCAGGAGTCGGGTGGGGCGGGGGTGGGGCCAGGCGGGGGCGTGGCCGGCCGAAAAGGCGGGCAGCTGACTGAGCGCTGATTGGTCGGCACTTTGGCGCGCTCCAGCAAAGGCTTTGTCGCGAGGCGCGAGGCCAAGCTCGTGCTGAGCTAGAAGCCGGGGCCCTTCCCCAGGCGCGCCTGCGCACGGCCACTTGGACTCTGCCGTTTCCCCTCTCCAGTCTCGCGCCCAGCACACCTTGGCGGGAACTGGTGGGGGCGTGGCCTGGCCTCAGGAGCTCACTTTTGCTCCCTTCCACAGGCCTCCCGCAGGAGCCTCGTTCCAAGGGGATTCGCGCCCACCCCACGACCGGGTGGGGAACGCAGTGGCCGGGGCCCGCCTGGGGCTCGCGCGCGTGGCCAGCCTCCCGGGACAGGCGCGAGACACTGTCTGATCAGGCTCCCGAGTGTGGGACTGGCGTGAAACCAGAAGGGGGGCCTCACGCCATTTTGCACGTCCTGAGGCGCGTGCTGGAGGCCGACGGGGAACGGGGCAGGGGACAGCCCGCTGGAGGGGAGCGTGAGGTCCGCTCAGGAGCAGCACTCTGTGGTCGCGGCCTTCCTCCGGGAGTTTCAGGGGGACAGGAAGGCGGGCGTGCCCAGGTGCTCGGAGTGAGGCAGGCCAGGCGCGGAGCTGGAGTTTGGGTTTGAGGCTGGGCCTAGGTTTTGGGATCCAGGCTCAAGTTTGAGACAGGGAAGGCTCTGTCTGAATAGTGTTGGGGCTTTGGGGTCACAAGCTAGGATCTGGGATCTCCGGCTTCATATCTGGCTGTGACTAGTATTGGAATCTGAAGGTGTTGGGTTTTGTGACTGGAAGTTTTCCTGTTGGAATCTGGAGAACCTAATTTTAGGATGTGGGTGTCTTAGTTTTGAATTCTGGAGTGTCATTTGGGAGTCTGGTGTCTGATTTGGGAGGTTTGAAGCTTCAGTATAGATTCAGGGTCTAGAATCTCAGTGTAGAGTATGAGGTATGAGATTTAGGGTCTGGAATCACGGTTTGGGATTTTGAGGATTAAATTTGGGGGCCTGGAGTCCCCACGTTGAGTATGGGGCTTCAATTTTGGGACTCACATGTGAGATCTCAGCTTTAGGGTTGGGGGTCACAATTTGAAGGTCTGAAGTGACAGTTTGGGGGTCTAGAGGTCTTTATTTTTGGATCCGAGGTCAATTTGGGAGACTGTTGTTTGCTATGGGGCTTGGGTTTCTTACTTGAGGGTTTGGGTTCTCTATTAAGGTTTGTGGTCTGTGATCTTAATGGGATTGGGTTGTCTTTGGAGATCAGAAATGGACAGTTTGGGGGTCTAGAGTATCTCAGTATTAGAGTTTAGGGTTTTGGGGTTTGGGAGGGCACCTTTTTGGTTTTTGTTTTTTTTTTTTAAAGATTTTATTTATTTATTTGACAGAGAGAGACAGAGTGAGAGAGGAACACAAGCAGGAGGAGGGGAGAGGGAGAAGCAGGCTTCCCGCAGAGCAGGGAGCCCGATGCGGGGCTCGATCCCAGGACACCGGGATCATGACCTGAGCCGAAGGCAAACGCTTAACGACTGAGCCACCCAGGCGCTCCCCTTTTTGGGTTTTAGATCCTCACTTTGGGAGTTTAAAATCCTAGTTTTGGTGTCCTAACATTGCAGTTTAGAGATCTCAAACCACAGTTTTCAGGCCTGGTGGTAGGACATCTCACTATTAAGACCAAAGCTCTGAAGTTAAAGTTTGGGAATTTGCTGCTTTTAGTTTTAGGTGTTGATCACGACTTGGCCCAAATTTACAACTTGGGATTCATGGACTTCAGTTTAGAGTTTGGGGGTTTGAATTTGGTCTCTGGGCCCATATTTGTGGGGGGTCGGGGACTCTTGGGATCTCTGAGTGCTCAAAGGAACAACATGGGGAAAATGAAGGTTGCCCACCATGTGGCCCATTCCTCTTGGAATCCCAGAGGTCACTTAATAATTCTTTCTTTTTCCCTCTTTGCAGATGTGGGGCTCCAGCAGACACCTGTGTTCCCTTGGATGGCCCAGAGCCTGTTCCCTGGGTTCCAGTGACAGGTAAGGGCTCTCCCCTGTCTATCTCTGTTCCAGCTTTGGCCACTCTGGTTGAATAATAACAATAATGTTTACTGAGCATTTACTGTTTGTCAGACTCTTTGCTAAGCCCTTTTGTTTGTATGATATGCTTTAATCCTTACACCTCCACAAGGAAATAGGTGCGAATATTACCGCCATTTTCAAGATGAGAGAACTCTGAGGTGGTTGCCAAAGATCATCTCAGAGGCCCTGCAGGCTTTAACATTTGGAGTTTTGTAAATGCCCTGCCTTCCTCTTTTATGCATGTATACATTCATCCATCAAGCACCTACCAAGTGTCAGGAATCTCATAAGAAGGGATGTTCACAGGATATTGAGGGTTATATCGGATTCCCCTCCCCCAGCCTGGATAAAGAAAAGGGAGCCAGAGTTCATCTTATCTTCCCTATCTCCCAGAATGACTTACTGTCCATCCATCTCTTCATTCATTAATTAACTCCAAAATTAAGCATCTGCTTTGTTCAGGTTCTCTACTTAGGTACTGTGCTCAGAAGGAGCACCATGAAGAAAATGAAGAATGCCCATCCCACTGCTCTTTCCTCCTGGAATCCCAGAGGTCACCAACAATGTTGGGGGGCAGTCTTTCCCCCTTTACAGATGTGGGGTGGGGGGGTCATTGTATTAATAAAGACTCTTAGTTGCCATGAACAGAAACCTAGCTAAAACCAGCTTAGGCATAAAAGGAGATTCATTGGGTCCTTTAAGCCAAAAATTCAGGGGCATCAGTGTTGGCTGGTTCCATGTGAGGATTAAATGATGTTGCCAGGAACCTGCCTCTCTGGGCTCTGCTGTTGCCCTGTGTTGGCTTCCTTCTCAAGCAGACTCTCCCTTTGTGAGGGCAAGATGGCTCCCAGCAGCTCCAGGGCCACATCCTGCCAGCCTGACAACCCCAGCCGAGAGCCTCTGTCTGGGAGCCATTGATTCTGATTGGCCAAACCTGGGTTATGACCCCAATCCTGAGCCAATCACTGTGACTCTTCTTAGCTGGACCTTAGTTCTTTTTTTTTTTTTTTTAAGATTTTATTTATTTATTTGACAGAGAGAGAGACAGCGAGAGAGGAAACACAAGCAGGGGGAGAGGGAGAGGGAGAAGCAGGCGTCCCGCCGAGCAGGGAGCCCGATGTGGGGCTCGATTCCAGGACCCTGGGATCATGACCTGAGCCAAAGGCAGACGCTTAACTACTGAGCCACCCAGGCACCACGCTGGACCTTAGTTCTGTGCTGCTAGTGGAAGGGGTGGTTGGGGCCCACCTCTCTGAACCACATAGAGCCAGTGGGGGAGAGGGGTGGTCCCAAAGGAAAGTATTACCAGGCAAGGGGGGTTAAATGTCAGTCCAAAGACAACAGCCTTATCAACTGTAGTTATCCAATACAATACTTCCACCCCATTCTTCAACATCCCTTATCCCTAAAAAATTCTGACAAATGACTGTCCACTTTCTGTCTGTAACATTTTTTGAGCACTCTCAATGTGCCAGGTGTTATGCTCAAGATCTTTCCAGACAAGATCAGACTTTCTAGCCACTTCCATTTTATCAATGAGTTAAAAACAGCATCAGAAAGAGGAAAACGTGTCCAAAGTCACACAGCAAATGGCAGAGCTGGGATTCCGATCTAGGTCTGTCCTATTCAAAAGCTGGAACTTATAACCAACTATGAGGCTGCCTGTTGGGATTGCCCCCTGCTTTGTCCTACTTTGGGGCAGCTCTTATTCTTAAATCTCTGCACATGTTAAAGCAAATTAGGGTCTGGGCCTTGGTTTTCCTGTATCTAATATGAGAAATTTGGACCAGCTCTTCTAGCTCCTGTAAAATAAAAGAACTAGGGAGGGTTTAGGCTGATTGGCTCAGGGAAGAGGAAACCCAGGAATTAGGTCATTTGCCATTTCAAAGGCTGAGACCATCAGAAGACCGGAGCATTCATAAAGTCAACAATTTTTTGTTGAACACTTACTAAGTGCTGGTCATTATTCTAGGAGCTAGGGATATAACTAGGGCCACATAAGACTTGCTTGGGCCCTAGGCAATTTTGCCTTCTCGGGCTGTTCCTCCATTTTTTAAAAAGCTTTCTTTCTTTCTTCCTTTTTTTTTTTTTTTAAGATTTTATTTATTTATTTGACAGAGAGAGACACAGCGAGAGAGGGAACACAAGCAGGGGGAGTGGGAGAGGGAGGAGCAGGCTTCCCACTGAGCAGGGAGCCCAATGCAGGGCTCGATCCCAAGACCCTGAGCCGAAGGCAGACGCTTAACGACTGAGCCACCCAGGCGCCCCCTTTCTTCCTTTCTTTTTTAAGGTTTTATTTATTTATTTGAGAGACAGAGCATAAGCGGGGAGGAGGGGCAGAGGAAGAGGGAGAAGCAGGCTCCCGGCTGAGCAGGGAGCCTGAGCAGGGCTCAATCCCAGGACCCAGAGATCATCACCTGAGCTGAAGGCAGACACTTAACCGACTGAGTCACCCAGGCGCCCAGGCCCCTTCCTCCATTAAAAACGTATTTAAAGGGGCGCCTGGGTGGCTCAGTTGGTTAAGCGTCTGCCTTCGGCTCAGGTCGTGATCCCAGGGTCCTGGGATCGAGTCCCACATCGGGCTCCCTGCTCCACGGGAAGCCTGCTTCTCCCTCTCCCACTCCCCCTGCTTGTGTTCCCTCTCTCGCTGTCTCTCTCACTGTCAAATAAATAAAATCTTAAAAAAAAAAAAAAAAGTATTTAAAATTATAGTTTACAACAACACTGGCATAGAATTTAAAAGAAATTAAAACATTTTTAGGGCACCTGGCTAGCTCAGGTGGTGGAGCACGTGACTCTTGATCTCTGGATTGTGAGTTCAAGCCCCACGCTGGGTGTAGAGATGACTTAAAAATAAAATCTTAAAAAAAAAGAAATTAAGACGTTTTCATGAGCCCTTAAAAGTGGCACCAGATTTCGACTCTGTGCTTACTGGGCCTAATGAGTAAGTCAGTCCGGGATATAAACATTAATAAAATAGACAAAAATCCCTGCCCTTTGGTGTTGATAATAAAGAAAGAAGATTTCAGATTCTGATAAATGATACGGGGATGTGACCAAGAATGTGCTTAGCTAGATTGGTTGGTCAGGAAAGGTCTCTCTGAGGTTACATTTAAGCTCCGTGCTGAATGGCAAAGTAAAACCAGCCATACAACAATCAGGGCAAAAGAACATTCCAGGTGGAGGGGGGCGCCTGAGTGGCTCAGTCGTTAACCGTCTGCCTTCGGCTCAGGTCATGATCCCAGGGTCCTGGGATCGAGTCCCACATTGGGCTTCCTGCTCAGCGGGAAGCCAGCTTCTCCCTCTCCCACTCCCCCTGTTCGTGTTCCCTCTCTCGCTGTGTCTCTCTCTGTCAAATAAATAAATAAAATCTTAAAAAAAAAAAAAATTCTAGGTGGAGGGAATAGGAAAGGCCCTAAGGCAGAAAGAAACTTGTTTAGAGAAACGGAAAAAGGACCTGTGTGGCTGGAGCTGGCCTGTTCCCTGAAGACCCAGAGGGCAGAGCTGGGATTAGTGGGTGAAAATTACAGAGAAGAACTTGTCTGAAACCAGAACCATCCAGCAAGGAAAGGGGCAGACTTGGGAGGAAGTGCCTGGCTTGCAGAGGCCCCCAGGGAGCACACCCCAAGTCACACCTATTCAGGACTCCTGCCCAGGAGATGTCAAGATTTTGTGATGCCTCATCGTCACCCTTTTCCTCCCGCCAAATTTTTTCCCAGGAACTGCTGTGTTTGCACATAGAAGGCTCTCAGTGCTTTGCAAAACCCAGAGTAAACACCCAGGGACTATAGTTGATACGAAATTCTTTTTCTCAGCCTTGGTCAGGTCACACCTTGAACTTAAATAGGCCTGGACACTTTTTTTCTTCCTTGCTTTCTATGTTGTTTCTCGCTGGGGCTTCCAGGAGGTCCTTCTAGAACAGAAGGAAAGTGATATGCAAAAAGTAAATATCAGGGCTAAACAGGACTTTAGAGGTCAGCCTACCCAGTTTTCCTCCAAAGATAGAACCCCAACGCCCTTGCCCCTCAAAGTTATGGCTTCTAGCAGGAGGTAACTAAAGACGAGAGATTTTTTTTTTCTTTCATTCCTTCATTCAGCTGACATATATGTGTGTCTTCTGTATTCATAGCGGTTTTGAGAGGGTGCACTAATGATATCCTCCCCTGCGTAAAGCCCCTTTATGGCTTCCTGTTGGTCTTCAGATAAAGGCAAAACTCTTCTGTACTACGAGCCTTTGAGACCCTGCCTCATCTGGCCCCTATCTTCTTCTCCAGCCTTGTCTCACCCCACAAGACTCCTTGCCTTCTGTGCACCAGATAGGGCAGCTTTGGTTCCTTTGAGTTCTCCCTGCTTCCTTGTGCCACAGGGCCTTTGCGCATGTCCCCTCTATCTGAAATGTGCTTGTTCCCTCTTCACCTATACATCTCCACTCATCCTTCAGAACCAGTTCTGACCAGGTTTACTTCCTCAGGGAAAACGTTGTAGATTAGATCAAAGCCACCTGTTTCAAGCAGCCTTCTTCTTTGTCCCCATCAGGGCCAACTCCCTGGGTGTGCAAACTCATATGCAGTTACAGAGCCCTGTGTTTAGAAGAGCCTGACGTTTGGTTTAATGCCCTGCTCTCACCACCTTGAAAACCTTAATTTTTAAAAAGGGGGCCCCACGTTTTCATTTGTAAGGCTCCCCTCCCCAGCAAGTTATATAGCTGGTTCTGGTCCTAATTGGAATTTTATGCTTGTCTGTGTGTGACAATCTGATTAATGACTTTATCCCTGATGGTCCTGTGGGCTCTAGAAGGGGCTGTATTTTGGGTTTTATACTTTTATCCCTATCACCTAACACCATTCCTGGCCCATCGTAGGTGCTCAATAAGTAATTGCTGAATGAGTGAGGGAGGATGATTCTTTTAGGACTTCAGGGTTTGGTTAGGGAGGTAAGTGCGTCTCCCACCCTGCTCCCCCATCTCCTCGAGAGCAGTGACAGTGTCTTCCCTCTCCTTCTGTGGTGTCCAGCGCAGGGTCAGTGTGTGGGTTTGAGTAGGAACTGAACACCCATCTGTAATCAAGGGAGTGTTTGGGGGCCTGGCCAGGCCGCAGGTGACAAAGTATTGTGGACATTCAGAGCAGGGGAGGAAGGCAAGGGAGGTCTCCGGAGGCTTTTTGGGCAGGTGGCAATGGTACTGAGCCCTGAGGGGAGGCAAGAAAGGATTGGGTGGAGACAGGGTGGTGTCCGGGCATTCCCAAAGGAGTTGTGTGTGAGTCTGGCAACAGCACATAATTTGGGAGAGACACTCCAATGTCTTTGTGTCCCCATCTGTCGAGAGAGAGAGATGGAGGTGTGTGTGTGCAGGGTTATATTATGAATTATGAATGCAGGGATTAGATCCTGGAAGTTCTGCATCCCCAGGAGTCAGCTTCTGTCATGCCCTCATTTATTTATTTAGCAAATATGCAGTGAGTTCCCACGGTGTGCCAGACCCTCTTCTGGATGCTAGAGATACAGTGCCCGCCCCCTCCCCCCCAGCTCTCAGCTCAGAGCAGGGCTCAGAGAAATGCATGAGCACGGGGTTGAGGGCCCTTAGCAGGGGTACCTCACCTGTCCTGTAAGAGATGAGACCAGAATGGTCAGCCGGGCCAGGTCTTGAGGGCCATTATAAGCCGGATTAAGGCTTTCAACTGGGTCCTTAATAATGGATGGCATCGAGAGTTCTGAAGCACTTACTAGACAACTAGAGTATCAGGCTCCGTTCTGGACGATTTCACACACACAGGTGTGTTTGGTCCTACTGGTAATCCTCTGAGCCTCAGTGAATATCCTCATTCCCATTGCCCAGATAAGAAAACCATGGCCAGATCTGTGTTGCAGAAAGCTCACCCTGATGCTAGTAGACAGGATGAACTGGAGGAGGCCGGGGGGAGGCTGGGAGGGCTAGGGGGACAGCCACACGTGGACTAGGGCAGGGCCTGGGGCTGGAGAGAAAGGATTGGAAGGGGAATGGGTGAGATTTGATGAGACCTACGATGCCTAGGATTCTGTCTGGGGGTGCTGGGGTGGACAGCCTCTCTGAGATGGGGAGCACGGAGACAGGTGGTTTGGGGGGGTCAGGTGCCAATGTCCTAACCAATACCAGCTCTCGGCCCCAAACAGGAGGCAGAGGAAGAACCACACCAGCAAACTTCATGAGTTGGCGCTGCTGTTGCCTGTGGCCCTGAAGACAGGCACCAAGAAGCTCACCAAGGTATGGGGGTGGAGGGAGAGGAGGCGGATGTGGGGGGCAGGTCTGAAAATCTCAGTAACCGGGTTACTGTCTCTCGTCCTGGGGCCCCAACACAGACCCTCTCGGCGACAGCACCAAGATGGGCATGGTCCCGCCCTGAGTGGGCCTTTCTGTGATCCCATCACTAGAAGCCTGGGGGATCCTTTCTTGCAAAGGGGCAGGGGCAGCTGGGAGGGAAAGATCGGCAAGGAGCCAGATAAAAGTCATCACTTTGGGGAGTCAAACAGCCATGGGTTCGAGCCTGTCAGCCCTGAAGCGGCAGGACTCTGGGCAGGGCCCTCAGCTTCTCAGCCTCTCAAGCATCCTGTTTCCCAGCCATAAAACGAGGGAACATAATGTCTACTACCCAGAGATATTGTGAGGCCCAAACGGCACACTAGCCGTGACCGTCCTCGAAGAAATGTCACTTCCCTCTCTGAGTCCCTTGTCCTGGGTCCTGGGGGCGGCATCTCCATCTCCCGAGGTAGCAGGACTTAAAGCTGCTCTGCGCGTCCCCCAAGTGGCTACTCGATAAATACATACGGGGCTGAGCTGCCTCCTCACTCCGCCAGTGGCGACAACTTACTAAGGGTCTCAGAGATCTTGAAGGCGTGGTGGGATGTTTTCTTGCTATAGTTCCTCTCATTCCATCACGTATCCACTTAT
Organism: Mirounga leonina; assembly: GCF_011800145.1. Taxonomy (NCBI): domain Eukaryota; kingdom Metazoa; phylum Chordata; class Mammalia; order Carnivora; family Phocidae; genus Mirounga; species Mirounga leonina. The sequence continues at coordinate 2,479,297 of NW_023270718.1, forward strand.
TCATCAGCCAGTTATGGAAAGACTGTTGGATGGCAGAAGCTGTTCTGGTCGCAACGAGGGGAGGCAAAGGAACTTGAGACCCGCCCCTCATCTGCTGGGAACTCAGAATGTGGTCAAGACAATAAAGATTCCAACCCAGGAATCACCGATCCCCAGCTAGAACGTGCTTCTTGCCTTCTGAGAGGCTCAGAAGAGTGGGCGTTTGGGGCAAGATCCAGATCTTTGGGTGCCAGATCCTAACCCTCACCTCCTGGGTGCCTACCACCTTCCATCGATCACCGGTTCATGTGGACTCTCCCTCCTAAGCCTCTTGCAGCCGTTGGCACTGTGTCCTAGCTTCCTGTGGCCGCTCTAGCTTCCTGTGGCCTCACAACTCTGTGTCTGCAAACAATGCGGATTTTTTCTCGAACAGTGTAGAGGGCTGAGGTCCAAAATCGGCCTCGCGGGTCTAAGAGTCGGTTCTTCTCCAAGGCTCCCAGGGAGAATCCGTTTCCTTTCCCTTTGCCAACTTCTAGAAGCTGCCTGTGTTCTTTGGCTCATGGCCCCTTCAAAGCCAGCAGTGTAGCATCTCCTAGTGTCTCTCTTTCTCTTCCTCTGCTCCCATCCTCACCTCGCCTTCTCTGCCTTCGACCCTCCTGCCTCCCTCCCACTTGTAAGGACCCCTGGGACCACAGTGGGCCCACTCAGTTAATCCAGAACAATCTCTGCATCTCAGGATCCTCCACTCAGTCACATCTGCTGAGTCCCCTTTGTCATATTAGGCAACATATTCACAGGCTCCGAGGACTAGGACATGGACGTCCTTAGGGAGAGGCATTAAGCAGACCACCACGGTGCTCAGAAATACCTGAGGAATTTTGCCCTCTGTCCTCAAGCATCTGTGTATGCAATGTGCACAGGTATTGCGATCAACTCTTGGGAGGTGGGGGGGGCAGAGACGACTGGGGGACAGTCCTGGCCCCGAAGGAATGACAGTCGAGTCAGGCGACAGGCAACATTTCATCACTGACCGCATGACCACATCTCATGGAATTCTCCCCAGGCCTCAGCCTGCTTTCGTGACCATTGATCCTCTAATGTCTTTTTTTTTTTTTTTTAAGATTTTATTTATTTATTTGACAGAGAGAACGAGAGAGCACAAGCAGGGGGAGCAGTAGAAGAAGAGGGAGAAGCGCAGGCTTCCCGCTGAGCAAGGAGCCCGATGCGGGGCCCCATCCCAGGACCCTGGGATCATGCACTGAGCCGAAGGCAGACGCTTAACCATCTGAGCCACCCAGGCACCCTGATCCTCTGATGTCTTAAGGATCCCTCTTCCTCCCCACCTTCATCCTTCCTTGGGTTCAGTCCTGGGTCTCCTGCTCCATGGACAACCTGCGTCCCTGCCAGTCCCCAGCCTCCCCCTCGACTTGTGTGCCTGGAGGGTGTCACCACGACTTGTGACAGGGCTGTGCTGTGACAGACGCGCTCAGTCTGATGCTCAATGAATGAACTGAGCTGTTATGTGTTGCCTTTCCTGTGTCTGAGATTTGGGGTGTGGCTTAGGTTCGCGGCATCCTTCCTCACCATCCTGACTCATGATGTGCCCCCAGCCCTGTATGGTCCTGTGGCTTCTCTCTCTGACCATCAAAGCCCTGGGCATATTCCTGGGACTGTTTCTTTATCTCTGACCCCTTTAGATGAGGGGTTTTGTGAGGGTTAAGGACCATAATGGAAGCATTTCTATCCCTAGCACCCGCAGGGCCAGCAGACAACAACCACAGCTACTCCCAATTTACTGAGGGTTCTAGGTGTCAGACCCCGAGTGACAAGCATTTTGGATACGTTTTCTCATTTAATCCTCCCCCAAGGCTTGAGAGGTGCATCTGGTGTGCTCATTCTCCACTGTGAGGAGAGGGGTCATGTTGCCCAGAAGGACACAGCTAGTTAATGGCAGAGAGAAAGAGTCAGATGTGTCTCATTCCAAAGGCCCACATCCTCAACTGCTTGGTCACTCAGTGCTCAATAGGTGTTTGTTGAATGAATGGGTGAATGAGTGAGTGAATGAATGAATCCCCTCAGCTAAGACAGTTATAGGACCTGTCGATCTTGTCTTCAGAAGGTCTCTGGGATCGGAACCTCTGGCGTAGCCCCCAAGCTAACCTTCCTGAACCATCAATTCCTGAACCTTCGGTCTTGGAATCTGAAATGATGCCCAATGGCCTTCTGCATAAAACCTTTATACTGCTACTAATCACATTTCATATAACTTGACAGTTTACAGACACAGCGTAGTGAGTGCCAATCATGTGCCAAGCCGGGGGTTGGAGATAAAATATCTGCTCTTGAGAACCCCATGGTCCGGTTCTCAAAGTTAGAAAAGGTCCTCATTTAATCCTTTGAGAACCTGATGAAAGCATTCTCATTCAATCATCGACGAAGTATTTATTAGGCAACTGGTATATCAGGCTCTGTGTTGGGTGATTTCACACACACTAATTTATTCAGTCCTAATGATAATCCTCTGAGCCTCACTGACTATCCTCATTCCCATTGCACAGATGAGAAAACTGAGGCTCAAAAAGGTAAAACGGTCTGTTCCCGATACAAAGCCAGGAAGTGGCAGATTGGATCCGGGTCCTTCCAAAGTAACAGTCTCCTGCCTGTGTTACATGTATTCCTTAGTTAGATTATAGCTTCCTTCCATGGATCAGGTCACATCATTTCAGTGACCGTCGCTTTCTAGCTTATGGAACAGTTTCACACAAGTCCCTTTGTGGGACCGTGTTTCCTGATCTAGGGTTTGGAAGATTACTGCTAACGGTTTTATTGGTATTCTAGGGACCCAGTTCAATCCAAGAAATACTTACTGGTGTTCTTCCCTCACCTCTTCACCAGGCTAACTCCGGTCATTCTTCAGGTCTCCACTTAAATGCTGGAGGCCTGGGGCGCCTGGGTGGCGTAGTCGGTTAAGCGTCCAACTCTTGGTCTTGGCTCAAGTTGTGATCTCAGGGTCCTGGGATCAAGCCAAATGTTGGGTTCCATGCTCAGGGGGGGGGGCTGCTTGGATTCTCTCTCTCTCTCCCTCTGCCCCTTCCCCATCTCTAAAATAAATAAATAAATCTTTAAAAATAATAAATGCTGGAGGTCTTTCCAGACACTCAAGTCCAATTTTAGAATCTCTTGTTACACTCTTATTCATAATGCTTATCACACCGTTGATAATTCTGTATGACTTACGAGTTTATTGAGGGCCGCTGTCCTCACTAGATTATAAATTCCATGAAGGTAAACAAAAGCATGTCTGCTTCACCCCTATGTACCTGGCCCTCAGTGGGTAGTAGTCTTTTTTAGCTTTGTGTCTTTGACACTGACTTAGTACTTGGTGGCTGGCTGGGTGATGCCTGCTGGGCAGAAGGCATCATGCTCTGTGCTACGGAGATCATCCTTCAGCGATCAGTGGCTAAGCTACCTCTTGATTCTGTGAGCAAAGGATACAGAAATCACTTAGCTACAGCCTCTACCCTCAACTAGTTCAAGGTCAATGAGAGAGAATAACGCATGAACAGGTAATTAGGCCAGGGCATTGCAAGAGTGCTGAGGAGGGACATCCGACCCAGCCTGAGCGAGAAGGTTCAGGGAGGTGGGAAAGCTTCCGGAAGGGGAGACCACTGTGCTAAGGCTCAGAGGAGGAGAAACCAATGCGGGAGCCTGTGGGGAGAAGAGGAGGGCTTTGCAGATAGAGAATACAGCATGTGCAAGGGGCCATGGGTGAGAAGCCAAATAGTGTGCGTTGAAAAACTGGGCCAGGAGGCAGGCAGACCTGAGTTCAGATCTCAGCTCTGCCCCTTCCTCTCTAACCTTAGCAAGTCATGCTAGCACTCCGAGCCTTGGTTTCCTTAGCTGCAACAGACCTCTCCCTGAGCTGCAGCAAGGTCTAAACAGAATAGGAATATCTCCGCCACCAGAGGAATTGTCGGGCTGGGGAACGGGCTCCTGCAGCCTGTCTCTGGTCCCCTGCAGCCTCACATTGTCTTGGGCCCCCATTCCTGTGCTCAACCCTGTCTTTCTTTTGGGGGCAGAAGGAGATTCTGCTGCATGTCCTGCATTACATTCAGTACCTCCAGAAAAGCATCGATGTGGCCAAGGCCTTGCTCAAATTCCACACCACCAATGGGGAAGGCGGACTCGGGGGTAAGTAAGTTCAGTCACCATTTCCCAGGGCCTGCTCTCCATCAAGTCCGGTCCTGGCTGTCAGGGATACCAAGTGACTTCGATGAGCCCCAGTCCCCGGGGATCTCAGAGCCTGGCAGAGCTGACAGAGTCAGAGAGATGGGCCCGATGCCGTGAACTCAGAGCGGGTGTCTGGGGCCTCGCGACCGGGCCTGCGCGGACAGTAGCCTGGGGGAGCCCCGGCAGGCAGGAGAAGCCGTGAGCAGGAGCACGCAACCACAGGAAGACATGTGTGGAATGTCTGGGACAGGCCAGCAGCTGGTGTGCTTGGAGGGACCGTGTAGCATCAGGACGACGTGCGCAGGCTCGCGAACCAGACCCTGACGCAGACACATGTCTTATGACCTTAACCTCCCTGTGCCTCAGTTTGCTCATCTGCAAAATGAAACCAATACTAGTACACTTGACCCTTGAAGAACACGGGTTTGAGCTGCATGAGCCCAGTTATACGCAGATTTTCTTAGATATATCCTGTGCAGTCCTGTAAATGTCTTTTCTCTTCCTTATGCTTTTAACACTTTTCTCTAGCATTCTTTACTGTAAGAATACAGTATACAACACAGGATATACAAAATATAGACTAATCACCCGTTTGTGTTATTGGTAAGGACTCTGGTCAATAGTAGCCTAGTAGTAGTTACATTTTTGGAGGGCCAGAATTAGACATGGATTTTCCACAGCGCGGGGCTCGGGCTAAGGAGAAAGACGAAGATGAGAATTATGGCGGAGGACTTTAAAAAGCCAGGAAAAGCCATGATCAGATTTTTTTTTAAGCAAGAGGTGCCTGACATCTAGTGAGCAGGACTAGTTGGTTACTAAGGGAGAAACTCGAGTCAGGGAGGTCAGCAAAGAGGGCTTTAGGAGGGATCTGGACCGGAGACAGGCCAATCTCGCACTGAGGGTGAGGCTGGGGACAGAAGTCGTACCTTTGGGCGATGTTGAGGAGGAAGAATTGAGAGGCCTGACAGAGAGGCAGGGAAGCCTTTGGGAAGCGTTGAGTCTGTCTTCCTTCTTGGAGGACCCCGAATGGCTTTGGGGGGAATCTGAGTTTACGCCCTGGAACCTCTGTCGCCTGGCCGTGCAACCTCAGACCAGTCCAGGCTCCTCCTGGGAGCTCAGTTTCCACATCTATAAAGTCAGCTTGGGGACTGTGGCTGCCCCGCAGCCCCCTGCCCAGGATTGGGAAGCACGTCTGGAAGGAGGAGGCAGGACGGCATGAGGTTGGGGGGCATCTGACCTCTTTCTCTACCCTGTGCAGGGCTGGGTTGGAACTGGGCCTCGGGCCCTGCCCGGCGGAGACACTCCACCCCTTCGAGCTCCCCGCACTCTCTTAAGTCCCGTCTTCAGGGAGCCTGCCGGAAACCCAGGAAGAAGAAACCCACTGGATTGTCAGGTACAAGGGAGACCAGATAGGAAGCCAGGTCACATGGGAGCAAAGCTCCTTCTCCAGAGCCTTCCTCATTCCAGGGAGGCCCGATCAGCTACCCAGAGCCCCTGGCACTGCTTTACAGCGAGATCTATCTGGTTCAACGCCCTGGCCCCTGGGCTCACTGTCTCCGAGGCCTGGCATGGTTGCTTTCCTTCTCTGAACCTCAGCATCCTGGGGGTGGACCACAGGGTGGTCTTAAGGACCAGGAGCCTGGGTACATACCCTTGGAGCAATGCTGAGTGGAGAGGCTCATGGTCAGTACTCGGTGAAGGGAAGCTGCTGTTACCATTTATTGTCCTTACAGCCAGTCACCCGTCCTGGGCCAGGGCATCAGGGAGCACAGGCTGATGGAAAGACCCAAGTGTGGAAAGCAAGCATCCCCGGGCCAGCTTCAGCCTTGCTGCTAACTCTCCACGTGTCCCTTGGCCTCTTGAAGGCCTCAGTTGGCCTGTCTTTAAAATGGGAGTTGTACCTAACCAATGATTTCTAGTCTTAGCCGCACATCTACTGAATCATCCAGGGAACCATAAAAAATGCCTGTGCCTGAGCCTCACACCCAGAAAGTCAGGTTCCAGTGGCCTGGGGTGGAACCTGGGCATCAGTATTTTTTCCAGAGCTCACCAGGTGATTCGAATGTGTGGGTAGGGGCAGGGAGCCTCGGCTGAGGTGACTGCTTGCTGAGGATCCAGACTGACCTGGGAAGGGCTGGTGAGCGACCAGGCCCGGCAAAGCTTGGAATAGGCTGGGGGGCCCAGGGCAGAGACGCCCTCCACCGGAGCCCCCTCTGATGCTCGTCTCTCTGCTCCCCCAGAACGCCAGACCTGGGCCCAGAACCCTCGCCGCTGTCTGGCCCTGGACAAGCCCGGGAAGTGGGCGACCCCATCCCCAGAACAGCAAGGAAGAAACATGGGGGGGACCACCACCCCTTCAAGATGTGCCAGCCCCGGCTGTCACCCCAAAGTTGCGTCATCCCTGCCTCAAGGTGACAGGAAGGGAGGCAGGTCCCGGCTGACGTTGCTGGACATGGCCGAGAACAGCATCCACTATGACTTCTCAGGTTGCTGTCTGCCCTCACCGTTAACTTAGTCCCTTCCACACTCCTGGGCAGGCACCCGCAGCATCCCAAGTCGGGGCCCAGTAGCGGGGCCTCCGCAGTGGCCAAGAAGGACTCTGTCTTGGGCCTCCTTCCCCACGTCTCCTTCCCTCCAGGCCCCGTTGTGGACGGAAGGGTGGGGCGGCGTCAGCGAGCCTCTTGGTGGGGCTGTGGGTCACAGAGCCAGGGGAAGACGGGCAATGGCTCCCGTGGCTCCCATCCCTGGGCCACCTGGAAAAGGTGTGGTGACGCGCCCAGCAGGGCACCGGATGAGACGGGGGCGCCTGGCGGGCTGGGGCGGTCCTGAGCCGTCCTGCCCCCCCCATCCGTTCATCCGGCCCCTGCTCCCCGAACATCTCGGGGCCAGGCTGCGTGCGAGTGCTAGTGCCACAGCCCAGTGAAGGGGCACAGAGGGACCCCGACTTCCCGCGGTCACCCAGGAGGCCATGGGGGCCCAGAGGAGGCACCCGACCCACCTGGGGAGGGAGGGCTCTTCGGCTCTTCCGCTAGTTGTGTGACCTCGGGGAAGTTACCTGGTATCTCAGGGTCTCAGTTTGCTTAACTGTAAAACGGGCATAATCATGGTACCCTCTGGCAAAGGGCCACTGACTCGTATTAAAATGCCCCAAACCGTGCCGGCAGGGCGAGCGCCTCGTATGCGTTGGCTCTCATCGTCTTCCTCGACAGTATTCCACTTCAGGAATTTAGTTCTCTTACACCTCTGAGAGGGATGTGGGTTTCCAGAAACCGAGGGGTCATTCGGGGCATCCCATAGGCTCACGCAGAGGCCCCACAGCCCGAGGTCTTACGAGGATGTGGGAGGGAGAGGCCGTGGCAGACCGTGGCACTTCTCTATCCAGGTATCTGTGACTCCTGGGATTTGTTCCAGTCCCAGCAGTAAGCATTCCCGCTTGCCTCCCATTCCCCCCAGGCTGCTATGGCCGAGTCAGCGGCCAGGGTGATGGGCTCTACCGTGCCTTCAAGGCCCAGCAAGGGGCTGAGCAGATCCACTTTCTCAACAGGACCCAGCCCTGTCCCAGGTAAAGGAACCCCAAGGGCGCCGAGTGGGGGAGGCTGAGGTGTCTGGTCCGGCACGGCTGAGGGGTGGTGAGAAATGAGGTCGCTTGCCATCCTCACTGGTGTCTGTGGAGAGAACACCGCAGGCCCAGCTTCGTGCGGGCGGCGGACGCTCAAAGCAGAGCCTGGCTTTGGGACTGCCGGACCAGGGCTGCGGCCTCTCGCCAGCCTCCCTGCCTCGTGCCTCACCCCTCCAGCCCGTCCTCCCCAGGGGCCGCAGTGGCTTTTCTAACCCCGGACCTCGGTCACGTCAGCTCATGGCTTTCAGGCCTCCCTCAGTGCCCGTGGGGCAGAGCCCCAGTATCTTAGTCGGTATCTGAGAGCTTCCCTGGCCCCAGCTCATCTTGCTAGCCCCCTCCCCTGCCCCAACCCCATGACCCTGACCCAAAACACCACCACATATTCGCCACTCCATGGGAGCCGTGGCCTTGGCCTGCTCTGGACTTTTCACCCTCCTGATCCCTGTTCCTGACAAGCCTGTTGCCCTAGACCACCGAGAAGACCACCACCCTTCAGGCTGAGCTCAGTGTGGTCCTCCCTCTGAGTCCTGCTGGAACACGGCCCATCACAGCCCTTCGCCCTGGGCATCAGCACGCGGGGACGGCTGCCTCTCCTCACCAGCCTGAAGCCCCTTGAGGGCAGGCGCCTCAGCTGACTAAGCTTCCCGCCCCCCCCAGCAGCCAGCACAGAGTGATCCCTGTCTTTCGTCACAGCGGGCGACACCAAGACACCCCAGGGGGAAATGGCTGGGCCCAGGGCTCCGGGTCTGCCTCTCGAATTCCCACCTCTTGCAGGCAGAAGCTGGTGTTCTACGATTCCAGCGAGGAGCTGGACAAGGAGTCCCCAGATGCTGACCCTTGGCTTCCTGCCTGGACCCTGGAGGGCAGCCCCCCTGGTGACTGAAACTCCATCTCTCCTCCTTGTAGGCTTGTGTGGGGCCTTTCCCGCTCACTTCCTTCTGAGCAGCACTGAGGTGGGAGGAAAGAGGACGGGGACCCGGGTCTGCCCGGCACAGGGCTGTGTGCGGCCACCGTGGCAGACGTTGCTAGCCAATCATCCCTCTTTCTGTGAAGCGCACACGTTGCCTCAGAATCTTTCTTAACCCAGAGCCCCAGGTGGCTACAGTCAGTCTCTCAGAGGTGGCACACCAGACACTGATTCTGTTTTTGGTTATCCATGACCTGATGCCAGGCATGGCGTCTCCTAATTTCCTCTACAAAGCACTCAAAATGAGCACTTGACCGAGTTACCCTTCCCCCATGTCTCACACCATCTCCTCAGCTCCAGCCACCGCACTGGGGGAGAAGGTCATCCTCAAGCCCGATGCTTCCTTTTCAGGGAGCCCGCTGGCCTTGGGGCCTCCCCAGATTAACAACTGGAGTGTGACAGGCCACCCGAGTGAGATCCTAGGGCTCAGCCCCTCCCTCTTCAGCTCCCCAGGAAGGCTGCCACCAGATCAGATCCGGGGGGATGGCACTGAGTTCCTGACCCAAGGTGAGCTCCCGGGCCCAGACCCAACGCTTGGTCCGTTCAGAAAACATACGGCGATAACCCACCAAGTGCGCCGCCCTGGGCTCGGCCGTGCTGGGTGCCCCGGGGTGGATCGCACCCGGGCTCTGGCTCGAGAAGCCCGCAGCTCCGTGGGGAAGCGGCCCCGGACCGGCCCAGTGAGGGGAAGGCCCAGGAGCCAGCGTCAGGGGCCCACGCCCTCTGCTCAGCTTGGAACTGCCCCAGGGGAGCTGGCCTGTGAGCCGGATTTGGTCCTGGGACAGGAGATTCCTGAAGCAGAGACCCGGAGAAGGGCACCGGGGCGATCTGCTCCAGCCCCCGGCCGCTCTCCCTCCCCGACAGCTCTCTTCAAAGAAGTGTTCCTAGATCCCAAGTCTTCACCTTCTGACGACATGCTTGAGGCGCTCCAGGACAAGGTAGGCAGCCGTCCACAGACACGGCCGACCGTCCGTCCTTCCCACACGCATCACTCTCCTGCTTCACGGACTCACCCGTGCCCGCGACCAGGCGGCCGCCTCCCCCCACCGGCTCACTGTCCATCTGCTCGAGCTTCTCCCTGTCCTTCCAGAGACTCGTCTACCGTCTGTGTCCTCATCTGGCCACCGGGCGCCCCACTCTGTGCTGGGCATTTGGAATGAACTAGACCCCAAGGACAAGAGCTAAAAGCTGCCGGGTGCCCAGAAAAGACCCCACGTAATTTTAACAGCTGCGGGGTCTCTGGTGACCCCAGTTGACAGATGAGGAAACTGAAACCAACAGAATGAGCTCAGGAATCCTCAGTTGGAAAGAGCCTCCCTCCCGGGCCCCAGGGCTCACCTCTGGCCACAGTCCTCTCTGGGGTCTCACCGCCCAGCTGACAGAAGGGCAGCCCCAGCTCGGGTCCCCAGATGAGTCTGCCTCCACCTCTACTCTTTCCTCCAACGAGGAGCTGAACCTGTGGCAGAAACAAAAGTAGGCACTCCTAGCAGAGCTCTTAGGAAGCGCCAGGCACGGGGGAGGTGCTTCTCAGCCCTGCAGGGCATGTGACGTGACCTCATTCTGTAGGTGAACTTGATGCTCAGAGAAGTTACCACTTGCCCAGGGCATCACGGCTGCCGACCCGATGGCATTAAGAGCTACTGGCCCAGAACGGGGGGCGGGGGGCGAGCCCCCTGAGCCCAGCCAGTCCCCCCGACCCGCTGTGGGAACCTGGGAACACTTGCTTGGACGTCCAGGGGCTGTTTGGACGAGGTTGTCTTAAATTCGAGCTGGTTCTGATGCTCCCGTGACGTTAGGAAAGCCGTGAGTGGGGACATGAAGGGACACCGTGGTCTCCCCTCACATCGCCCGTCTTTCTCCTTCACCCTCCAGGAGATGCGCTCGGAGGCTCCCGAAGACCCCCCTGACTCCCACAGCTTGTGCCAGTCGTCTGTCTCGCTGGACCACTGCTACCTGTCGCTGAGCGAGAACAGCAAGGCGCCGTCCAGCTCCAGCTCCAGCTCCAGCTCCAGCTCCAGCTCCAGCTCCGAGGACTCAGACACTGAGTCGGTGTGGAGGCAGCAGGAGGTGACGGGGGGACAGCCATCGGCGAGGTCGCTCCCCCGTCTCCTGCCGGCGCTCACCTCCCCATCCCCCACCCAGGACGCTCAGGCCGACCCCGAGGGCCTGCCGTCCTCCAATGATGAGGATGGGGACTACACGTGGACCCCCACCCGACGGGCCGCCACCCTGCCCGCGGCCGGGCGGAAGGCCAGGAAGGGCCGGGCGGGCCGGGGCCCGACGAAGCCCAAGGAAAACAAGAAAGCCCCCTGCCCGACCCAGATGAAGAAAAAGTGCGTCAATGGCTTCATCATGTTCTGCAGGATGAACCGGAAGCAGTACATCCGGTGGGTGGGGGTCCTCTTGGGCCCTGGGTGGGGCCCGAGCTGCACGGTCTCCCCCCACCACCACCCGGAGCATGTTGCCCCTGCTGACACAGTTGCCCCTTCTGGCCATGATCCCCTGACCCTTCCTCAGTCACCACCCCCACCCAGCATCTAACCCGGTCCCCTTGCACTGGTCAAGGCCTGCAAATTGTACGCAGTGAAACCTAACTCAGACTTAAGAAAAAAGGAACGTGGCTCACATAGCCTGAAAGAGGAGAGAAGGTAGATGGCCTTCAGGTGTGGCTGGGCCCAGGGCTCAGGCGATGCCGTCTGGGCGTTTTGTCCCTCTCTCCGCTCCGCTCTTCTGGGTTGGCTTTGTTCTCAAGCACATGGGGTGCGCTTGGTAGAGGGTCCCCCCAAGGCTCAGGTCCAGCGACCCACGGGGAGGAGAGCTCCTTGTTTCTAATGTTTCCCGCAAAAGTTCTTGGGGCTGACTTGATAGGTCAGGCGCCCAGCCCTGAAGGTGGGGGGAGGCCCCCCAATCCACAGCGAAAAGCTGGTGCCCTGACAGGAAGATGCGGGTCCCCTCCAGGTCCCAAGACTCGGTGTCCCCTTCCCGACAACCCATCAGTCCCCCTCCCTTCTTTGACACCTGGGCTCCAGAGGGTGTGTCCTGAGGCCCTTCAGGCCAAAGTGGGTAGAAAAGATCCGAGTTCTAAGAGGGGAGCCTCCTGTGGTCAGACCGTTGGCCTTCGCCCCGAACAGCCTGCCCTGTGGGCCTCTCCTCACCTCTTCCCTCCTGTCCCAGAGCCTGTCCTGGGACTGCGTCCACGGCTGCCACCAAGGAGCTGGCCCAACTCTGGCGGGTGATGACCCAGCAGGAGCGAAGACCGTACTGGTGAGGAGCCCGGGCCCCGGGGGCGTTGGGGGGGCGGAGCGGAGGGGCCTCCTGGGCCCCCGGACACCTGCTCTGATTTTTAGAGCCTTGGGCTTCATGATATTGGGAACAGGTTGGAGTTTATTACTGGGGTGGAAGATTTGGGTGTTGCCAACTCTTATGAGATCGTTGGGGGGTGACGGAGGTCGGGAGGTGCTCGACCTTGGAGCTTAGACGGGCAAATAGCCCAGTTCGGGCTTTGGACCCCCTTTGCCCTTCCTGCCACAGGGAGTTTCTCAGAGCAGGAGGCTGGGTCTTTAGTTCCCTGTTACTAGCCCTCCTCCCTCCCTCCCCTCCTCCTGTCCACCTGGTCAGAGCAGCCGCCTGCCCCCCTCTCATCGGCCCCTGAACACACAGCCCTAGGTGCGCACTTCGTAACAGATCTCACAGGAGTGTGGGGCTCTGGCGGCCCAGCCCCGTTGTACAGATGGGGACCTGGAGGCCTGGGCTCTGGCGGGGGGCGGTGAGACAGACGCCCCCCAGGGCAGGGAAGGCGTGACCACCGATCGGCCCCCCTCTCCCCCAGCATCAAAGCTCGTAGGTTCAGCCTCCAGCACAACCGGATCGTGAAGCAGGACAGCTCAAGCAGCGAGGACGAGGACTGGGGGACCCCCAAGCCCTTCTACCAGCTGCTGGCCGAGAAGGCCCACCGTTCCCCAGAGCTGGGCCCTCTGCTGCCCCCTCAACACAACTGAAAGGGTAACCCTGCCGCACCCCCTCCTCTGCTTTGCAACCGGGAGCCGGTGAAGAGGTTGTCCCCTCCTGGGCCTCACCCCTCCTGGAGCAGACTGGGAGGGGGCGTACTTAGGGCCCCTGATGCTGTGTGCGTTTGCCTGGTGCTGGGGCCTCCTGAACTTGGCCTGCCCGCCGTCCCCTGCCCTGCCCTGCCCTCCATCCCCCGCCCTGCCCGCAGCCCCTCCCTCGCTTAGGTGCCTCCGGGGGCGCCGCTGGGCCCGAGGAGGGGAGTCCTGAGTGAAAGGCAGTAAGGTGAAGTTTACGAGAAGGGGCCCGCTCTGCTCTTCCGCTGCCCACCCCAGGGTCCAGTGGTTTCAGCCCTGTTCATTCTTACCTCGCCCCACTGCTCCCTCCCCCTGTTCTATTTATAGATTATTTATTGTTTGCAACAAAATAAAGTGGAAGCCTTGTTACCAGCAAGGACAAGGCAGGCTCCTTTGGTCCCCTGCTTCCTCCGCCCTGGGTGGGGGCTCCTCCTGCAGGATCTGGAGGGCCCGGGGCCTGCAGTTGGAGAGAACCCACACCTTCCCACAGAGCTGCCCTCCAGCCCCCCGGCCCTGTCAGGCAGCGGCGGCCAGAAAGCCAGAATCTCGGGTGGGGATTTTTTATGGTCCAGTGTTTCCTTCGGACAAGTAATTTAGAAGGTAGCCCACACCCCTGGAGGTTCTAGTTGTCTGTTAACTTTATTTTAATTGAAATGGAGGCATAACATGTCCTAGAAAAATAAAGATTTATGATACAAACTAGACACAGGGGTCAGGGTTGCCCCAGGGGTGAGGGGATCTTTGGTCTGGGCCGGAGGTGAGAAAGAAGGCTCTAGTCCAGGGGGAGCCTCACGCAGGCCTCCCCGCACCTGCCTCCCTTTTCAGCAGGGAGGGCCCAGCCGGGAGGGTCCCGGGGGTCTGGGGCACAGGACTGCCTGTCCTCCACCCTCCGACTCCAAGTGGTTCTGAGAACACTGGATGTCAGTGGACCTATTAGTGTTTTAGGGAGCGACGGGGGCGGGCCCAGGGGCTCGGAAATCCAGCCACGTGGCAGGGCTTGCAGCTCACAGCTAGTACCAGGTTGAGGGGGGCAGAGCCCCCGAGTCAGGACCCCCAAACCTCCCCGTATATTTGGGGCACAGAGCAAGGGCTGTAACAGAGGACGCCGCCGAGCCCAAGGTCAGTGTCCCTGGGCGGGAGTGGACAGGGGCCAGCCCCCCTCCCCCCCGGCACCTCCAGGGCTTGGAGAGTTTCCGCGGCCCGGCTTGGGGGCAGCGCACGTAGTGTGTGGCATCTTGGGCTCAAAGCGACCGTGTCTGGGCAGCCCCCTCGTTCGGCCCCAAGGGAGCTCTGCGCGGCCCCAGATCTTGAGCACCATTGGCAGCAGAGGCGCGAGGCCCGGCGCGGGGGGCGGTCACAGTTCCAGGGGCTCTTCCACAGGCACCGACTGTAGCTGGGTCAGAACCTTGGGCTCGGCTTCCAGCCCCTCGTCAACCTCGCCGCCGGCCGTGGACCCCAGGAGCAGCCCCTCGGGGTCGGGGTCCGGCAGCCTCAGCACGGCGTGGGGGGCCTGCGTCCCCAACCCCTTTTCTGCTTCCAGCAGCCCCTCCGGGCCCGCGCTCAGTTCCAGGCCCGCGGGCCAGACGGGCATGGCTGCAGGCGACAGCAGGAGCCCTTCGGGCGGGGGCGCCGGGAAGCCGGGTAGGAGACCCGAGGAATCCGGCGAGAAGGGCAGGCTGGCGGCGGCGGCGGCGGCGGGGACGGGGACGGGCGGCGGCGGCGGCGCAGACAGCGGGCCCAGGGCGTGCACGTCCGGGAGAGCGGGGCTGGGGGCCACCGGGAGGGCTCCTTCGGGCACGGAGATGGCCGGGTCTGGCTTCAGGGGCAGGGCCAGGCCGGGGGCAGGCGGCAGGACCTGGGAGACCAGCATGCTGGTGGGGAAGGTGGCCGTGAGGATGATCTTGCCCTGCTGCACGGCCACGCCTGTCACGATGGGGCTGCCCGACACGGGGTTGGCCAGGAGAAAGTTTCCTGTGGGGACGAGACACGGGCCAGGCGCTGGGGTGAAGATGGCGCTCAGCAGGGCAGGCAGGGAGATCAGCAGGAGGCAAAGCGAGCCTCTTCGAGCCCCTCCGAGGCCGGGGCTGCGTCTGTGGGGCCTGAGCCTCAGGCCGCCGCCGGCTTCTGGAGGGTTCTGGGCCGTGCCAGGGGTGGGCTGCCCAACCTCCCCAGAGCCCACTGCCGGCGCCGCCCCCCAACCCCCCACCTCAGGCCCCAGCAAGGCAGGAGGTACCTGGGGCGGTGGCCGAAGGCAGCTGCAGGGCAGTCACGCCCACCCCGGAGTTTATCAGGTGCACGTTGGCGGGGCCCGCGGCCGCCACCTTCACGGGGCTGCCCGGCCCGGCCGCCAACAGCTGCAGCGGCCCCACCGCCTGGGGCAGGGTCACCACCTGTGAGGTGGGCACCACCTGCGGCAGGTTCAACAGTGGGGACGCGGGGCCCAGGCCTGCAGGGTACCCAGGGGGCGGGGAAAGCGGCACCACCTGGGGAGCAGCCACGGACGGCACTGGCCCCGGGGGCAGAGGGAAGGGGGCAGCCGGCGGGGGGCCGGGCACCACCTGGGGCAGGGGCCCCGCAGCCTCCTCTCCCGCCGGCCCCGAAGCAGCCACCTGGGCCTCCTTGGTGTCGGCGGCCTCGGGCTGAGCCTCTTCTAGCCGAACCTCCCCGGTCTGAGGGTCCAGGACCAGGGAGGTCTTGCCCTCGCTGGCCCCCTGGGGCCCGGGCTGCGGTGCAGGAGGGCCGCTGCCACCCGTGAGCAGCAGGGGGCCCAGGCCGGAGGCCTCCCCGAGGGCCAGGCTGTTGATGATGACGGGGCTCCCGTTGAGGAGCACGGCGGGAGAGCTGCCCGCAGCCAGGAAGCTGCCGTTCACCAGGATGGAGGAGGAGGCGGCGCAGGGGGCAGGAGGGGCGGCCCCGGCCAGGAATATAGAGCCCTGGGCGGGGGCCTCCGCCGCCACCGGGGCCACCGCCCTGTCCAGGTCCTCGGGACTGCGGCTGCACTCGTCCTCGGTGGCGGGGTTCCCGTCAGACTCGCTGGCCAGAGAAAGGATTGTGAGTTGTGGTCCCCAACGCCCTGCGTCCCCACTGGCCGCCCCGCCGGAGCGCGGGGCTCACCGCTGCCTCCCCACCTTGCCGCGGCCCAAACTTCTGCAGCCGAAGGCCTGGGCCGGGCGGGTTATAAAACCTCCTCCTGAGACCACCCAAGGACCCCCCAAGACGAGCCTCTGCAAGTCCAGCATTGATACCTCTCCGTAAAAGCTAAAGCTGGCCCCACCGCAGGGAGGAGGCCCTCCTCTCCCAATCCCTCGGCCTCCGGGCCCCAGAGGCTGAGCACTGGGCTGCCCTGGGGTCCCCCGGGTCGGGCCGCAAGCTGCCCGGCGTCTTCCCGGAGAGTGA
Source organism: Mirounga leonina (assembly GCF_011800145.1). Classification (NCBI taxonomy): domain Eukaryota; kingdom Metazoa; phylum Chordata; class Mammalia; order Carnivora; family Phocidae; genus Mirounga; species Mirounga leonina. The sequence continues at coordinate 2,495,570 of NW_023270718.1, forward strand.
GGAGGCAGCCGCCGCCGCCCGCTCAGCTCCCGGTGCCTCCCCCCGCCGGCGTCAGCAAAGGGAGTGAGAGGCCGGCGCGCAGGGTGGGAGGGGAAGGGCTTGGGTTACAGGGAAACCGGAGCTGGGGAAGGTTCACGTTTCACAACAAAGACAGACGACGGACCACGCTGTTTGGGCCCCGAGGGGGGGTGAGTGGGGGGGTGGGGAAGAGCCACGGCCAGGGAAAGGCCCGGCAGCCCGGGGGCGTGAAAGACGCCTCCACGCGCGGTGGGTGGACAAGGCCCCGTCCCCCTTTCCGCAGCCCCCCTTTTCCTCACTGCCTCCCCCCAGCCACGGACACGGATGGGATTGGGGACGGCGCTCTGAGCGCAGCAGAGGGGAAGAGGTCTCCCGGCCTCCGCGACAGGAGCTGCCGGGTCGGGAGAGGGCCCGGGCCGTGTGCCTGTTCCGTCCACACGTAGTCCCTGCGCCCTGGGGGGCGCCTGAAGGCGTGAGCAGGAGGCGTCCCCAGAGCTCGGCGCGCTGACCCCAGCCGTGGGCATGGGGGAGAGGGGGGTGGCTGGTGGGTGGCACGTCCCCGGGAAAGCGGGACTTGCGCCGCCCGGGTCCCCTCACCTCTTGCAAGGCGCGCCGCCGCCGCCCCCGGTCCGATCGCGCTGTCGCCGGTTCTTGAACCAGTTGCTGACCTGCGTGAGCGAGAGGCCGGTGAGCGTGGCCAGGCGGCGCTTCTCGTCCGGCGTTGGGTAGCGGTTGCCGCGATAGCAGGCCTTGAGCGCGGCGCGGGAGCGCTCCTTGAAGCAGTAGACGGTCTCCTCGCCGTCCCATATGGTCTTGGGCAGCGGGAACTTCTTGCGCAGACGGTACTTGTCCACTGCGCCCAGCGCGCGGCCGCGGGCCCGCTCGGCCTCGTGGTAGCGCGCGCGCAGGTAGAGGTCCTGCAGAAAGGCGTGGTGGGCGGCGGGGAAGGGGCGGCTCTCGAGCAGCCGGTAGAGCTCGGCGTACTCGCCCCGCTGGAAGGCCACCAGGGCCCGAGCGCGCAGCACCGGATCGCTGCCACGTAGGCGCTCGGCCGGGGGCAGCGCGCCCAGGAAGCGGCTCAAGCGGCCGGCGTGGCCGGCTTGTAGCAGCGCCTCGCAAACGCACGCCACCTGCTCGGGCGAGAAGCGGAGGCCCGTGGGCGGCTCGGCAGCGGCCTCGGGGGGCGACCCGGGGACGCCCGGGGATCCCGGGCCCTCCGCTCCCGACGCCGCTTCGCCCGCCCCGGCCCCGGCCGCGGCCGCTGCCTCACCCTCGGCCGCCTGCAAAGTCTGCAGGAGCTGGCGCGCTTCCTCCTCCTCTTCTTCGGTCGCCGCCGCCGCCGCCACCGCCTCCCCCCCAGCCGCCGGCCCCGCGCTCGGCTCCGCAGGCAAGGTAGCCATGTTTTGCAACTTTGGGAAGTTCCTCCCTCCTTCTCCTCCTCCCTCGGGCTTTCCCCAGCCCCCTCCCCCGCCCGTCCCCCCTCTCCGCCCTCCTCTTCGCGCTTCCCGATCTTCTCCCCCCGCGCCGACCCCGCGTCTCCCCCAGCAATGCCAGGCCCGGCTCTCCACTTGGGTCTCGGTCCCAGTGTCTGTGTGAGTGCCCGCCCCCCTCCCCGTCTGTCCGTGATTCTCCTTTTGTTTTCCCTCCGCCTCAGGCCGCGCTTTTTTGCCTCCCCCCGCGTGTGCCTCAGGCTCAGGGCCTCAGTTTCCCCATCGGGACAACGGAGAAGGTAACGGGCCGTCCGGGAGCGCTAAGGGCGCGAAGCCACCTCCGCCCCGAGACTAAGCTTCTGCACGCCTCCGTCTCCAGAGTCCTCTGAAGGCCCCCCCACTCCCCCATCTCCGCCTGCGCTCCGCCCCTCGGAATTCCCGGCGCCGCAGGGGGGCGGGCCTGGCAGGGAGAAGGGGCGGAGGAAACGGGTTAGAAAGTTTGCAGCAACTTTTCTTGAGCAAGTCTCTGGAACGGAGGCGCGTGGCCCGCGCAGGCGCAGTGGTAGGAGGGTGGCCGCGCGCGCAGCCGGCCCAGCCCCCTTCTTCCCGGGGAGCGGGTGGCACAGCTGGGCCACAGCTGGACAGGGGGCGGTGCCTCCTGGTGGCTCGCTAGCCATCTCCTATTGGCCGGATGCTGAGGCCACGCCCCTCAGCGTCCCCATCCCCACCCCCGTCCCTGATTCGTCAGCTCTGCGGCCCGCTAGCCTCCCGCCAGGCCATTGGCTGCCTCCACTCGCCTTCCGATTGGCCCCCTGAGCAGGCTCCTTCCCGCAACGAAAAGAGAGCGGACACCCGGGACTTCAGAGGTTTGGGCAGACGGGGGGGCCTTTTATTCGCGAGGATCGGGGGTGGGGTCCTAGGTGGGGAGAGACAATAAATACTGAGGAATGTCGGGGTCTCAGTGCATCCAAAACGTGGATTAGGGCGCTGGGGTCCTGGAGCCTGTCAGCGGGTCGGAGGACAGGTCAATAAATACCCAAACTGCCGAGGCGGGCGGAGCCTGCGGTGGCTCCGAGAGCCGCTTACGTGAGGAGGGCGCGGGAGTCCCCGAAAAAGCGGGGCTGGCAAAAGCACAAGGTTTCCGAGAGAGCGGGCGGAGCTCGCACTAGACGTTCGCCGCGGGGGGAGAACGTTCCCGGGATAGCAGGGCCTCATGCACAAGGATTTGTGGTCTGCGAGCCGATGGGGGCGGAGGGGGGGAGGGGGGAGGCGGGGAGGGTGAAAAATTGATGGCCGAGCCCTGGCCCTGCTGCCTTCTCTAGATCGCAGTTTGCCCATACATGTCGGGGCCTCAGCCAGGCCGCAGGAAGGAAGTGGTCTGCCATCCCCACCCCCCCACCCCCCGGCAGCAGCTGCAGCATTGCCGGTTACAAGCCTTCCAGGAGTCCCATGCTCCGACCGCGGGCCCGGCTCCTCCCTCTCCGGCCGCCAGGGGGCGGGCCCGGATCACAGGGCTGGAGCTGGGGCGGACACCCACGCTTGGAGCGGTGTGAACGCGGAGGCGGTGGGAGCGGCTTCTGGGCGGTGCCCAGGTCACCCAACCCTCCGGCTTGGGGTTCTAGGGTTCAGGGGGCGAAGGCGGGTCCTGGGTGGCGCCAGACCGGGGCGAGATGGTCGGCGCAGGCCACCAACCCAGTGCAGCCCAAGGCGGCGGCAGCAGCCAGAGCAACGGCGAACAGGAGCAGGGAACGCGCCTCCGATAGGTCAGGCTTAGGGACCTGCGGACAAGAGGGCGGGATCAGGTCCCCGCGGCACGGCCCACCGATTGGCTCCTGAGACTCGCCACGCCTACGCCCATAGGTGGGTCCACAATCCTTTCTGCACTGCGCCCCGCCCCCGCGGGCAGCTGCGGTTGGTCCGCTGGCAAGCCTCAAGTCTTGTCGGAACTCGCCACTGGCTGCTTCCTAGCGGCCTGTGCTGATTGGCTGCCCGGGCATCCTCCCTCCCCGCGGCGGGCCGGGCCCGACAAAGGCGCAGCTAAGCAGAGGCAGCTTGGGGTAAGTGGAGCGAGGAGGGGGCGCGGCGGCGGCGGGCGGGCGTGAGAAGCCGGACGTACCCTGGCAGGGAGCAGCAGGTGGCGGCGGTGCATGGGGCCTGGCCCCACCAGCGGGCATTGGCCCAGAGCCACGGCCGGGGGGCCATCTAGCTGGAGAGAGAAGGGACAGGTGACCCGATCGGAGCCCAGCCCGGCCCGGCCGCCCTCGGCAGGGGGCAAGAGACAGCAGAGGGAGTCGGGGAAGGAATCGAGGGAGCTCCTAGACGGGATCTGGTGGGGCTATCTGGTGGGGGAGGGGGGCCTGAATGGAGGGTGTCTGCTGTCTGGAACTCCCAAGAGATAGGGTGATCCCTAAATCTGGACGAGAAGACAGGGGCGGGGTCTGCAGAGGGGCCAGCAGGCTTGATACAGGGGAAAAAGAGGGGTCTTACATGGGAAGGTGGATCCGTGGCCCCGGGACTGGGGACCCCCGTGACAGCTGGAAGGAGAAGAGAGACGCATAGGGCGCGTGGAGGGGCGGAGGAGGGCGGTGGCGCGGCGTGCCCCAGCCTGGGCCCCTCGCCCTCCCCCAGGTGTCCACACACGCCGGGGGCCCACCTCCCTGGCCCCCCCCCCCCCCGCCCCGTCGCCCTCGGGAAAGGGGACGCCTGAGGGACTCGCCTGCGTCTCCCCCAGCCTGCAGCAGCTCCATCCGCTCCTGCAGCTGCTGGACGTGCGCCTCCAGGTCTCGGTTCCGGGCCTCGGCCTCACGGAGCTGACTGCGGGGAGGAAAAGACCGTGAGCCCGCCCGGACCCGAGCGAGACAGGCTGCTGGCGGTAGAGAGGCCCCGGCGCCCCGACCCCGACCTGGCAAAGCTCTGGTTAGCTGTGCGGATGGCCTCCAGCTCCCGGCTCAGGCTCTGCCGTGTAAGCACCTCCTCCTCCAGGGCCTCCTGGAGCTCCCGCAGCGTCACCTGGGCCTCCCGGGCCTCCCGGGCCTCCGCCGAGGCTGGAATGGCCTCCGGAACCGCCGCTTCAGCCTGCGGGCGGGACGCGCTTAGGGCGGCCTTTGGCTCCTGCGGCACCCAAGACCTGGGCACAGGTTCTAGGCTGGGACCCCGACCCCCACCCCGCCCTGTCCTCTAGATCTCTGGGAATCCTCACAGCTCCTGCAGTGACCCAAGTCTCCTCCTTCCCTAACTAACCCCAGCCCCTGGTCTGGGCCTTTCCCACCCACCTTGCACACACAGGAACCAAAGGACTGGTCCTAAAACTCTAACCCAACTTGACCACGGCCCTCTCTTTCTCTCCAGCCCCTCAGCGCCCTCAGGGGAAGGCCTGCCTCACCAAAAGGCCCTGTTTGGTTTGTTTCCTGATGGCCTCAGTCTCGGCTCCCCTCAGCCTCCTCCAGCCTCCTCCTGGAACAAGTCAGCCTTACTGCCCGCCCTCCTTTCCTGTTCGAGAATAAGCCTTTGCCTTGAAGTTCTGTCAGCTGACCAGTGAGTGGGTCCTTTTCTTCCCATGGATGGTCCTCCTCCTCCTTCTCTTCGGTGTTGTCCCTTCCCAGAGTCCCCTCCTCCCACACACAATGGCCGGTTTTAATGTCTTCATAGGGATTGTTTCTGACTGAAGTAACTTTGTCTCTACTGTGTTTTCTGTCCCTTTCTGTCAAGTGAGCTCCCAGAGGGCTTACTTAGCACTCCACAGCATGCAAGACCCCAGAAGCCCTTGCCTTTCTTGCCCATTCGTCCCTGACTGACCTCCTCCTCCAAAGACTCAGTTTCCTCCAGTGGGGGCACTGTGGCCTCTGGGCTGGGTGCTTGCACAGTTGGCTCAGGCAATGGCTCGGCCTCCAGTTCCATGGCCGTGGGGCCTGGGGCCTCCTCGTCCCTGGGGAGAGGAACAGGGCAAGGGGAGGGAGAGCTGGGCCCCCTCAAGAGGTTGCCCCGCCCCTGGATTTAGAGCCAGGACTCCCTCTCCTGTGGCCATGGGAGAGCCAGACCCTGAAGAACCCCTAGTGTGAGGAGGGGGAGGGACAGAGAGAAGGGAACTGATTGCCAGGTTGGTGTGACAGGTCCCCTTCTTGTTAGTAAAGGCCTGCCCTTCGCATGGCCTCATGGGCCTGGGAGCTGGCCTCTCTGCACCTTCTGGCAGATCCTGGGCTCCAGATACCCATGCTCTGGGGTCTGCTCATCTCCTCCCTCTCCATGTGACCTTTGCAGACCCCTCTCCTTTAGACGTCAGGACAGTGAGGGGGGACCCCACCCATCTCTAAGCTACCTCCCAAGATACGGTCTTTTTCTGGTCATCAGCCCCCTGCCCCCACCATCCCCAGCTGCTGGGAAGAGGTAACGCTCTCCCTGGGAATATGAAATTGCAATAAAAGTGGATGTTGCCTCCAACCCAATGCTCCCTCTCGTGGAAACAGGTCTCAAGGGCCTGATGAGCCTGGTGAGCATGGAGACCAAGCCGCAGCTATTCATCCAGCTTGGGTTATAACAGAGATGGACTGATTGAGTCCCGACCTGCCCAGTGAGAATACTGCACAATGGCTCGTGCTGTTGTTCATTCATGGTAAGAAATGGCATTTGTGGGGTGCCTGGGTGGCTCAGTTGGTTAAGCATCTGCCTTGGGCTCAGGTCATGATCCCAGGGTCCTGGGTTCGAGTCCTGCATCTGGCTCCCTGCTCAGTGGGGAGCTTGCTTCTCCCTCTGCTTGCAGCTCCCCCTGCTTGTGCTCGCTCTCTACTCTCTCTGACAAATAAATAAATAAAATCTGGGGGGAAAAAAAAGGCTTTGGGGCGCCTGGGTGGCTCAGTCGTTAAGCATCTGCATTCAGCTCAGGTCATGATTCCAGAGTCCTGGGATCGAGCCCCGTGTTGGGCTCCCTGCTCAGCGGGAAGCCTGCTTCTCCCCCTCCCCCTGCTTGTGTTCCCCCTCTCGCTGTGTCTCTCTCTCTCTGTCAAATAAATAAATAAATAAATAAATCTTAAAAAAAAAAAAAGGCTTTATGGTTATGAGTGATTCAATGAGTTTGTATTCTTTTAAGATCAATTTAGAAATTCTAAACTTATTTTCTAAGATTCTGAGGTCCTATGACTGTACTAGAAATCTGAAAGTGGAAGGTTGGAAGATTCTAGAAGGCCGAGTCTTTGGCTCTGAGGTTTTACAACTGAATCTAAAATTTCACAGTACTTATGGTCTGAGATTTTAAGGTCCTACATCTCTGGACTCCTAATAGTCCGTGGTCCCAAGGCAGGAAAGTTCCAAGATTGATCCTGCAATTCTACTGGGTGCCCCTGGACAGCATCCCGGGACCTGTGGAGGCTGGCACCACTGGCCCGCTCCTCACAGGCTGCCCAGGGGCACTGCCTACCTGAGGGCCATGCACGAGTAGGAGTAGCCCACAAACGGCAGGTGGACCCCCAGTGGCATGCCTTCCCGCATGTCCGTCAGCGTCTCCTATACAAGAGAAACAGATGTGGAGTGACCTGTGCTTGTCAGAGCTGGTCCTTCGCCCCTTCCCAGTCTGGCTTTAAATACCCGCTCCCACTATCTTAAGTGGCCCCTCCCTCGTTTTCTTTCATTGTGTTCTGCGGCTCCCCTCGGGGTACTCTCCATGCTGTAATTATATACTTCTCCGGGCTGTAAGTGGATGAGGGCAGGGGCTAGGGCTGGCTTGGTCCCTCTGTGTCCCTAGCAGCACCTGGCACAAGGGGACCCAGGCTGAAAATGCGCTCACTCAGGATAGTTTGTTGAGAGAGAGATGGCCTAAGAGAGATTCCTCCGCACTGTGGTGCTTTCCTGCCTCTCACTTCTCATCCCTCAAATAGTGCCTCCTCCAGGAAGCCCTCCAGGACTTTCCATGCTGGGTCAGGAGCCCCACCCCCTGGCCCTCCCCTGTTCACCCCCCCCCCACTCTCTGTGGCATCGTTGTCTGGGGACCAGTCTATGTTCCCCACTGGACTGGGAATCCAGGTCACCGCTGGGTTCACAGCACTGGGCAGGCACAGAGCAGGTGCTCTGGGGGAGGGATGATTTCAAGACCCCAAGAGATGGGTACTATTCTAAGCCCAACTTTCCGGGTAGGGGGGGGGGGGGGGGGGGGGGGGGGGGGGGCAGGAATACCCTCTGCCCAGCAGGGGTCGCAGGTACCTACCCCGCCCCCGCTCACCATGGCAGTGAGCCCGTCTTCCACCACATCGAAGTTGCACGTGTCAGTGGCACCCTCAAAATCCGGCGTAAAAGGGGGCACGCTGTCTCGAAGACCGTCCCAGTCAAGGCCAAAGAAAAAAGGATGATTCTGGAAATCACCTGCTCCGTCCCGGCCCAGCCGCATCTCAGGGGGACATAGCAGCTGCTGGATGAGGTCTCGAGCCTCCTCAGGGACCCCTGCATCGGTCAGGGGTAGAGACAGGTGCTCCTGCCAGAGGGAGAGGGAAAGCGGGGGACGTTAGCCTGTCAGTATGCGTGGAGGGAGATCAGGGGTTCCTCTGGCCGTGCTCACCTTGTAGTGCACGATCTTGCCGTAGGTCTCAGCCGTGGAGTCGGCGTAGAAGGGCGTCTGCCCGTAGAACATTTCATAGGCGAACACTCCCAGCGCCCACCAGTCACACTCGGGCCCATAGCTGCCCATCCCGGGCCCGCCACCCACGGCCTGCAGGATCTCGGGGGACAAGTAGTCCGGGGTGCCCACAGCCACCAGCGACCGCACCTGAGCCAAAAGGTGCAGAGCTGGGCTCGGTCCCGCCCCTCCGAGCTCTGGCCCCGCCCCTCCCAACCACGCCCCGAGGGCTTAGTCCCTCCCCTTGCCTGCTCTAACCCGGAGCCGCTCAGGCACTTAGGCGTTGGTGCCCTCCTTCTCTTTCCCACTCCAAATCTGGTTGTGCCCCCACCCTAACTCTACCTGTGCGCCTCAGCCCCGCCCCCACACTCTGCACTTCCGGTCCCCCCACCTGACCCCACTCCTCTTTGGTGGTCCGAGCTGCTCGAAGCAGCGCCCCGCTCAAAGCAGCGCCCCGCACTGCTCACCGTTCCGTCTGCCCGCAACTTGAGGCAGGAGCCAAAGTCGGCCAAACGGATGTGGCCGCAGCGGTCCAGTAGGATGTTGTCGGGTTTGATGTCCCTGCGCAAACGGAAGGAGAGGGTGGGGGGATAAGTGAGCCTCCCTCCATCCATCTCACCAGGCTCCACCCCTCCAGACAGCACGGCCTCGGGTCCCCACCCTCTTAGGGACCATGCTCTCCGATTGCGGTCCCCCCCTTAGGGGATTCTGCAATTCTGAACCCCACTCCTCTGTCCCTGTCCCCAGTGGTCCCAACCAATGAGGTCCCTCTCCAGGCCCCGCCCCCTCTGGCTCCAACCTTGGCGGTACCCTGCCCCCTACCCGGGTGCAACTTTTGCTTTCCCTCTCTGGGCCCCGCCCTCAGCCCCCGCCCCTCAGCCCCTGCTGCGCCCACCTGTGTACATAGCCCAGCCGGTGCACTGAGTCTATGGCCATGACAATCTCGGCCAGATAGAAGCGCGCCATTTCGGCCGGGATCCGCTCCCCAAACTTGCTCAGCAGCGTTAGCAGGTCCCCGCCCACGTAGTACTCCATGACCAGGTACTGGCAGGGGACGTGTCATGGGGGGGGTCAGTCGCACCCCTCGGCGCTGACAATAGCCCGGGACAAAGACTCCCGCAGATGCCCCATCCCTGGGCAGAGACCCCGTAGCCCCAGCCCCAAGAGAGGCCAAGAGATCTCCCAGGCCAAATCAGAGACACTCCCCCCGCCAAAACCTAATTCTCCCAGGATGTCACTGGACAGAAAGAGAGAGGGGGAAAGAGAGCCCAGAGAGCTCCCAGTGCCCAAAGTACAGAGCCTAAATACCCTGCCCAGGGGCCCCCACATAGACTGTACAGAGCTATCCCAGTCCAGGTAAGAGATCCGCCCCCCGCACCCCGACGGTGGCATCTTTACAGGGTCCTCTGGAATCAGCCCGTGAAAAGAGCTATAAGGGGCATCTCCCAATCCCGGGAAAGGAAGACCAATTCCTCCCACACCCAGAGACACCGCTGCCATTTCGAGACAGCCTAGAATTTCTCCCTGACCCCGCCTCGTTCACTGACGGCCTCGGGATCGGGATCCGTCTCCCTAGTCCCCCCGGGTCTGGGGCTCACCAAGTAGTTCTCATCCTGGAAGGCGAAGTGCAGCTCCGTGATCCAGCGCCGGTCCCCGTTCACCAACACATCCCTCTCCTCCCGGAAGCACGACACCTGCGGGGCACCCGGAGGCACTGAAGCGGCCCGGAGCCGGAGCGGGGTGGGTAATTCTAGCGCCCTGCACATCCGGCCCCCGCCCTCACCTCGCCTCTCTTCAGCATGTCCCATTTATTCATGATCTTCATGGCATACACCTGGCCCGTCTGCTTCATCTTCACCACCGCCACCTGAAGGCCGAAACAGGGTGACTGGGGGCGGAGGTGTCGGGGGAAACACGCGGGCTCGCCAAGGCTGGACTCCACCCATAACACAACCTACTCGTGGCTCCGCCCCACGATTAACGCCACGCCCAGCGACCTCAGGCCCCGCCCCCGCCCGGCTCGTGTAGGCTTTCTCAGCTCAAGTCATTCATCAATTTCTAAGGTCCCGCCCCAAACCCCTGGGTCCCTCCCACTGCACGAAAAGTCGCGTCCCCTGCTCCGCAGAGCTGCAGCCGCCGCTCAAGGCTCACCTCACTGAACGCCCCGCGTCCGATCACCTTCAGAATCTCGAAGTCATCCCTCTGCAGTCGGGCCTCCTTAAGCCTCGCCGCGATGGGCTCCACTGGGGGGCGGGGTAGGTGAGAACCGAGGGTAACTGGGATTGACACTGGAGACCGGAGGAAGTCCCACCCTCTGTCCCTCAGTCTCCCCCTGTCCCTCCTCGGTCTCCTCTGTCCCTTGTTCTCTCCTCTCTCTGTCTCTCTCCTAGGACTGTCAGCCTCCCAAAGGCTTCCCCGCAAAAACACTGTGTGAAGTTTTGGAGACCCCAAACTGCCCTCCTACAGAAAAAAAGGTGGGATGCCTGAGGAACCCCTTTTGGGAAGGGCATTGGGCCAGAGGGGCTCTAGTGGGTGCAGGTGGAGAGGGCGGGCTCTGGGAAAGGGAGGCTCTGAAGAACAGAAGATGTGAGTTCCCAGGCCTTAGGGTCTCCTGAGCTTCAGTCCCCACCCCTACTCTGGCTGGGAGTGGGAGTGCCTGCCAGGCCCACACCTGGGTTCTCAGTCTGTCTCAGGTCCTGTCCTGGAACATTCAGTTTAGTCCAGCACCTCCAGGTTTAGAGGCTGGTGGCTTTGGACTACACTTTGGGAAACACTGGATTTGGGGATGGGGCCCTGAGAGGGAACAGGAGAGGGAAGACAAAGCCAGCATGGACCCAAATTCCAAGCTCTAGTGTATTCGCTCTGTCCTCAACTCCAGGAAGAGGGCTTCTTTCGTCACCCCTCATTTACGGGAGGCCCATCATTTACTGGAGGCCCCTCGTTTACGGGAGGCCTTTACTTGGCTCAGATGGGTGAAGAGGTTGGCCCGAGGTCCTACAGCAGGTAGGGAGGGAAGGCCCAGGTGGAGGGAATGCAAGGGCACAGGGAGAGGGAGGACGCTGGGGACTTGGGAGGCAGGACAGAGAGAGGGACGGATTCAAGTGAAAGTAAGGGGAGATAGAGTGGGCTATGGCAGGGAGAGACAAGCCCCCATGAGTTTCGAGGTTCGGGAGAGTGGGCCGGCAGGGAAGAACCAGCCAGGGCCCAGGACGGGGGAGGGAGGAGAGAGCCAAGATGTTGAGCCCTTTTAAGGCAGCAGGAACCCAGGCCCCCTCCCCCGCCCTGGGCAGCCTAGCAGGGGAGGGGCCGCAGGATGCTGCTCAGGCCACAAAAGGAATGCTCCTTACGGGAGAGCCCAGACCCCTGCCCCCAGCTCCGGGCTCAGTTTACCCTGCTAGCTCAACTTCACGCTCTGCAAAATCAGGGCTGAGAGAGTTACTAAGGACTGGGGGAGGCGGGGAGAAAGTTCTTCCAGGGGCTGAGTGGCCCGGCCTTTGGTCTCCACCTTCCTATCTGCGAAATGGGAGGGACAGGAACAAGGCCTGGGTCAAAAAGAGATGAACGCAAGAAACGAGGGAGAGCGGAGAGGCAGAGAGACAGAGACATACAGAGCCCCAGGACCGAGTGCAAGCCACTGAGGGACAAACCAGTGCAAGGACAGAGTGGCAGGGTGTCAGAGAGACGGAAAACCAAGTGAGCCTGAGTCCTGGGGTGGAGGAGGGCCGGAGGCAGACAAGGCCAGAGGGGGAAGCATCTTCCCTTCAGACCTGTCTCCAGGGAAAGACCTGGCCAGAAGGGACTGTGGGAGAGCCGGAAGGTCAGAAGTCATGAGAACCAGGGACTTGGGGAGCTGCCCCATGCAAACTCGACAGACCAGGGCTGGTGGAGGGGGGGTGGCCAGACCCTAGAAAGTGGGCACACCCAGAAGAACCTGAAATTGTCCCTCCTCCATCCAGGGGGTGGGGGGTGCTGGGTGCCGCCTGTCTGCGGAGCCAGTTCTCCCCCAGGGCCTGAGTGGCCGCACCCTCCCAGTGCCTGGGCACCTGTTGGGGCAGCGGGAGACGCTGGCGCCGAACACCTGCCCACTGGCCGCACCCCTGGCAGCTGCCCCATGCTGTCCCTTCCGCCTGCCTCTGTGCTCTGGGAGGCCAGGGTGGAGAGCCACGGGGCCCATCTTGGTGGTGGTGGGGGCGATCCTAGGATCCAGGGCTCCCAGCATGTCCCTAGGCCTAGACCTTGGGGAGGGGGTACAGAAGGACCACGGAAGGCCATGCCCAGTCCAGCCTACCATGGCTCCCAGGTCAAGGTTCGGAGTCACGGCTGCCCTAGCCTCTGCTGACCCCAGCCTGCCCTGCCAGGGTGGCACAGGGGTAGGGACATGCCACCCTAGGACCCAGGACCAAGTTCCGGGCTCCTGAGTCAGAGGCTCTCCCACGTCCATCTTGACCCCAACTATCAGCCCCGATGCCCAGCCCCATCTCCTACCTCTGCCCTGCCCCTACCGCCCCCCAATCTGTGGCACCCACAACGGCAGGCACTCACCCCACTGCAAGAAGTCGGCCACATACTTGTCCTGGGCCAGGTCGGAGGCACCCAGCTCCTGGTGGACGCCCAGGAGAAGGTCGAGCAGGGGCTCCAGCCCCAGGAAGCCAGGGTCCAGCACCAGCTGCTGGAGCCGCCTCAGCCGCACCTCGGCTGACATGTCGGGCAGGCAGCACCATGGCCCCTCCCCGGGCCAGGGGCTCGGGGTCCTCCAGTCACGGGGCCTGGCAGCCCCTGTCCAGGCCTCGGGGCTCTGGCTGCATGTCTGCCTGTCCCTGGCTGTCCCCTGGGCCTCTCTGGCCACTTCTCTCTGCTGCTGAGGCCTCCTCCCCTTCTCCCCACCCCTCGGGACGGCCCCCTCCCGCCTCCCAGCCTTAACCCCTTACGAGCCAGGCCCCCCAACTCCCTCCTGCCAGGGCCCCTCAGAACGCGTCAGTGTGAGATGGGGGGGTGGAGAACCTCAACTCTCCCACGATGCCTGCCCCCCAAAAACGGAGGAGCACATTAGTAGCTACAGGTGTGGCAGATGCCAAAGATGAGCCCTCCCATTCTGAGGGGGCCAATTAAGGTTCAGAACGATCGGGTAACACCCTTCTCAAGCCCTGGAATTGGGGTGGGGGAGAAAGGGGTGAGGCCTGGGAAGGGGGGGCAGGAGGCCAGGGAAGCTTCACGGGTGACTCAGCCACAGATTCAGACTTTGGGACGGTTTATATTTAGCCCTCAGGCCCTCTGCTTTCCACTGACTTTTTTTTGGCAGGAGGTGGGGAAGGGGTGGTGAGAGAATGGGGAAGGGAGGCCCTCAGGAGCCAGGACCAGGGGTGACCCACTGGCCAAAGCCTGGGGGAGGCAAAGGAGCCCCCAAAATAGCTCCTTGGACCCTGGCCGCACAGCCACATTCCTGCCCAGGCTAGGATTAGAAACAGAAACATTTCGGGGGGTGGAGGGCAGAGGGGGAAGACACCCCTCCCTGCAGCTCCAGAGAGCCAGCCAGGAGGGATTTTCGTTGTTCTCGGCAGGGGTGGACAGAGCTCCGGGAGGAATCCATGGTCTCCAGCTGGCTCTGGACGCCTGCGCCCTGTGAGCCTAGAGGCCTGAGGCAGCGGGAGGCCAAGCCTTAGGGTGCATTTTGGGCACCTCAGGAGCTCCCTGGGGGACCCATCTGGGCAGCCCCCCACCCCCCGCCGGTATCTGACCTGGACAGTTCGGGCACTTTCAAACTGGGAAGGAGGCCCCGGTGGCACTCTTTCCTCCGGAGTTGGGGGGTCTGGGGGCTCAGGGCTGGAGGGCTGGCGGCTTAGTGACCCATCAGCTGTGTGCCCTGAGTGAGTCCCTCCTCCAGCCTTCAGCTTTTCCGGCTATGAGAACGGAGCAGGGAGGGCACCGGGTTGGGGACAGGCAGGGCCTCTCTTCGTTCGGTGTTAGTAGCTGGGTTCTAGGACTGCTGCTAAAGCACGCGCTCCCTCCCTCCACACCTCCCGGAAGGGACCAGAGACGCTGTGAAAACAGGGAACTTTAGTATAAATAAGAGGTCCTGGGGGACAGGGAGGGCCCCGAGGGGCTTCCATAATTTAACACTCTTCAAAAGCACAAACAACAGCAAGGGCAGGGTAGGGGCCAGGGGAGGGGTGGGCCGCCCCAGCCCTGCCCACAAGAGGAGGGGCACACTGCAGAGCTTGTGGGCGGGGAGTCTCTCCCCCAGGAGTGACCAGTCACATGCTGGGGACAGGGATGAGGTGAACACTGATGTTTCAGAGGAAGGGGTCATTGTACTTGGCAGTGGGTGGGGACAAGGCTGAGGCCACATGGGCCACTACATCCCCCCGAGTGTCTGGGCCGGTCTGGGGGACCCTCTGACCCCCAAATTTGTGCAGGGCAAGGGACTGGAGCAGTCCATCCGTCATGGTTAGTCTTGTTAATACGTTGATCCGTGAGGTCAGCGGGAGGGTTATGGCTAGGAGGCGGGGAACACTGTGGGGGAACCCCGACATCCATGGCTTCACACCACTGTGCCGCTCGGGGAGTTGCCTGGTTGGGAGGAGATGCCCTGGGGAAGACGAGAGGGGAGACAGGAAGGTTAGAGACCGCCTGGGGCTCCCACCAGTCCCGTGGGGAGGGAGCCAGCCCGGAGTCCCTAAGGCGGCTGCCACCCTGGCCTTGCCCTTCAGTCCACCCCAGAGCCCCCCAGACAGAGGCCGCTGCTCTAGGTCGGGAACTCCCAGCTCCGCTAGCTTCCCTGGCCCCGCAGGCAGCACTCTTGGACAATAATTAGAGCACTTGGGTGGTCCTGAGCAGAGAATGGGGGTAGGGGTGGAGAGGATAGGGGGGAACTCGGGGCCCCGACTGGGGGGGTGAGGGGGAGAGAACTCAGGGACAAGCCTACCTCTACCACTGACTTGCTGGGTGACCTGGGCCAACTTCCTTCCCCTGTCTGGGCCTCGGCCTCCTCGTCTGTGAACTAGGGAGATAGAGGGGTCTCTTTCAGGACTCCCCAGACTCCCCAAATCCCAACGACCCTGCATCTGGGACTGTGTCATAGAGTTCTAAGGATTCAAGACCCTACAATTCTAAAACCACTCTTTGAGGGAACCAAGCCACGGGCCTCAGGCCTAGCAACCCAGGCACACAAGCCCAAACCCTGTGGAGCTGAGCCCTCTGAGACAAGAGCTCCAAAGATGGAAGGCGCCAGGCCTGTGCTCCCCCCTAATGGGGTCTTCCTGAAACCCCAGCGCTCCCCCAGGAGGTGGACACGTCCATCTACCACCCACCTTCAAGGCTCCCTAAGAGGTGACAGAGGTCAGCAAGGAGCGGTGACTTGCCCAAGGTCGCACAGGGAGCAGCCCCGGAACCCAAGCTGGGATTCCATGAGCTGGGGTTCCAGAGTCTGAGATCCAGGCCGGAAGGCAGGCCCACAGGCTCAGTGTTGCCCCCAGAATTTGACCCACATTATTCAAACAGTTTCACAATTCACAAATTGTATGTCCCGTAGAAACACAGACTTGGCTTCAAGTGACAAGTGATAAGGCCCGGCTGTGCTGGGCCCACTGGCCACCCTTCAGATAGCTGGCCACAGCCCTCACCACTCCTGGCTGTCTCTTCTACCCAACCCTCTCTCTGCTGCCACGGAGAGTTCTAGAAGCCTGGTACCCTAAGATCTGAGAAGTCTTGCTCTGGGATGCTAAGATTTCCCTGGCTTCCCCTCATCCCACAGGGCCAAAGGCTATGACTGTGACAAACCCTCCTCCCCACACCCGCCTCCTCCTGGGCCCTGGGTCGGCTGGCATGGGGCCACTCACCGCCTTGCCCGGCCGGGCCCAGGTACAGATGAGGCCCTCCTGGCAGGCGGTGATGATACAGTCCTCCAGGAAGAGAAGGACCGTGAGCCGCTCCTGGGCGATCTTCTTGCACACCAGGGGCTCGAGCAGGGGCACCTCGTGGATGCGCGGGCACAGCGCGGTGCCCAGCACCTTGGCTGGGTCCAGCCGGCTGCGGGGGGCGGGGCCGCTGGGCTTGTCCCCGCCCCCGCCGCCCCCGCCGCCCCCGCCCCGGCTGATGTTGCCGAGGCTGTGGTAGCGCTTGTGCTCTTTCTCTGACCCCCGGTCCCGCCGCTCCTGCAGCGTGAGCGTGGCAAAGCGGCCGATGCTGAACGGTGTGCCCGGCTCAGTCGTGGCGCCCGCGCCGCCCGCCTTGCCACTGCCTGCCGGGTGCGGAAGGCTGTTGGAGCGGGACAGTGAGCGGGGCAGGGGGCCGGGGCCGGGCTCGCCCCCGCGAGAGCTGCTGGCGGCGGGTGGCGTGGTGCCAGGCGTGCCGGGGAGGGTGCGGGTGCGGGCCAGGGGCGGGTGGGGGTACAGCACGTCTTCAGTGAGGTCCCACAGGCAGAACTGCGTGTCCTGGCCGGCCGAGCCGAAGCGGTAGGTGATGGGGCCGGCTTTGGGCAGCGGGGAGAGGGGGGCTCCCCCGCCCGAGCCTGTGCCCCCTGCCTCAGGCTCCTCCTCCTCTTCCTCCTCCTCCTCCTCCTCGCCGCTCCGCTCGCCATCACCGCTGGCCGCTGCCGCCTCCTCGGCCCTCGTGGTGTAGGGGTCAAAGGCCACAGCGTTGACCCAGGACTTGTGGCCGTGGCCTCGGGCCACCACACGGCCCTCGGTGAAGGACCACACGGTGACCAGGTCATCTTCGCCCCCCGTCACGACATAGCGCCCGTCAGGGCTCCAGCACACACACAGCAGGCCCCCAAAGTAGCTCTTCATGAGCCCCCGCAGGAGCATGGAGTCGAAGTGGAAGACGCGCAGGCAGCCGTCCTGGCTGACGCAGGCCAGGTGCCGGCCGTCGGGCGAGAAGGCAAACTCGTTGAGGGGCCCCTCGCCCACCGCCCACTTGGCCAGCGGGTTGCGGGGCGCCTTGCTCTTGGCCGCGTAGACGGCGAAGCCCTCGCCCTGCTTCAGCAGGCTGTACTGGGGCGGGGCCGAGGCGCACGGGTGGCTGACGTTGTACAGGTACAGGTGGCCGCTGGCGTGCGAGGCCAGGAACAGGCTTTCGGACTCAGGCAGCCACTTCAGATAGGTCACCTTGGTCTTGTCGATCAGCCGCTGCCGGGAGAGACGGCGGGGGTTGGGGAAGGCGGTCGGCTCCTGGCGACGTCCCCCCCGCCCGGGTTCCCCGAAACGGCCCTCAGACCTCCTCGGAGAGCCCCCCCACCCCCGAGGGTAAGGGCTGGACCCCGGACCCCGGGCCACAGGAACGCAAAGGAAGAAGGGCGGCCTGTGAGGCAGCCACAGAGAGCTCCACGGAGCCTTGGTGTCCCCGTCTTTGGGAAGGGGGACAAGTCCTGCTTTTCAGAGAACTCTCATATGTCTAACCCTGTCCTCTGTCTTTACCGCGTCGGGCTTCAGGCAAGAGGTCGAGTCACAGAACATCAGCTCCCCCAGGGAAGAGATCCTTATCTGTGTGGTTCACCGGTCTAGCCCCAAGGCACAGACCTGCGCACGCAGGAGGCGCCCGGACCCACGAAGGACCGCCCCGTCCCGCCAGCTGCGCATGCGCCTCTGCTCCTTTCCCCCCCAACAGCTCACGTCCAACCCTTTGCTGATACCCCGAACCTGCACTCGTCTCCCCCATGAACCCCACGGCAGCCTTTCTCAAGCAGGGCTCCAGAGAGAACTGAGCCCTGAAGCTCCCGAGCTCCCGAGCACCCGACGTACACAATGAATCAACTTCCCCAGGCATCTAAGTTGCTTCTATTTCTTGGAAGAAGTTAAAAAAGAATCCCATCATCTCTGTGTTCTCTGGCTGAGACGAACCCTGGTCGAGAAAGGCTCTGAAAGCCAAAGTCTTTACCATGACCCTCCAGACCCTCCAGGGACCAGCGTCTCCCAGTTGTTTCTCAGGACCCATCTTCCACCCTCCCCTCAGGAACCGTTCTGGCCACAGAACCCTTCTGCTGTCCTGCTTCCAGGCTTTTGTCCTAGTTGTTCCCTTTCCTCAGAATGTCCTCCTCCCCTGGTAACTTTCTTGCCTCCTTCAGGTCTTTATTTCAATGTCACCCCCCTCAGTGAGGCCTTTCCTGACCCAGCCTACTTAATTTAAGCCTCACCAGGCACTCCACATCCCCCATCCCCCTTCCCTGCTGGATTCTTCTCTGTGGCGCTCACCACCTTCTGCCATACAGCATCCTTAACTTATTTGATAACTGTCTGCTCCCCGAGCTAGATGAAGGCTCCACAAAGGCAGGGCCCTCTGTTTTGCTCACTAATATGTGAAATCCCTGGTGCTTAGAACAACGCCTGGCACAGACCAAATGCTCAATAAATATTTTGTGAATGGATGAGCCGGTGCATTTTTAATCCATTCACTGTTGTTACCCTCACTCCCTTCTGCCATTCATACATTCTGTATATTTGGAACACCTCCTCTGAACAGAGAAAAAGCCAGAGGACAAGAGCAGCCCCCGCCCATGGATAATGTCGTTCCTTGGCATGTTCCTTTGGCACCAAGTCTAGCCAGGACTGAGCCATCTCCACATACGATTTCGTAATAATGGTCCCATGAGGCAGGGATGAGAATCCCATTTTTCAGAGAAGTAAAACTGAGGCTCAGGAGGGACAGTCACCTCCCCAAAACCATATAGTGAGTCAACGGTGCAGCAATGACTTGAATCCAATGCTCACGGGCCCAGAATTTGAAGATCAAGGGCTCTGGCTTCCAACAAGTCCCAACTAGAGACTAGCCTTGGTTGTCTTACGGGCACCACAACCCCTAACCCATGGAGGAAAACTCAAGGAGTAAAGTGTTCAGCACAGGGCTAACAGCCCAGAGGCCCCAAGCATGGCAGGTGCAGCTGTCATTATTAGCTGATGTCCCACTAGCTGCTGTCCGTGACCCCATGCCATATATCTGTCAGCCCATCCCCTCTCTCTCCTGTATCCTGCCCCTCTCAGGCCTCCACTGCTCCCCAGGCAGCTGCAGTCTCATGGCAACGCTGTGTGGGTGGTGAATGGGAGGGGGGAGCCGTTCTAGGCCCCGGGGGCCCATAATCACCTCTTCATTGAATAGCTTGCTGGTGTCCTTCTTGATGAGATCCAGGTACTGCACCTGGCCAGCTGAGAATCCCACCAGCAGGGAGATGGTCTCTGTGGCAGCAGTGAACTGGTTGAAGTCATGGCAGGTGGGCTGGGTGCCCTTATAGATCCGCTTGTCAATTGGCTTGTTGAGGTCAATGGACTTGAGCAGTGGGAGAAAAGGAGTTAAAAGCTTCTACCACTGAGAGGAAGGAAGAGGGTGTTGAGGTTGGGGGAAACCACTAAAGGAAGCAGGGTTAAATCCCTAAGGGAAGTGGGTAGGTGGATGAGTGAGTGGGCAACCACAGACAGGAAGGGGGACCCAAATCACAGACCCAGTAAAGGAAAAAACAGGAAGGTGCCCCCCCCCACCCCACATGAGACCACAGTGCCTCCCCCCAAAGTTGACACCTCTAACTTTAGGGACACCCTTGCCCACAGTATAAAGGCTTGGGGTCCCCACAGTCCCTGAGCTCCAATTCCTTTCCAGTCCTGGCCCACAGACTCAACAACTCCCCCTGGATCTTGGCACCTCAATATTCCAAGCTCCCCAAAACGCAGAGTCACCCAAATCCCCAGGACTCTAACACCCAACATCCCAGGATTCTCTTTACTTTGGAGTCCCTAAATCTCAGGACCCCCATCACAGCTCATGGACGCATTAAACCTCAGGGTCCCCCACATTTTTGGTCCTTCACCACCTCTGGGCTCTCAGGATCTCCATCAGTTTTGGGAACCATCATAACCTCCAAGGGTCTCATCCCCTCTGGGACCTACATCTCTCTAGAAATAGCCATCACACCTGAGGATGTCCCCTTTGGGCTCTTATCACCTCCAGCTCCTCATCAGCTCAGAGATTCTCATTCCCTCCAGGAATGATCTCATGAGATCCAGAACCCCAGTGTTCCTTAAGACTTCATATACCTGCAGGATCTCTATCACCTCTAAGTGCCTCATCAATTCCACAATCATCCTCACCTCTGGGCTCCCAAAGTCTCAAGATCCCCCCAGCCCCCCGCAACACCTCCGGATTTGCAACACCCCTGGGTTCTCCATCACTTTCAAGCCTGCATCACTTCAGGATTCTCCATCACAGGCAGATTCCCTATCACCCAGAACCACGGAGGGTCCCATAGCATCTCAGAATCTCTCCAAAATACCACTCCAGAACCCCCACGCGTAACTTGGGGATCCCGCATGACCTCAAGATTCTCCATCACCTCTAGGATGGCCAGCACCCCGGAGGGCCTCCCCGGCTCCCCACCACCTTTTAGGATTCTGCATTACCTCTGGGTACCCTTCCCCCTGGGATGGCCGTCACATCGAGGATGCCCATCTCAGAACCCCACATCCATTCGGGGACCCGTCTATCACTTCTGGATCACCTCAGGGGGCCCTATCCTCTCTGCCAGCACCGAGGCCACCACGATGCAGGCCGCTCACCCGTTGGCTTCCGCTGCGGCAGCAGCCGGGGTAGAAATAGAGCTCGCGGCCCAGGTTGAAGCAGACGCGGTCTCCTCCGGCACCCAACCCCGCGGGCGTGGCGGGCGGTTCCCCGGCCCCGGCGCCGTCGGGCTCCCCGAGGCGAACGAGGCTGAGGCGCACGGCGGGCAGTGCGGGCCCTGGACCCGGGCCTGCGGGCGGCGGGGACGGAGCGGAGCCCGCGGCGCCGGGGCCGGAGGAGGAGGCAGGGCCGGGCGGGGGCTGCGGCGGCTGGGGCGGCGCCGGGGTCTGGGCGGAAGCCGGCCCCGACCTGCGAGCGGCGCCATCGCCAGGGAGCAGCTTGTAGAAGCCCTCGCGGGTGCGGAACTGCGACTTGATTTCCGCGCAGTCCCCCATGGCGGCGCCGGGGCCCGAGCCGCCCTCCGCGCCGCCCGCCGCCATCTTGGGCGCCCCCCCGCCCAGCCCGGGCCCCGCCGCTGCCGGACCGCCGCCCGCCACCGGGCCCCCTGCCGGAAGCCTTGGGCCCGCGCCGGAAGGGGTGGGGTGGTCACCCGGGCGACGCCTCTTCGATTGGCAACAGGATCGGGAGGCGGGATGAGCTCCGGCCGTCGCTCGGGTAACGGTTCTGGGGCTGGGGGCGGGGCGAAAGGTGGGCGTGGCCTTGTGTGCCTGCGACCGACGTGTGGTTGGCTGCGGGGCGCGGCCCAGGGGGAGATGGGCGGGGTCATGGAAAAGCACAAATCCCTAGCAACGGCGCCCTGGGAACCGTTTGCCTAGCAACGGAGGGACCCTCAAAAGAAGGCCTGGTTCATAACCTGGCCTTCCCATCACGTCACAGATGACCCCAGTGATTCCAGTGCCGCCTTAGACTTCCAACATACACCTTCCTGACCTCCAGTGTTTCCCACTGACGTCTTAAAATCCCTGACTGGCGACAGCATCTCCAGACCCTCCTCCCCGACCCTTGATGATCCCGCAGATCCCGCTGATCTCCAGCATCTCCATAGAATTCCAAGGACTTCATCCGACCCACTACCGATTAACGTTAACCCTAAACATTTCCACATTTCCCACCAACCTCCAATATGTATCTCCATGACTTCACTATCTTCAACAACCTCACTTCGTCCTCCAACACCCTCCTCTGGTTCCAAAATTTCGTTGATCCCCACAATGCCCCTCGGTGTCCCAGTGATCCACTAGTAATCCAAAAGCGCTTGCTGATCCATGAGCCCCCGCTGATAGCCAGTGCCCTCACTTCCGCTGAAGCCACCCTGCCCCCATCACAGACCTTCTTAGACCCATTCTCAGTGGTCTCTCAGATTTCTCACCGGAATGTCCCAGAGGCATCTTACACTCGACAAGTCCTACAATGAAACTGACATCTTCCTCCAAATGCTGCTCCTCTCCTGTGTCCCCATCTTAGAGCTCGCACTGCCATCCCCCCCAGTCACTCAGGCTGCAGACCTCAGGGTCTCCCTAGATCTGCATGGTCTCCCTTCATACCCTGCTTCCAGTTCCCACGTTTTTTGCATTCTGTCATGTGAAGTCCTCTTTTCCAGTCCCTCTCTCTGCATAGCGCTGGTCCAAAGTCCTCCTCTCTTGCTCGGGCCCTCTCAGCATCAGCTTTGTCTCTGCTCCCCTGGACCCTACTGCTCTCGTGGCAAAGTAAAGCCCTGAGTGCTCTGCTCCTGCCAGTCTCTCTTTCCAGCCTCATCTCTCACCACTCACTCCTCACACCATGTCCCTAACATGGGGTTTCAGGAAACTACCTCAACACAACGCTCTCTTGCCCTTGGGTCTTTGCACTCCTCTGCTTGGAATGCTCTTCCCCACTCTGTTCTTGACCCTTTAAGAGTCAGTTCAGGAGCTCTGTCCATCCTCTGGGCTCCCCCATCTGGGTTGTCACTGTCTGTCTCTCCTGTAGAGTGTGAGCCCCGGGAAAGCAGAGCTGGGCTGACAGAAGGCACTTCAATAGTTGTTTGCTGAAGGAATAAATGACACAGATAGGAGAGACTATGCCGGCCAATGTCTGTTCCCAGCAGAACCCAACAGCCCTGACTTGGAGGCCGTGTCAACAATCGAATGAGGAGCTAGGCCATGATGCCGTGGGGAAATTTTATTTAGAGCAGTTACCTTCTTCTTCTACCCCTGCCCTCCAGGCAAACCAACTGTGAACAAAACAACCCATCCCTCACTATGCATGAGGGAAAAGCTGCTATCTACCTGCTTGGGAGAGGGGGCTAGGGGGCCCCTTCAGTCCTCCAGGTCCTCATCCTCATCTTCCTCCTCATCTTCCTCCTCTTCCTCCGAGGCTGCCAGGGCCTGCTCCTGGGCTGCCTTGAGGGCCTGCTCCTCCTCCACCGTGGGGTCAGTCATTTCCATGACGTCCGGGCTGCTGGGGTACTCGTGCTGAATGGGGGCTGGCAGGGGTGGGTTGAAGTTCTCAGGACTGTACTTGTGGCCCCAGCCAATGTA
Organism: Mirounga leonina; assembly: GCF_011800145.1. Taxonomy (NCBI): domain Eukaryota; kingdom Metazoa; phylum Chordata; class Mammalia; order Carnivora; family Phocidae; genus Mirounga; species Mirounga leonina. The sequence continues at coordinate 2,518,630 of NW_023270718.1, forward strand.
GATGTTCTCAAACTTCCTGGAAAGGCGGAGAGATACTGGGAAATCCTCCCCGAAGGCTCCAGCCTGGGTTTTCACTGAAGGTGGGACCCAGCTTGGGCCCAGCATGACTGCAGAGTGGGAGTGGTGGGTGTTGGGGTGATATGTGCCCAGGGGGTTTCTCTGCGTGTTCTTCAGTCGTTATGGGGCATCTGTCTCCTAAGTGCCAGGCGTGTCTAGAGCTGCAACAGCACGTGGAACCACTGAGCACTTGACACGTGGCCAGTGAGTGTGACCAAACAGCTGAGTTTCTAATTGTATTTGATTTTCTAATTTCACCTGCAATTTCTTCTTCAGCCCCTTGGTTATTTAGGAGTGTGGTAATTTCTACATATCTGTGAAATTCTCCCAAATTCCTTCTGGTTTTTTTTATTATTATTATTATTTCTAATTTCTTTTTTTTTTTAAGGTTTTATTTATTAATTTATTTGTCAGAGAAAGAGAGAGCACAAGCAGGGGGAGCGGCAGGCAGAGGGAGAAGCAGGCTCCCCACAGGGGGCCTGAAATAGGACTTGATCCCAGGACCCTGGGATCATAACCTGAGCCAAAGACAGATGCTTAACCAACTGAGCCATGCAGGCATCCCTGATCTCTAATTTCATTCCAGTATGGCCAGAGAACATATTTTATACCATCAATATCTGGGTACATTTATTGAGACTTGTTTCATGGCCTAGCATATGGTCTGGTCCTGGAGGCTGTTCCATGCACACTTGAGGAGAATGTGTGTTCTGCTGTTGTCTGAATGGATTTTATTTCATTGTAATGAATTTAAATTTAAGCAATAAAACTGATACTCAGTTCGGTTACTAGAAAATGTCTAAGCATGTCTGGGACAACTGGGGTCCATGAATCTACTTTCTCAACTGTAAATGTTGTGAAATCTGAGTACAGGTCAAGTACTTCTGATGACAAGGTAGCTTCCACATGGAATGTGTGCTTTAAGTGTCAACTTCACACCAGATTCTGAAGAACATGGTATGAAAATAAAAGAATGTAAAATAGCTTGTTAATTTTTACATTATTGCTTTCATATTGCAATGATAACATTTAGGATATTTAGGGTGAAGTAAAATATATTATTAAAATGAATTTTGCCTGTTTTTACTCTTGGACATGGCCATTACTAGAAAATTAAAATAAATAAATAAATAAAAAGTTAAATAAAGTTTAAAAAAAGTTTAAAATGACACAGGTGGCTTGTATTTTATTTGTGTTGGACAGCGCTGGTCTAGATGTGGGGACCCAGCAGTGAACCCCTTAAGCAAGAATCCCTGTGGTGATGCCTACATTCTAGAAGGAGGACACTGATAATAAACAAGAATGTAACTGGTTGGAGCCAAGCCCTGTCAGTCCACCTGTTCCCAGAATTTTAACTAGAGGAGGAAATGGGAGCAAAGGAGGGGGACTGGGAGACAAGGAGAGAGGCAGAGAGGAGTGGGGGTGAGGGAGAGAGATGGATGGAGAATTTGCCATGGGGACTCTGTGGCTTTGCCCTTTATCACAGCCTTGCTGTTCCTAGGACAATTGTTTTCCACCAGGTCTTCCTTGGAGCCTTCGAATATATTGCCTCCTTGGAAGCCTCGCCCGGGAGGTTGAGCTTGCTGGGAAGACAGACTCTCAGGCCCCAACCCCACTCCCGTGCCACCAGAACCTGCCCTTCAACCAGATCCCTGGGGTCGTGTGCACTCATGGTCTAGGAGGCTCTGGTCTAGAATGTCCTCTACCTGCTTTTCCACGTTACTTCTCTCTTTCCCCAAATATTTCACGTCAGGTTTGCTCTCCCCAGGGATCCTACTTTGATCCCCTTACGACGAGACTTTGGAGCTGTAATTGGTCCCTGCACTGTCTGTCCCTAGTGGTACTTAGTTTGTAACAGGGTATTTATTTGGCTGGGGGGCGGGGTGCTATACCATTAACCTCTGTGCTTCCTCTGCCTGCTCTCAGGGGCAGGAGCCACATCGCCTTTTCAATAAAGGGCCTGGGACCTAGCATACAGCTGGCAAAGAAAAAAAATGGAAAAAACATGGATGATTGGAGGGATGGACGATTGAGTGGTGGATGGATGGATGAGCGGAGCTCCAAATTTGGATCTTTTGCTTTCAGAAAGATGTTGGCAGGGCACCTGGCTGGCTCAGTTGAGGAGCGTGTGACTTCCGGTTGTGAGTTTGAGCCCTGTGTTGGGTGTTGAGATCACTTAAAAATAAAATCTTGGGGCGCCTGGGTGGCTCAGTCACTGGGCGTCTGCCTTTGGCTCAGGTCATGGTCGCAGGGCCCTGGGATCGAGCTGCACATCGGGCTCCCTGCTCAGCGGGAAGCCCGCTTCTCCCTCTCTCACTCCCCCTGCTTGTGTTCCCTCTCTCTGTCAAAAAAAAAAAAACAAACTTAGGGTCACCTGGGTGGCTCAGTCAGTTAAGCGTCTGCCTCCAGCTCAGGTCATGATCCCAGAGTCCTGGGATCGAGCCCCGCATCGGGCTCCCCGCTCCACAGGGAGTCTGTTTCTCCCTCTCCTCCTGCCCCTGTTCCTGCTCTCTCCCTTTCTCTCTCTGTCATGCTCAAGCTCTCTCTCTCTAATAAATAAATAAAATCTTTTAAAAAAGAGTCTTAAAAAAAAAAAAAGAAAAGAAAGATGTTGGCAAATTAGAGTGTGGCCAGAGGAAGGGGGTTGGCAAAAGCAAGCAAGTGAGACTCTTCTGTTTCTGGAGGGGAAAAAAATTGCCAAGAATGTAGTTAAGGGGGGCGCCTGGGTGGCTCAGTCATTAAGCGTCTGCCTTCGGCTCAGGTCATGATCCTAGGGTCCTGGGATCGAGTCCCGGATCGGGCTCCCTGCTCCGCGGGAAGCCTGCTTCTCCCTCTCCCACTCCCCCTGCTTGTGTTCCCTTTCTCGCTGTGTCTCTCTCTGTCAAATAAATAAAAAATCTTAAAAAACAAAACAAAACAAAAGAATGTAGTTAAGGTATCAAGATTACATGAAATCTCATCACGGGATCCAACACAGTATATAGGTTTATCATGGAGATGGAAAGGAAAAATCTATGAAAACTTATCATGCCATCTAGTGGACAGAGTGGTAGAGGAGGGCACTCCGTAAGTGGCTAAGCAGAAAGGCTGGGATGCGCCTGGTGGGAGAGACTAAGGGACTCTCAGTGTGCAGTGAGTGTGTAGTGAGCATCTCAGTGAATGTGTAGCTGTGGGTGGGAAGATGCAGGAGTGACTTCAGCCTGCAGATCTTTTGGAGCAACTGGTGGGGGATCCTGATGGGGAAGACTTCTGCCCTGTAGCGAGAACTGTCCAGGGGCCCTGCGGAAGGAGTTACATCCCTCAGACACAAGGCTCTGCCCCTGTCAGGGTCACCTCAAGGTGGACTCCTCAGTCCTGTCTGGCTCTGTGACCCATATAGACGAGAGGCCTGGGCCAGGAGGCCAGAGATTCAAGTTTGAATCCTGCATATGCTGTGTGACCCTGAGTCAGTTCCTTCCCCTCTCTGATCCTCCATTCTTTTATCTGAGGGGCTCACGCTCTTTGTCCGGGATTTCTCATTTTAGCCCTAGTGGAATTCCTGGAACTGAGTGTGGAGGTCAGCCCTAGCGGCTTCCAGAAGGGGGTCCTTCCGATCTCCATCCTGCCCCCTGCCCTCAGCACTGAAGAAGTTGTAGGGGCTTTCTCTGTTGGAAGGGACTAGACCTACTTGCCACTGGCGTAGGCATAGGCCCCTGGCCAAAGATTGGAACGCACGACGGCCACGGAGTACTGCGGGCAGAGGCTGCAGGACAGGCGGGCTGTCCACGGTGACATGTGCATGATTTCTGCAGGGAAGTGGAGAGCACCAGGGAAGTCAGAGCTCCCCGCAGCCCTGCACAGCCCCCTGGAGGGGAGACAGAAAGAGGGGAGAGAGCAAAGGGGGAGGACAGGAAGGGGCATGAAGGGAACTGTGGCTGGCTCCAGATCACTTTCTCGCTGTGTGGCCCCAGGAAGCCACCGCATCTGTCTGAGCCTCAGTGACCACACCCAAGAAGTGGGTATCCTTATCACACCTGCCTTGCAGGAGCTGCTGTGGCCTCCCTTCCAGGTGGTCATTGGTTTGGACCAGGGTGCAGAGCGCACGGGTCAGGCCCTGGGCTCCTGGAAATCTGGGTTCAAATTTGGGCTCTGTCCACTCACCCACTCTCACTCTCTCCTTTCCCCTTCCTCCAGGTGCCTGAGGCTCTGACCTCAGGACATTCCTATCCAGGCTTCCAAAAATCCAGCTCAGGTCCTGCCTCCTTTGTGGAAAGGCTTAACTCTCTCTCTCTCCCCAAACCCACATGGGACTCGAAAGATCATACCCCCCATAAGTCGGGACATTGCCAGGTGCCTGACACAGCTCAAAAGATGGACGTGTCCCCATAACCCCACGAGGGAGGCGCTGTCACCAGGCCCATGGAATAGAGGAGAGAACAACTGAGGCTCAGAGAGATGCCCCCCCACAGTCTTGCTGTCCCTCCCACTTTCTCCCCAGGCCCCACCTGCTCCAGTGGGCTGGTGTGTGTGAGGTTAAGAGGGTGAAGAGGATGGTTACCTGCATCTTCTGAGAGCGGGGTCAGCAGCGGGGGCCCGACCTCCTGCTCCACCTCCTCTATCCCCTCATCTGCTTTCTCTTCCTCCTCCCCCAGCTCCTCTTCCTCTTCCATCTTCTGCAAAGGGTTCACCCAAGTGCAGCGGCCCTGGGGGTGGGGGGAAGGTCAGTCGGCACGCCTGGCGGACAGAGCCTGGCCTGCACTCTGGGAGGAGGTGAAGGGCCAGGAAGGACACTGGGCACTGGCCCTATCCTCAGGGAGCCAGGGATGGGCCAGAGGACAGGGTTAGTCACACAGGTCAGGGAAGGGAGGGCGGCTCAGAGAGCTGTAGTGGTGAGGTGGAGACTCCTGCCACCTCCTAGCTGTGTGGCTCCCATCTGTGCATTCATTCATTCATCTTATACTTAATGAGCGCCTACTATATACAGGTAGGTGCTGGGGATAAATCCTTGAGAAAAGAGGCCCCCCCCAATCTCTGCCCTGTGGAGCTGACATTCAGCAGCCCATATGATCCTCTGTTTGCTCATCTATGGAATGGGGGTGTCATGGGGTCTCTCTCATTGGACTGCTGTTGTGTTCCACGAGGCACTGGAGGGCTGATACGTGTTTGTTGAATGAATGAACCAAAGCACGCAGCATAGAGCCGACTTCAGTTGCCTCAACTATGAAACGGGAATGACAGTTGTAACGATCTCAAAAGGAGTTATTTGGATTCAATAACGTTGCCAGGGTCAATAAAAGTTTGTTGAATGAATGAACGAATGAATGAATGAGTACAAAGTTCCTAGCATACAGAGGTGTTAACTTGAATGAGTGAATGAATGAATATAAAGCCCAACACATCGGGCATTCAAGAAAGGCAGGTCCTCAGTCTCTTATCCACAATTCCCAAACCTGAAAAGCTGTGAAAACCAAAAGTTGCTTTTTTGTGCCTGACCTGAACTAATGAGAGGTTATTCAGTTTTGCAACAGAAATAAAGTCTTGGAGGATGGCTGCAGCCCCAGCCCCCTGGCTTGAGGTGCTGCATGATATCTGGTATGTGCGCTCTGTCACCTTTTTAAAATCTGAAAAACGCAGGCCACCGGGATGCATCTGGCCCTGGAAGGTTTCTGTCAGGGGCACCGGCAGCCGACATCGGCCCAGTGAATGAAACAACGGAGGAGTGCACATTAGTGAGCACCCCATCTGGCAGAGAGCAGTGCGCCAAAGCCCCCTGGTTCTGTCACAGCAGGGGTGGGGGGTGTGCGGGGGCGGGGAGGCTGGAGTCCCCGGACCTCACCTGAGGCAGGATGTGCTGCATATGATGCACCCAGTTGGCCATCGAGTCCACCAGCTCGAGCACCGGGATGCCCTCAAAGTCGGGGTTCTCCTCGTAGGAGTCGCGCCCCGCACCGCCCTCCTCCTCCTCATCGCCCTCCTCTTCGCCGAACTGGTAGAAGCCAAGCGGGCTGATGTGCGTGGCGGCCGAGATGCGGGCGATCTGGGCCCGCAGGTAATTGGCTTCGTTGCCCGGGAAGGGCGGGAAGCTGATGACCGGCGCGTCCAGGTAGCCCGTAAAGAACTTCTTGATCTTGCGGGCCTGCACGATCTGGATGGGCGTGACGTGCGGCAGCCGTGTCCACGGCCGGCCCGGCTCGTTGCACACGAAATACAGGTACTTGTTGGTGCCCGAGCGGCTCTCCTCCTTGGGGATGACAGGTGGTGGCTTCCACGTGGGCTTGGGGATAACGTCGGTGACCTTCTCCTCGTCCTCCTCGCCTTCCTCCTCAGCGTGTGTGTCCAGACCCTCGCCGCCCTCCATCATCTCCTCCACCTCCTCCTCCTCCCCTTCCTCCTCGCCCTCCCGGAACTCCACCTCAGCCACCAGGTAGCTGCGGCTCAGCCCCAGGATCTTGCCCCAGAAGCGGCAGGTGTGGATGGGCTGTTGCTCCACCAGCTGCTTCAGGGCCATGAAGATGCGGAAACTCTCGTCTGAGCTCAGACCCACGCCAGCCTGTTCGAAGTAGAAGGCCGTCTCCATGATGTTGGGTACTGCTGTCTCAGCCTGCAGAGGGTGGGGTGGAGGGCAGAGGGAAGAAGGCTGAAGCCCTGCTCCCAAGCCTGACTCTTCTAAAATCCAGAGACGTGAACTACTCTGTAACCCAGCTGCTCATGAGACCACTGCTGATCAGTGAGATGTAGGGGCAAGTCCTTGGGGAGGATGTCCCTTATAGGAAAAGAAAAGGCAAAACAACAACAACAACAACAAACCACTAGGAGAAAATCCGTTGCTCCTTCATCCTTCCCTCTTCTTTCTGCCTGGAATGGGGTGTGAGATCTGGAGGCACAGCAGCTATTTTGGGACCATGAGGCAATGCACGGGAAACAAAGTCCCATACCCTAATGATGGTAGAGCTAAAAGATAGAAACTGCCTGTCCCCAGTGGCATCACTGAGCTGCCTTGCCGCCCCAGCCTTCTTGTTCTATGGGATAAAGAGGCCACTTTTAGTCATGGTTTCTGTTGCTTGCAGCCAAATGCACCCCTAACAGATACCCCAAATCATATAGCAAATTAAGGGAAGAGGTAGGTCTTTAAAAAAAAAAAAAAAAGGTATTATTTATTTATTTTGAGAGAGAGAGAGAACAAGCGGCGGGAGGGGCAGAGGGAGAGGGAGAGGGAGAGAGAGAAATGCAAGCAGATTCCACGCTGAGCGCACCCCAAGTTAGTCTGGAATTATAAATGCAAGAATAATCGGCCTCTGTTATGAAACAGAGGCCCGGTGCCGGGGAGCCTTATGCTATCAAATAGCCAAACCTGCTATGCAGCGGCTGTACACAGCAGGCAGGAGAGTTCTAAAGCAGAAAGCCAGCCACAGAGCGAACGTGAAGAATAGAGAACCCACAAACAGGTCGAGTCCATATAGGTGTAAATAATTCATAGAGATGGCATTTCAAAGGAGGGCGTAAGGAAAGCATGCATTTTTCCACAAATGCTGCTGGGGACTAGAAAAAGGGAAATGAGAGCCCCAACTCCTGTCAGAAAAATAAATACAAAAAGCTGAATCACGGATTTCTTTAAGTCTCCTCCTAGAGACATGCACAGGCCACAAACGCCCACAATTTTGCCCGTTTGCTGACCTCCCATTAAGAATCCCAGCTCCAGGGGCGCCTGGGTGGCTCAGTCCTTAAGCTCTGCCTTCCCATCGGGTCGTGGTCCCGGGGTCCTGGGATCGAGCCCCCACATCGGGCTCCCTACGGGGAGCCTGCTTCTCCCTCTCCCACTCCCCCTGCTTGTGTTCCCTCTCTCTGTGTCAAAATCAAAAACAAAAACAAAAACAAAAACCCCAGCTCCAAGTACTTAAGGGGGTGGGGCCTTCAGGGACCAGGCGTCTGAAGGGGCGGAGCCTCCCCGCAGACTGATTTCCAAGGGGGCGGAGCCTCAAGTGCAGCGGTGTTCTAAGGGGCGGGGCCTCTAGGAGCAAAGCGTTCTAAGGAGGCGGGGCCTTCGGGGACTTGAGTTAGATGTGGGTAAGACCTGGGGGTAGGGAAGGAAGGGTGCAGTTCTAAGTGGGTAGGGCCTCCTGAGGAGAAACTGGATCTGAAATTCAAAACCCTATTCCCGGGTAGAACTTCGTGCCCAAGACTTGGGATTTCCACCTGCGCTTTGCTCACCCAAGGGTTCATTCCTTTGTCTGATTGTCCTTCTCCCATTCTCTCACCATCCCACCCCACTATCGCCAGAATCCTGGAGTCTCAGAAGCATAGATAGAAGTGAGCACAGAGCAAAAGCGTCTGCAGATAGGTCAAAGGTTGTATATAGCACGGGCTTTGGAGATCATGGCCCTACTTTCTTAGTCCAGTCCCTGGTACTTCCCACCTTCCTGCCCTCCGAGCCTGCGTCTTTCCTCTATAAATAGGAATAAGTAGCACTCGACTTGCAGGGTTGTTTTAGGGATGAAACGAGAGCTCTCCAAGCTCTTAGCAGGGGCCTAGGAGGTGTCAGAATGATCATAAAGAGTCCTCAACAAATGTTTCTTGGACGAGTGAAAGAACACTTTACCTGAATTTTCCGCCGTCGTCCAATTCTGGAAACAATTGTGGAATTAAATATTCTAAGGATAGTGAAATGTTAAGGGGCCAAGAGTGAAAGAGTTCTTAGAGGGTCTCAACTTAATAAAAGGGGAGACTGAGTCCGGGAATTAGTGGGCACTTCAGCGTGGAGAGACTCCAGGAGGCAATGGGCTTCACAGAGAACGTCTGCAAAGCAGAATTATTTTCGGGAGGAAGGAGTCAAGGATGGTAAGAGGGACCAGTCTCCACCTCCACAGGAGTTCTGCTTTCTTAAAAGGCAGAGCCCACTAGCCCTTCTTCTGCTTCAAACATTTCAGGGCGTTCCAGACGCCTTAGGAGAAAGCCCAAGCCCCTTGGCCGGGCATTCAAAGCCCTCTGTGACCTGGTCCTGGCCCCCTCTGCCCGGTGCGCACACGAAACTGAAATCGTTTGTGTTTCTGGGTCACACCGTGCGTTCCCTCACTTCGGGGCAGAAGCACAGGCGGTGCCGATTGCCGGCCCCGCCTCGCGCCCCTCCCACCGGCTCACTCACCACCTCCTCCTCCATCTCCTGCTCGCCCTCGCCTGCGGCGCCGCTCCGAAGGAATAGCGCCTTCTGCCTGTCCGCCGTCTCATAGGTGGGCTCCATCTCAGGGTCGTCCCGCATGGTGTCCAGCCTGGGGTGGAACCACTCCCATTGTGTGGTGCGGTTCAGCGACTCCAGGATGGGCAAAGGGTCCTCGGGCCGCTGGTTCAGGATCTTGGTCAGCAGGTTCACCAGGTGCTCATACCTGCCTCCCGCGGGAGGGAGTGGGAGGTGGGAGACATCACTCGCTCAGCTCAGTGAGCTCACTGTTGTGTGCCCGGCCCTGTACCTGGCGCTGGGCACCCCGTAGGGAAGAGAAAATGTCCCTGCCCTGGTGGAGCGCACATTATGATGATGGAGACAGACATCAACCAAATAGGCAAAAATATATAGTGTGTCTTTCTATGAACACAAAGCAGGGAATGGGGACTGGGAATGCCAGGGATAGGAGATGGCTTCCGATTTTAAATAGGGAGGCCAGGGAAGGTCACACCAAGGGGCACATTTAAGCTGAGATCTGAATGACGTGAGGCAAACCATACAGATATTGGGGGTGTTTCAGTCAGAGGGAACAACTGGTGGGTAGGCTCTGAGACATTTCATGAGTCTAACAGAATGTTAACAAAGCTCAAGGAAACTAGGAGACAGGAACATTCCATGCCAATCTTAGAAATAGATTAGCAGGATTAGATTAGAGGATGCCTGCTTAGAAATATAGATGCTGCAGGGGCGCCTGGGTGGCTCAGCCAGTTAAGCATCTGCTTTCAGCCTAGGTCATGATCCCAGGGTCTTGGGTTCAAGCCCCATGTCAGGCTCCCTGCTGAACAGGGAGCCTGCTTCTCCCTCTCCCTCTGCTGCTCCCCCTGCTTGTGCTCTCTCTCTGGCTCTCCCTCAAATAAATAAATAAAAATCTTAAAAATATATATAGATGCTGAAATTCTAAGCTAAATATTAGCAAATGGCACCCAGCAAAAAGTTACTCTCAAAAAGATGACACACCATGATTAAACTGGGCTAATAACAGGACTGGGCTTGATATTAGAAAAATAGAAAAAATATAACTCATGTTAATATGTTAAAAAATATATATGTAAGTTGGGGCCCAGGGTGGCTCAGTCAGTTAAGTGTCTGACTCATGATTTCAGCCCAGGTCATGATCTCAAGGGTCATGAGATCGAGCCCTGCATCAGCAGGGAGTCTGGGATTCTCTCCCTTAACACCCCCCCCCCCCACTTGTGCATGCTCTCTAAAATAAATAAATCTTAAATAAATATATATATGTATATATACATATATATGTAAGATAATCTCAACCAGTGCAAAGAAATTTTTGATAACATTCAACAGCCATTTATGACTTAAAAAACAACAACAACAACAACAACCCCAGCAAACTAGGAATAGAAGGTAAATTTTTATAATCATATAAAGGGGATCCACAAGTAACCTACAGCACACATGATGGTGAAAGACTGAAAATTTTTCCCTATGAGACTGGTAACGAGGATGCCTGCTTTCACAGCTTGTATTTAACACTGCACTGGAGGTCCCAGCCAATGCAATCTGACATGAAAAAGAAAGGAAAGGTAAAAAGGATTGGAAAGGAAGGAGGGAAACTGCCATGGTGTGCAGGTGATGTGATTGGGAATGATGTGCAGAGGCCTTGAGCTGAGGGTGCACCTGGCATGTTGGAGGAACACTGAAGAAGTCAGAGTGGCTGGGGTGGAAGAGGGGAGAGGGGTTGTGGGGAGAGAGGAGGCAGGGTGATGACAGTGTTGTAATGGCTTCTTTGCAACTAAGCCTGGGACTATGCTGGGCACTTGGGAGCAGTGCTGGATTCTCAACCACAATCACACATCTGAGGAACAATGATGATCCCTACTCTCCAGATGAGGAAACGGAGGCTTAGAAGAGTTGAGGGCATGAGGTCACACAGTGGTTGCACAGCTAGGATTTGAAACCAGATTGGTCTAATTTCAAAGCCATTTGGTGGCAGTCTGGGGTGTGCTGGAGAGCCATCACTGAATTGGGAAGGGTAAGGAGAGTTCAGACTTTGGTCTCGGTTTGTCAATAGCCTTGAAGTTCCTGAGGGTGGGAAGAGCTAGAGGTGAATTTTGACTAGACTCTAGGATCCTGGATCAGGAGCTGACTAGAGATGAAGTTTGGAGAGCCAGTAGGGGCTGAACTGCTGTTGTGAGAAGCATGAACTGACTCCTGAGGGCACTGGGGAGCCATGGCAAGCTCTGCACATGGGAGGGATAGGGTTAGTTTTGTACTTTAACAAGATCTGTTACTTCTCCAGCCTTGTCTCCTCCTGCTCCCCCTTTCACCCTTGGTTCCAGTCATATCAGCCTCCTTGCTGTTCCTCAGACACAGCAAGCCTTAAAGCCTTTAAACGTGCTGTGTCCTATACCTGAACCACTGTTCCTCCAGTTACCTCCAAGGTGCTCTCCCTCATCTCCTTCAGGTCCCTGATCAAATGTTACCTCCTCTGAGGCTTTCCTTCACCTCATGCTATTTAACATGTACTCCCTAACCTCACCTACCCTGCTTTACTTTTTCCACTTTAGCTCTTATCATCACCTATCACTTGTTATCTTGTCCATTCTCCCAATTAGAATGTAAATTTCACTAAGATGTAATGGAGACTGAGAAGTGTATTGACTACAGCTAACCAGCCTTGGCAAGTGCCTTCCCCAGGCAGAAAAGTTTAGTGGAGAATGGGGCCTCAGGAGCCAAATCACACGCATCTGCCACATCCTAGCTGTTATCATCTTGGATTCGGGACCTAATTTCTCTGTCTCAGTTTCATCCTCTGTAAAACAGGGACAGTAGGTGTGCTAATCTCAGCTGTGAGAACTAGATGTTAACGTGTGAATGGTGGCATGACGTTTGGAAACTAAATATTAGCTATTATTAGTTTCATCCCCTGACTCCTAGACTGAGTCAGATGCCCCTGGAGCAGGCACTGATTACCCACGAGGGATGATCCCGTCTGACAGAAGAGACCCCAGAGCCTGAGGCAGAGTCTTGGCTGGATGGGGCCTTTCCCTGCCTGGGTCCCATCCCTTCCCCTCCCCTCCCCTCCCCTCCCCACTCATGAGCCCCATCTCACAGGCTGAGGCTGCAACTGACGCTGGTCTGCAGCAGGTAGGCCTTGGCATTCTGTACGGCCAGCTCCCGAGGCTCTGGCTCAGGCACCTCCATATTGAAGGGCATGAAGCCCAGCTCGGAGGGCGAGTACTGGAGGGCGGGGTCATCCCTCATGTAGGGCCCATGCGGGGCACCCTGGTTGAACTGTAGGTCTTCTCCCTGGTACATGTTGAACTGGCCCAAGAAGTTGGGCTGGGTCTCCAGGTAGGCAGAGTCCAGTTGCTGGAAGAGGCTGCCCTGGCCCTGCTGTAGTTGCTGCAGCATTAGGCTGGCGTTTCGGGCGGCCTGGATCCCGCCTTCTTCCAGATAAGGTTGGGGCTGAAAGCCCATATTCAGGGACGGGTACTCTACACCACCCAACTGGGCTTCCTCAGCCTGGAACACCTCCTGTTGGGTCAGGGGGGGCCCTGATGACCAGTCCTGGAGGTTGGTCTGGCTCGCCAGGATCCCTTGACCGCTCTGCAGGACCCGGCCGTCAAAGGCTATCGGCGGCACCTCCTCGGAGATGGTGGGCGGGGGCTGACTGAGTTCCCGACTGCGCCGCTGGGAGACCTGGGAACTCCTCCGACTTGAGGGCTGCTGGGGACGGGGCTCAGGGTCGGGCGGTGGGTCCCCCATAGTTCAAAGGAGGTCGCAGACTTCCAGGAGGAAGGCTTGCAGACAGGCAGGCCAGACCTGTCGCCCGCCTGCCAGCACACGCCCTGTAGCCTCTACGCCGGGCGCGCCCGTTTCTAAGGAGGGAGGGGGCGGGCCGTTACCAGGGGAGGGCGCGCGCGGACGCCGGGGCCGAGGAGCTGGTCTCTGCGCAGGCGCGGCCCCACGACCGAGGGCCTGCCAGTCTTCCAGCCAGCACCTGGGGGCGTTCACTCCACACCGTGCAGTCGCACAGCGGACACGCAGGGAGAGACGAGAGACTGCATCCACGCCCCAGACCCGCGATCTTTTTAATTTTAAAGGCAAAGCCCCGCCGGCTAGGCCCCGCCCCGCCCTTCCCGAGCTCCCTGCCCCACTCCCCTTCCCCACCAAGCCCCGTCAGCTGTTCCCCTTGCTCTCGGGTTCCCCGGATTCCTCGGCGGCGGGGCTGGGGGTCTTCATGGTGTCTTCTCCGGCAGGGGTGAGGGTCTGGGGACTGCGCTCCTCCTTTGAGGTCAACCCGCCCGCTGCCTCCTGGTGACAGGAGAAGGGGGAGCGGGTCAAGGATAGCTTAGCGTGGCCCTAACTCCACACTTCCTTCGGGCTGTACCCTCCCCGCCTCCGCCCGACCCTGGGCACTTGGCATATACCCTTCACCCGGGGGCCCTGACTGTTTTCTTCCTTTGCTGCTTGGAGGTTGTCATCCCTACCTTAGGTAGGGGCCCCTCAAGACTAGAGTCCAGGAGTGCGGCCTCGGTCAGCCCCGAGTCGTCATCCATGCTGATGAAGATGGCCGGGGTCTCACACTCAGGCCCCTCCTCCCGGAAATCTATGGTTTCTTCGGGCTGGGGAGGGCCTGGCCGGGTGGAGGAAGAGGACGACGACGAGGGGGCTCCCACTCCTCCTGGCTTCAGCTTCTGTTCCTCCTCTAGCTGACGCTTTAAGGCTTTCTCCTGGGCCAGCCGCAGGCCGATGAGGTCCTGAGGGGGCCGGGGGGCTGGGGCTGGGGCCGGGGCCAGGGCCAAGGGCTCCAGGTCGTCCTGGGGGTGGGGAAAGGCACACAGAAACTCAGAGCGGGGGTATGGGGGCCAGGTCATAGGCTGCTGTCAGAGGATGGTGACAAAGAGCCAGAAAGCACCCTGGGGGAGACAGCAGGGTGGGCAAAGGGAGTTCATAAGGGGCAACTGTTCCCCCACCTCCCATCCCTTTCAGCAGGAGCCTCCACCAGACAGGTGGCTGAGGTGGGGAGGAGGACAGGGTGGGCCTTGCTGGCTTGGGGGTTGGGGAGCTGTGGGCCCTCACCTCTTCCAGGGGCCCGGCAGGTACTTCCTTGGCCTCTGGCTCCTGCTTGCCACTGGCCTCCAGGATGGTCATGATGGAGTTGGGGATGTGTGCTTGCTAGGGGAAGAGCAGATTGGGGGCTCTATGGAGTGCCCAGACCCAAGACCCCTAGTGGACGCCTCTGAGCTTCTGCAGCAGTGCAGGGCTCCCCTCTGCCCACCCCCATCCAGTCCTCCAGGGCTGAACCCATGGGGCCACCCATCCCACACCCTGGGGTACCTGGTGGGGGGTGAAGGATCGGACGTGGGCCAGCAGGGGCTCCCGGAGCTCTGGGCACTTGTCAAAGACGGCACCCAGCTGCTGGGGTGGCAACTGCAGGATGACCTGGAAACTCTGGGGCTTGGTGCGTTGACAGCACTTGATGAAGCCCTCCCACACCTTGGGATACTTCCACACCTGGACGGGGCAGGGAGGGAGCGGTCCTGAGGGGGTGCACAGGAAGCCACCCCAGAAACTGAAAGAAATTCAAACCTTACCAAGATGGGGCCCAAATCCCTACCATCCAACAGAGTCCTCTGGGCTACCCACAGTCCTGACCTCCAGCCCTCCAGAGGACTTTCTTTCTCTTCCTGATCCCAAGCAGCTGAGGCATGAGGGCAGCCCAGGGAAAGGGGAGAAGAAAACGGAACACCCTTTCACGTGAGCAGTCTCCACTCACTCTTGCGGCAGCCTCAAGGGGTGACTCAGCCCTGCTAAACAGACGAGACCTGGGAAGGTGCGGGGGCTCATCCGCGGTCAGGTGGGTGCCATGGGGCAGAACTGAGGTTTGAACCCAGGGCTGTCTGAATCTGCATCGCACCTCTAAGCCGGATGTTGCAAAGTGGCAACCTGTGGGCTGAATCCAGTCTGAGCGCTTGAGAATTTTTTTTTAATTTCATCACGGTATTTTTAGAAACCCAGATTTCTAGCTTCTCTTGAGAAATGGGCCCATCTTTCAGCTCTAGTATGCATCCTGGCTGGGTGCAGAGGTGGCGGCAAGGGGCACTAGGCCTCTCCTGGGACGCCCACCCGGTGAAGCCTACCACCACCTGTTCCTGCCCTCACGCATCACACTGCCATCTGGAGCCCTGGAGCCGAGTCAGTGACCCCTGTTGGGCTGTACTGTCTTGGCCCCGGGCAGGGCAAGGGGCTGGCCGGTCTCCTAGAGTGTGCTCTCCTCCTCCTGGCTCCCTCTGCAGGGTGGGAGGCAAGCAGGCTGGAAAAGCCCGGGGTCCTGCCTCCCCTCTATCTTCAGTGTGTCCTGCCGCAGCCCACTGCCTGCAGGACTGGGGCGGCCGGGGGCGGGTTACCTGCTTCATGATGAGGCGGGACAGGATGTTCATGACGAAACCCCCCAAGCGGGGGTACATGGTCAGAGACTGGATGACGGTCCTCATGAGCAGCATGGGCAGGGGGCTCTGCTCCATCAGCTGCTGCATCACCACGGCCAGCACCTCCGATGTGTACACGTTCCGCTCCGCAAAGCACAGGTTGGTGGCTGCGAGGAGGCGGAGAGTGGGCCTGTCCTCTTTGCCCAGCTCCCCTGGGAAGGTGGGAGCCCCACCACCCTTAGAGAGCCTCAGCCCCATTAATGTGCCCACGTGAGTGGAGACCTGGCCCTCATTCCTGAAGCTCTGGACGAGAGAGACTTCCCCACCCAGCAGGTCCCTGAGGGGATACTGTGGCCTGGGGTGTTGGTCG
Source organism: Mirounga leonina (assembly GCF_011800145.1). Lineage (NCBI taxonomy): Eukaryota > Metazoa > Chordata > Mammalia > Carnivora > Phocidae > Mirounga > Mirounga leonina. Next base: position 2,534,645 of record NW_023270718.1, read on the forward strand.
AAGGGAAAAGACATGTCCAGTTGCTGGAAGCCCCACGGTGGGCAGACCTTGGCCCTTTTTCTTTGGGGGCAACCCACGGAAAGGCCGAGGCAGGAGAGACAGGTTGCCAATGCCTGGGGGCCCATGCTGGCTTGCCCTTCCCACCCCTACCAGAGAGGGAAGGCAGTTTTGACTTCCGTAAGACCCCCTGTAGGAGACCAGAGATGCCCTCCACCAGCAGGCTGGTCAAGGGGCTGCCCACTCCCAATCCTGACCAGAGCATAAGGATTTGTGCTGGTGCTGGAGGGATACCAGATGTGGACGCATGTGGGAGGCACAGCACACAAAATAACAAGGGAGGAAGGAGCAAGAGGAGGAAGCCTGGGCAGATGAAGCGCTCCCCAGCTCAACACCCAGTGCCAGGAAGGGCCCAGGGAGGGCCAGCACAATAGGGGCATCCACGAAGGCAGGCAGGCCAGGGCAGGCCTTGGGGTCTGTTCCCTCAGGAATGGGTAGTGGTACCCCAAAATCAGTGGGATCGGCGGTGCTCCAATCCATTGTGTAATGGGGAGACCCCAGGTACTGCCTCTGAACCCCTTCTTCCCCAAACACCACTTGCCATGTGAGTCTGTCAACCAGGAAGTCTTTATTGAGCCAAAAGAGAGGCCCCCAATCCTTGAGAGGCTAATGGAGAACAGGTGTGGGTGCCTATAAGGAATGAGGGGGGCTCCTATAAGGAACAGGGGAAGGATGGAGGCATTGCAGGAACACAGGCAGGAAGGAGACTAGAGCGGGTTAGGGCAGGTATCTAGGCCAAAGGAGCAGAGGAGAGTGTAGAAGGTAAGGACAGTGTAGAAGCCAGAGTGAACCTACCAGAAACCAAGAAAGCTCCTCCTCCTCCTCCCTTCCAGTTAGTGGCTGGCTCCTGCCTGCTCTGCCTAAAAGGGTCCACAACCAACCCCCCTTTCCCCGCCCCACCCAAGTCTCCCCCTGGGCCTTCCACCCAGCCCTCTAATCCACCCTCCATAGCAGGCTAAGGAGGGGTCCTTTCGAAAGCTCAGCCTGACCCCATACACCTCCCAGGGGCCCTCAAGGTATCAAGTCCAATCTACTGTGGCCTAGGAGACCCTGTGTGGGTGGGGCCCAGGCATGGTATTCTTAATGCTTTTAATCTGACCTCTCCTGACCAGGCCCCTTCCCCTAAACCTCAAGATCTAGTCAGCCTCACCTCTGCAGTTCCAGAACCAGGCCATGCCAGCACATCTCTTGGCCTCTGCAAATATTCTTCCTTTCTCTGGGATCAGTGTCTCCCCTGCTACCTCACCCCTACTCATCTCTCTGTGGTTTCAGCTCAGGTGTCCTCTTGGGGCTCCCCTGTCCCAGCTCTGCTCACTGTGGGCTCTTATCATCTGGGGATGGACCGTGAGCCCCAGAGGGCAGGACCAGGGCTATCTCCATCGCTGCTGGGTCCCTAGCACTGCCTGGCACAGGGCTGAGCAGAGGCGCTCACTGAGTTTTCTTTAATTGCTGCACCAGACCACTGGGGCAGGTCCCATTATAGAAAAGCTCACCAGAGAGAGGGTGGCTTTTAAAGGAGTGAATGCCACGAATGAATGCTTATACTATCAGGCATGGGGGATCCAACGGTGCAGAAAACGGGACTGGATTTTGGATCCAGAGCTTATAGTTGAATGGGGTTCCTAGTGCAACCAGGAAAACCACTGGGGCCCAAACAGAGAAACGTACTCTGGGAACTGGCTAGCTTGGGTGCTGGGGCCAAACAGCAGGTAGGGAGAGCGGCTGGAAGGCTGCTAGGCGCTCAGCAGCATGGAGGCTGTGTGTAGACCTGGGCTTGTAGAAAGAAACAGGTGGGCTTCTAAAGGCCAGGCCTTGATGACGTCTCCAGGAACCTGGCCGCTGGCCACCTGAGTGACCTGTGGCAAGGCTCTTTTTCTTCCTGGGACTTAATCTGGGTCTGTGGATGGACTTAGTGGGATGGTGGGGTCTGTGAATCCCCTCAAATTGTGCGCAAGACTGTGTGAGCCTGTCATCCTCGGGAATGGGCCCACAGCTTCCCTGACATCATCAAAGGGGCTACAGCCTGTAAAAGGGCCACTTCTGGGGGCGCCTGGCTGGCTCAGTCGGAGGAACATGTGACTCTTGATCTCGGGGTCATGAGTTCGAGCCCTATGCTGGATGTAGAGATTGCTTAAATAAATAAACAAACAAATGTAAAAAAATAAAAAATAAAAAGGTCACTTCTGGATGCTCAGCTTCGAGACGCTTTTCACTTTACTGTTCTTTCACTAGAGGCCTTAGTCCCTCCTCCGTTGTAGTGTGAGTTTTAGACTTCCACAAGCTCCTCTCTCGACCTAAAAGATTCTGAGAGAACTTGCTGAGGAAGGCCAGGAAGTTAGTCATCACGGGAGGAGCTATTTTAGGCTAGACAAGCAGCTAAGTGGTGGTGGTTGGGGGGACCCCTCCCTGCTCTTAAAGAAGAGGACGAATCAAAGGACAGGGGTCTTCTGAGTAGAGGGGGCAACAGTGAGGGCTCCCACCTTGGTGGGAAAGCACGACTTCTGGACCAGAAACCTCCCTTGGGGAGGTGTGGGGGGCAGTGCTGAGGAGAGTTGATGGAGAGAAGTCCTCCTATGGGAGGTGGTGGCCCTGGGACCCAGGGTGCCATGGGCAGGCAGAACTGGCAGAGCTGGATTCCAACTGGGGTCTAGTGGGCTTCAGATTCTGTGTGGTTCCACTACACCACTCAGCTTGTGTGCGGCCCTGAGCAAGTTCCTCAACCTCTCTGGAACCTCCACTTCCTTGTCTGTAAGATGGAAGTCCGCATACTCACCAGGTAATGGGTGGTGTGTGTCGGCAAGCAGGCCTGTAGGGCACTCAGGAGAGTGTGGCTCAGTGTAAGTGCTCGGTAAGTGGTGGCGGCAGCTATTAGGAAACTGCTGGTTGAGGGGAGCTGGCCAGTTTGTCCCCCACCCCCTACCCTGGAGGCACCTTCTCCTGCCTCAACTGGAGCCCGGACCAGACTTAGCATCTACTCCTGGTCCGACAACGGCCCTGGCGTGCTCCATCTGCTCTGCTGCCCCTCTGCCCCCTGCTGGGCCGAGGGCTCTGCTTCCTTCATTCCTCAAGCCAGGGCTGGGGAGGGAGGGGCTCCCCACCTTTCTTGAGGACTACTCTGTGCCAGCGCATAGCAGATGCACCAGTCCCTTGGACGGAGGGAGGGAGGAAAGAAAGGAGGGAGGGAAGGCAAAGGAATGAGGGCAGGTGTCCAGAGCTGAGATGGGGTTGCAGGTGGCACATCTCCAACTCGGCAGATTCCAGCAGGGACATGTGGGTGCCTGAGGTTCTTCCCTGGGTCCGCAGCAGCCAGGCCACTTGGGGGGGGGGGAGCGCCTCACCTTTGATGATGGACTTCATGTCACACTTCACCGAATCGATGTTGTGCAGTGCGATCAGAAGCTCTCCAGGGTTCAGCGGGGACAAGGCTGAGTTCCCTTCACCTGCAGGGAGGGAGTGGGAAGGGGAAAGAGACAATACGGCATCTAAGCGAAGAGATATGTCTGGGTCCCGCAGATTAGGGGCGTGGTGACTGAAGATGAGGTGCCCTCTGCTTCAATGGGACTAGGAGGACAGAGGGCTAGAGCAGGGGAAGAAAAGAGGGGACTGAACGCTACCCCCTCTGGGAAGCCTTCACCTTGCTCTCCCCCTCCCCCACACTGGGTTCCTACCCTTCTAGGGCAACATCGGATGTGGTCCAGCAGTTCCTCGCCCTCCTCCCTGGGCTGTGCCCCCAGAAGGCCGGACCCCCCGCCACCCTCCCCCCAGCACAGACATGGGCATTTGCTGGACAGGACAGGCTGGGCCGGGCAACGTGCTTGATGACAGTGCTTAGAGGCATTTCTAGCGGAGGCGGCCAGGGGAGATGGAGCTCTGCTGGTACGGTTTGGAGGGTCCCAAACACTCTTGTGTGGGGGTTTTAAATCACGTGTTATAGGTGCAACAGCCAGCCTCACTCCCACCCTAGCACCAGCCCCTGGGGTGAGGGGGAGGAGTTCATCCTAGGTCACTGGGTCGTTTTTCTATGTTGAAAGTTCTACTTTGCTTCTTTCAACCATGGAAGATGCCACCTACCGTGCTGGGTGCCCAGCAGGCGGTTGAAGACCTCTTTCACCACAATGGGGTTGAGTTTGATGAGCTTTGGCAGGGCCTGGATCACTTCTTTCTGCAGGGGGAGGGCAGGGGAGGCCGGTCAGAGGGCACCCCTATCCCAAATGCTCGCCCTGAGGAGGCGAGGAGAAGCTGCGGCCTTGCCACACCCTTGGATACTTCCCTCCTCGAGCTCCCTCTGGTCCCTCGGGGTTGAGCCTTCTCCCTGAGTCACTGGGCCTGACTCAGCCCCAGCCTCATCACTCCCCATCTGAGCCTTCCTGGTGCCACACGCCCCCTGATGGCCCCTGCAGGGGGAGGGTGTCATCATCATTCCCACTTTACACGGGAGAAGACAGGCTCACCAAGGCCCCACAGCCTGTTAGGAATAAGACCTGGGCAGGGGAAACACATTTAGGCCTTGGAATAGGCCTGTGTGTGTGGGTCACGGTGATCCTCACTTGACAGAGAAGAAAACCAAGGCGCAGAGAAGGGGGTGGCCTGCCTGAGGTCACAGAGGATGAAGCAGAGGTGAGACTGCTCTGTTAGTCTGATGAGCCCTGGGATGGGCTCAAAAGCGTCTGACATGGATACCTGGGCACCCATCCCTGCCCTGCCCGTCTTCATCAGTGGGGACATCCGGACATCCAGCTCTGTACCTTCTCCAGTCCATTGAGCACAGGGATGAGAAAGCGGACATCTGGCAATCGCTTGTGGTAGAGATCCCGGACCCGCTTCACCAGCTCTGGGGAGGGCGGGACTGCAGGCAGAAGAGTAAGCAGGGGGCACAGGTGGGGTGAGGGGGGAGCACCGAGAGGAAGGAAAAATGCTGGTGGCTGTGTGTGAGGGAAGGGGAGGGCCAACTCCATCCCAGAGCAGGAATCTCTGGCCCCTGGTTTCTCAAATGCATTTAGCAATATACCCAGCAGCTCCGAGGGCCAGGTCTTGGAAAGGGCCCGTGAGGAAGTTCTGGGACATGGAGGAAAAGGCTGAAAGGTGGGGGTCCTGGGAGCACCTTTGTCCGTGAGGCTGTGCAGACATCGTGTGACCAGTGTCTCTGCCCCCTTGGGACAGTTTTCTACCAGCAGGAGCAGCTCTGGTGAGTTCATGCCCATTCCTCGGATCTAGAAGGAGAGAGAGGGATAGCAGGCTGGGGAAGGGGCTGGGTGATGTGCTGAGGACTAGGGGGCCCTAGGGGAGAACTCAGGGAGGCCCAGGTGTCAGAGGCAGGGTGGCTGGGGGGGGATGATGGGACTCTGGGGCAAGAACTGGAGACAGAAAGAGTAGATCTCGGGGCGCCTGGGTGGCTCAGTTGGTTAAGCGACTGCCTTCGGCTCAGGTCATGATCCTGGAGTCCCTGGATCGAGTCCCGCATCGGGCTCCCTGCTCGGCAGGGAGCCTGCTTCTGCCTCTGACCCTCCTCCCTCTCATGCTGTCTCTCATTCTCTCTGTCTCAAATAAATAAATAAAATCTTTAAAAAAAAAAAAAAAGAAAGGGTAGATCTCATCACTAGAGAAAAAACAAATGACGTGAGGTGATGGACGTTAACTAATCTTCTGCAATATATATATGTCCCCAAACATGTTTTACGCCTCACACGAACACAAGGCTGTGTGTCAATCATACCTCAGTGAACCTGGAGGAAAACAGAACTGGTGGCGGGGTTCAGGGACCTGGGGGAAACGTGGGGAAGGTGGGAAGAGGCAGGGCGGCAGCATCTGACCTTCCTCTACCCCACCTCACAGGGTATAGACTCGCTGTAGCTCCCAAGCCCTCACCAGCACTGGCTGCCTACTTAGCAGGAGGGGCCCTTTCTGTCACTTCTGACCTAACCCGACCTCTGATGCCCAACCTGCCCTCCAATTCCTCGGTGAAGACTTTTCAGGTTTCTAAAGGCATCAGTGACAGCCAGAGCCCCGCGTGGCGGCCTGCTCAGATCGGGGCTCGACCTGCGTCTGCAGCCTTCCCCACTCCATGGGCAACAAGTGCAGGGAGCACCGGGCCAGGCTGTGAGGGCTCATGCCTTCCTCTGCCAACAAACATTTATAATGGTCCGTGGAACTGGCAGTCTGTGCCCTCCAGGAGCTCACTGAAAACAGGGGGAAGACACTGCTGAATCCGGGTGGCGGGTATTTGGGGGTGAGCCTACCAGACTCTCTCCTTTTGTTTATGTTGGAAATTTTCCGTAATAAAAAAAGCAGGGACAGAGAAATATTAAAAAAGTGGTTTCCAATCCAGCTGCAGATTGGAAGGGCAGAGAGTCTGAATTTCAGGTGCCAGCTGCTTTTCATGTGGGTGACCTTGGGGCTCCGGAGAGAGCGGCAGGCGGGACTTGTGTAATGACAACTAAAGACTCCCACTGGCCAGGCAAGGGAAGGCCAGCTCCTAGATGGTGAGAGCGACACAGATGTTTACATGTACGAGCTCATGGAGCTCCTGCAGCAAGCCTGGGGGACAGAATCAGCCTCCCCATTTTTACTGAAGAGGGGCCAGTTTGCACAGCGAGAAAGTGAGAGGCAGAACGTGGACCCGGGTCTGCCCAACTCCAGCCTAGTAATTGCAGGGTGACCCTGCTGTCCTTTCATTGGCAGATGCGGCAGGTGGACCACCCACAAGCCCCAGCGCCACAGGACCCAAGGTGGCACCCATTGGTGCTGAGCCCATGCCAAGGTGGAGATACTAGGGGAAGGGCTAGAGTTGGGGCCTTAGCCCTGCCCACGGATGGGCAGAGCCTGGTGGGCTCAGGGGCCTCACCGGCTGTTCGATGACCCTCAGCACCGTCCGCTTGATGTCGGCGATGGCCTCCGTGTACACGGCTGCCAGTTCGTGGATGAGCTTGTGGTTCTGAGGCAGGAGAGCCAGGTAGAGGTACAGACACTGCTTTACGGTCTCCTCGGTCCAGGGCGCCGCCACCTCTGATAGGGCAGGGAGCGGAGATCAGGGACCACTCTCCTCCCCACCGTCTCCCACCCTCAGTGTCTGTCCCTTCTTTGGGAGGCAGCACAGAAGGGAGGCAGGCCCAGGAAGCAAACTGTTCCAGGGCAGGAAGCCAAGCATCAGAGAAATGGGGTGGGACCAGGACTGCTCCCCTTTTAGAAGCCTGTGCACTGAAGTCCCACCTCGTCTCTGCCCATCAATCCACAGGGCAGCCAGATGGATCTTTCCGAAGGGAAGTTCTGACCCTGTCCTTCTCCTGCTCCGTGCTCCCACAATTACCCTATGCTCACGATAAATCCCCTCTAGGAGCGCACCCCCCCCCAGGGACTCCCTGCTCTGGCCACATCCTCCTCTGACAGCACCCCCTGAGCCTGCACAGGTCCCTTCGCACACGTCACTCCTTTGCCTGCAATGCTCTTGCCTAACTCCCCTCTCTGTATCTCCTCATCCTCTGGGTCTCACGCAACCAGTGTCTCTCCTGGGAGGTCTTCCGGGCACCTGGGCTGTGCCAGGGCTCCTGTTCTCCCAGAAGGCCATGTGCTTTCCGTCACAGCCTGAACCTTGCAGGTTTCTTTAATTTTTTTTTTTTTTTAAAGGAAGCTCCATGCCCAACATGGGGCTTGAGCTCACGACCCCCAGATCAAGAGCTGCATGTTCCACTGACTGAGCCAGCCAGGCACCCCTGAACCTTCCAGTTTAATGGTCCGTTTCCTGGGGCTTGGGTCTCCCCACCTGTAATTCTGAGGGACCTGGGGCTTTGTTGAAGGAATGGGCCTATGCCTGGCCCCTCCTGGAACCCCATCGCTGGCTAGCTCTCCTTGTCCTCTGGCTCTCAGCCCTCCATCTCCAGGATGCTCTCCCTGACCCCTGGGGCTGAGGTGAGAGGCCCCTCTGGACTCTTGCAGGCCCTAGGCCTCTTGGTCTGGTCATCATTGCCTGGCTGTCTTCCCTAGTAGGCTGAGCAGGGCTCAGCTTCAATCCAGCTCCATTCCCCCAGGGCCTGGCCCAGAGCCTGGGATCCAGCAAGTGCTCAATATGCATCTGATGAAGCTGCACCAAACCTGTATCCTTGTCGGCTCCAAACAGCACGGATGGCGGGTTGGGGTGGACCAGGAGTTGGAGGTAGTTGAGGGCAAATTTCTCCACATACTCTCGCAGCTGCTCCTTCTCATACATGCGCTTGATGAACAGTAGGGCCTGGGAACGCACCTGAAGAGAGAGTGCGGGCAAGACGGTGGAGGGGGAGACCGCTGTTCTGAGCTTGGCAGGACCAGTGGGAAAACAAGCCCAAGACTGAAAAAGGCCTGGTCTACCTGAGTCATCTGTGCCCAACGCTGATCACTGGCTTGGGGGAGTGGTTTCCTGGCCCAAGTCAGGGCCTGCATCACCTCTCCATCTACCTGCTCAGCCCCATCCCTTACTGTCTCTTGCCTTGCTTGCTACGTTCCAACCAGAATGAACTTTCCTTAGTTCCTCAAAAGTGACAGCATTCTCCTTGGCTTTGAGACTTGGCACAAAAGGTTCCCACTGCCCAGAATGCCCGTCACTGGCTCTATCCCATTTTACTCAGACATCACCGGCTGGGAGCCCTGAGAACAGGGACTGTTCCTGGGCACTGCTTTGGCCCCAACAGCACCAAAGGCCCAAGCCAGAGCCAGAGTCCGCAGTGAGGGTCTGCTGAATGAATGGACACATGACACCAGGAGAGGAGGTGGCAAAACAGTTGGGCAGGGGTGGGTCTAGGGCCCTTGCAATCACACATGCACACACCTTGCTCCCTCTGTTCAGTCACACCCATCTACTCCTATTTCAGGTCTTGGCTCACCTGCACTCTCCCCCAGAAGTCTTCCTTAAGCCCCGCCCATCCCCCCGGGGGGGCCATGTAGGTCAGGCCCCTCCCCAGGGCCCCCACACTAAGTGCGCCACTCTGGTGCTGCCCCACTCCCTGGGCGGGCTGTGTCCCCACTGCTCGCTGACAGGCCACACGGCTCCTCTCCTGTTAGCTCCCCCGCCAGGCCCCAGCACAGCACCAGGCCATACGGGGCTCCCCAACATGGGTGGAGTAGGAGAGAGAATGGGACTGCCCTTCCTGGGAGGATGAGTGTATCCATGTGTATATTCTAGGCAGCTTCATGCCACCACAGATGAAAAAGCATCCACCACCAAAACACTACAGCAGGAAGGGCATTAGGCCCAGAGAGGACATTCAGGGGCATGTGGAAGAGGCTGGGCTAGGCGCTCGGCACAGAGGAAGGGCGGTCAGCCCAGTGCAGGGTGGCAAGGGGTCACCTTGTCCTTCTCGTGGGAGCTGAGGTCTAGCAGAACATGCAGATACTGGAACTGGCGGGACGGGCGTTTGAAGATCAGGTCTCGAAGAGTGGACATGCCCAGGTAAGTGCGACTCTGTGGCAGAAGGGAGGGACACCAGAGCTCAGCCCACCTGCAGTGTGCCCCTGGGATGTCTTCCTTGCCTCCCTCAGATCCGGTCCTGGACAAAAGGACTGGGTCCCTCACAGAGTCCCCTGCCACCAGGTCTAGGCTGTGTGCCCCTCAGACCCCCGACACAGGCCCCTATCTCCCTGCAGGGCTCCTGCATGCATCACGGTGCTAGGGACAGAGAGAGATGGGCTGACTGTCCTTACCTCATCCTCGCAGTACTTGCGAATCACCTCCAGGGCACTCTCGGTGATCAGTGGCGCCTCCAGCACCACCTTAGTGAAGATCCTGCCAGAGACGAAGGGGGAGGGAATGGCTATGGCGGAGAAGCTTCCCAGTCCTGCTGGAGCTTGGAGCCGGCAGGCTGCCCCTCACATATGGCCTGCTCAACTCCCAGGGAACAGGGCTTTGGAGGTAGATGGAGCTGGGTTCAAACGCTGACAGCTGGGTGACTTAGGCAGAGACTCTACCTCTCTGAAGCTCGGTTCTCCCCTTCGTCAAAGGGGATTCCTAACCTTACTCATTTACTACAGTAATGGAAGGGAATGATGGGGAATGGGGAACGGTACTGCTTTTCAGATGTGGTGGCCAAAAATGGCTGCTCTGAGGTAACACTGAGTTGACACTGGGGGATGAGAAAGAGCCAGCCATGCGAAGAGTTGGGGGAAGAGCATTCCAGGTACAGAAATAGGAACTGCCAAGTTGGCATGTTCAAGGGTCAGAAGACAGAAGGCCAATGTGGCTAAAGTCTGGGGACAGAGGAGTAGGGGGGCAGAATAAGAAGGTAAAGAGGTTGGTAGGAATTGGGTTACGCAGGTCTCATAGGGCACAGAAGGAAGGCTGCATTTTATCCCAAGAGCGATGGAGAACCATGGAAGGTTTTTAGTGGGTAACAACAAGACCGTATTTACATTCTAAAATGTCACCCAGGCTGCTGTGTGGAGAATGGATCAGTAGGAGGTCGAGAACAAGGAGGAAGCTACAGGAGCAATTCAGGTGAGAGATGAGGCTGGAGAGAAGTCAACCTCGGAAACAAGCCTATGAGGCTAGGCACTGTAACCTACAAGAACGGAGGCTCAGAGGGCACGCAGCAGAGTGGAGAATAAGCCCAGGGAGTGGGCCCCAGAGCACACCCGGAACCTGCCTTGCACGTGCCTCCAGAGAGCAGGGAGAGCAGGGAGTCTCGGGGGATGGGAATGAGGCCTTCGGTGGTGAGGAGGGAGGTGATAAGAAACCACAAAAGAAAGGCAGGACACAGGAGAGTGCAGGGCGGTCCCCCTCACCCATCCTTCTGGTCTGGCTTCTCCTGCAGGCCGGAGAGCAGGCGGATGAGGCAGTCCTCGTACTTGTCCAGGGTGCCCGAGGCACCAGCCGCCAGGTAGGTGTTGTACTCCTGGTACAGCCAGGCGAAGGCCAAGTCCAGGCGGGCCCGCACATCCTCCAGGATGAAGGACAGGACCTCAGCCTTCAGGCCCGAGTCAAACTGCGTCACCAGGCTGGCCAGGATCTTTATGCGCACCTGACAGGAGAGTGGGTGTACATATGGGTGTGGGAATGGGAGACAATCCCAGGCACCTCGTGATCATGCCTTACAAGTCTTCCTGCCCAGGTTCAGGGACCCCCACTAAAGACCTGGTGTTAAGTGAGGAAGGCAAGCTGAGGAAGTTTATACCCCACAGGAATCATTTGTGTGGAAGGGAAAAAAAAAGCGGGGGGGGGGGGAGTCAATCATCATAGAACAAAACTGAGTTTGTAAAAGTAGTATCTACATACTTAGGTACACAGAGAAAGCTCCTGAAGGCTTCCTCTAATTTGTACATTGGTCATCTTGGAGGAGGGGGATGGGATGCGGGTGGGGGCCAAGGAGGACTTATGGTACCTCTATGGCCTAGAAATATCTTTTTAACAGAAAGAGTACTTTTATATACTTCTTGGTTAATTAAAATTAAACTTCAAAAAAAATGGGGAAAAAGTCGCTTGGCTGAGGTTACGATGCCAGTGCATGGCAGAATCGGGATTTAGACCTGGCCATCTAAATCTCAACAATAATAAGAAAAGCACTATTAAGCACCAGAAAGAAAGAACCCAGCAGCAGCCCTCACTTGCAGGGCTTTCCCGGGCAGCCAGCTCTGTGCTGAGCGAGAGCCGTGCGTGTCCATGCATTTCCTCCTCATCACCATGTGGAGCTGCTGCTGCCACCTCCGTTTCAAGGACAGAAGAGAGGCGTGGAGGGCTGGTGGGCAGCCCAGCTGGGACCCCTAGCCAGGGAGCTTTGAGCCCGGGGCCGTATCTTTCCTGGGCTGTGAGGCAGGCTCGTGGGGAGAGGGTCTGGAAGCATGGGCCAGGGAGACAGGGGCACACCTGGGCTGCCCCGCTGCAGGCCACAGCCTTCTCCGCCCGAAGGATCCGCTTCACGGCGCCCAGCTTCATAGCCTCCACCTGGGTGTCCGTCAGGGGCTTCAGCACATCGCTCAGGCGGAAGATTTTCTTGCGCCCACCAGCGCCCGCTAGCCTATGTGAAAGAGTAGGGACAGGGACACGGTGACTCAAAACGTCCTTTCTGGAGCCCAGGTCCACCCCAGGCCATACACCGCCACCGCCACCGCCACCATACTGCCTTTCTAACTCTCCTGTGACTCAGGCATGGCAAGGTGCAGGGTAATGAGAAAGAGGATGCCATTTTGTTTTTGTAAAGCGTGTCTCAGGGAATGCTTCTCTGAGGAGGCTGTGTGGGAGTGCAGATCTGAATGAAGCAAGAGGACGAGATACACAGATATCTGGGAGATGAGCTTTCCAGGTAGAGAACAGGAAGTGCAAAGGCCTTCCAGTGGGGACCTGCCTGGCTGTTCAAGGAGAACCAAGGGGCCCGTGTGACTGGAACGAGGGGAATGGAGAGCTTGGAGGGCAGATCAGGCACAGCCCAGGTCTTGGAGGGGGGCAGGGACTGGCTAGATTTTTTGGTCTGTAAGGGGGATAATAATGAAGAGGAGGATGATAACAACCAGTAGCACTTACGACATGTTAGGAATCATGCTAAATACTTTATATCAAATTCACTTCCAATCTCAAGAGTTATCTAATTTAATGATCTGTCACTGTAAACTCATTTAACTCTCCCTTGATCCTTAGAGGGAGATACTATCATCCCAACTTTAGACGTAAGTAAGGAAGGGGGCATTTTTATGTAAAAGAAAACAACAATTAAGGCTTGGTGGTTATGGCACTGACTCTGGAATCAGGCAGATCCTCATCCAGCCCTAGCTGTTTATCTGTCTTTGTCGGTCTGTCTTTAACACACGCACACACATGTGCATGCACACACCAAAAACCAGGCCTTCAGTCCTTCACCTGCACCTACCCGGGGACTCACCGGGGCTGCGTGACAGGGATGATGGGCTCTGGCCTCCTCTTGGCCTGGGGCGCCTCCTCCTCCAGAGTAGACATGGAGCTCAGGGAGCCCACCACTGAGATGGCCTGGCCCTGGGCTGACAGGCGTCGCTTGATCAGGACACTCTCTGGCTTCACCACCTTCTCCTCCTTGGGCTCCTCCTTGCACTGTTTGGTCTGCTCCACACCTGAGGGGGAGGTAGCAAATGGGCTCCAGGAACGTCACACCCCCTTGCTCCCATCCAGGGACCTCCTGTGTGCTGGGCTCTATTCTAAGCCTTGTACACACAAAGCTCATCTAAATCTGCAAAACTCCATTCTGAAACAGGCACACTTTTTATCGCCACTTTGCATATAACCAAGGCTCAAACTAGATAAGCCATTTCCTGCGGGTGGGGGCACCAAATGGCACAGCCACGTTGGAACACTGATGAGCAGCTTCTAATAGCACTGAAAATACCCTAACCTATGACCCAACAACTCCACTCATCGGTATATACCCAAGATAAACAAGGACATGCGTACACCGAAACACTTGTACACACCAACTACACTCAAAAAAACCAACCAAACAAAAACAAAACCAAAACCAACAACCCTGCCCCCAAACCCAAACAAACCCCAAAAAACACTTGTACAGCTTCATTCACAACAGTCAAAAACTGGACATAAGCCACAGGTCAATCAACAGAAGAGTGTATAAGCAAACAATGGCCTATTTGCATAAAGAAATACTACTGAGCAATACAAAGTAAACCACTGGTTCACACAACGTGAATGCATCTCAAAAATTTATGCTGAGTGGGCGCCTGGGTGGCTCAGTTGGTTAAGCGACTGCCTTCGGCTCAGGTCATGATCCTGGAGTCCCGGGATCGAGTCCCACATCGGGCTCCCTGCTCGGCAGGGAGTCTGCTTCTCCCTCTGACCCTCCTCCCTCTCATGCTCTCTGTCTCTCATTCTCTCTCTCGCAAATAAATAAAATCTTAAAAAAAAAAAAAAAAAATTTGTGCTGAGCAAAAGAAGCCAGACTCTCTATGATCCTGTTTATATGAAGTTCAGGATTAGGAAAAATTAATCTATGGAGACAGAAATCAGAAAAGCGATTCTCTCAGGAGGTGGGGTGCTATCAGTGCTGATTGGATAGGAGCAAGAAGGAATGTTCTGGAGTGGTGGAAATGGTCTATATCTCCATCTGGGTGGTGGCTACATGGGTGTGTTCACTTTGTGAAAATTCACTAAGATATACAGTTAAGAGTTGTGTTTCTCTGTACATAATTTATATCTCACTAGTATTGTTAATGTAGGAAAACACCCAAGTCAGAGAGGTTCAGTAACTTGACCAAAGTCACACTGCTATTGCGTGGCTGAGGTAGTCTGGTTCAACTGAGACTTCAAATCCAGGTCCGCCGGATTCAAAGCCCAGGGCCTGAAAATATTAAGCACTCAGTGTATCTATGGGACCTATAATTGTTTATACCTAACATCTCATGTGAGTTTCATTTGTACCGCCCTGAGGAGGTGCTCTTCCAGGAAGGAGAACCCAGCAGCCACAGTGCCAATCCCCGGTCAGGGCCAGTGCCGAAGGACACTCACCTGGCCCCAGTCCTGCAGCCGTCATCTGTGTGGCCATGAGCCGAGCCAGGTGCTTGATCTGGGCTTCAGTGCCTGCTGACTCCACTGGGGTATAGATGGCTTGGAAGGAGGCGGGCATGGCCTCAGGCAGATACACCATGCTGATGAGGACCTGCAGGATGCCCGGGGAGAGGAGCCCTTCCTTACTCACTGACTCAACAAGGCTCTCTTCCATGCCGGGCCAAGGCTGGGGACATGGAAGTGACTAAGACAGTCCTGGGCCTGCTCCTGTGGGGCTCAGACTCCTGGGGAAGTCAGAGAGAACAGGCAATGGTGCATTGTGGCACACGAGAGCGGGAAATAAAGGGGGCCATGAGAAACGTCAGGAGCGGCTTTGGCTTCCGGGGGAAGTGGCAGCTAGGCTTAGAACTGAGAGGAAGGCCAGTTTCAGGCTGGCCCAGGGGGATGCTTCGCAGTGGGAGCAGGGTACAGATTCCAGGCAGAGCAGCAGCATGGGGGAAGGCTGAGCAGCAGGAGAACCCTGCCCAGAGACTGCAAGTTCAGTGAAGAGTGTCCTATGAACCAGAAATGGACTTTAAAAAAAAAAAAAAAAATCGGTATCCTAACAAGAGCTCATCCAGTTTTGTCAGGAATTGGTAACAAAAGGTCATTTCCAATGCCCTACACGCTTAGAAGTTTAAATATATACCTGAAATAAGAAAATAATTAGAACAGAGAGAGAATGAAATCACTACAAATCAAAATGTGTGGGATGCAGCTAAATGGTTCTTTCACGGAAAATCAGATCCTTAAATGCTTACATTGGAAAAGATGGTTGAAAACTCTTGAGCCAAGCATTCAACTTAAAACGCTGGGATAAAATATTCAAAAGCAGCAGGGAAGAATAAGGACAACAGAAATAAAACAGAAAAGGTTACAAAAGGGTATCAGTGAAACTTCAGAGCCGGTTCTTTCAAATGACTGAAAACAAACAAATTGATGGTGAGACTGAACAACAAAAAAAGGAGTTAAGAACCCAATACTTGGGACAAAAAAGCTGCACATTACTACACAGACAGCAGGTATTATAAAAATAAAAAAGAATCCTGTGAAGAACTTTAGGCCAATAATTCGAAAAGAGCGTGAAGAGGACAGACCAGGTACCACGAGTTAACGGAAGCATCACCAGACAGGGCTTAAGGCAGGCTGCATTCAAATTTGATCTGGAAGGAAACAGAGAGCCCTGGCAGGGCTGGAGCAGGGGAGCTTCACAATCTGTACTTCTGGCTGCTGCAGGGGGAGTGGAAGCCAGAGCCAGGGCGCAGGCAGGTGGAGCCTGGGCCAGGTAGGGGCCAGGGGAGATGGAGAAGACGGGAAGATCTGGCGGGAGGCAAAAAGCTTAACTCCCAGGTTTGTGGGTCGGGAACTGGGAGGCTGGCGTGCCAAGAACACAGAGAGCGCCGAGGGCCTGCAGAAGAGCACAGGGAGAGATTCCACAGGTTTATTCTGACATAATGAGTCTGCGGTGCCTGTGGAACTTCCAAGGGGAGAACGATGCAAGAGGCAGACGCCTTTCCAGGCCTGGAGCTCACCAAAGAGATCTGAGCGGGACAGAAAACTCCTTTTTGCTACCCTGGTGACAAAAATTCCACTTCATTCACCCAACAACTAAGCCTCGTGGAGTCTCTAGGCAGAGGGAAGGGAAGGCTGAGGGAGACTGATGAAGAGGCATTGTCCATGAGCACCCAATGAAAAGGTCTGGGTGCTGCTACAGCCCGAGGACTGATGTGAGACACCCCCCCACACACACCACCAACTCAACCCAGCTGTTCTTTCACTGTAGAGCAGGGTATCTTCGACAATCTAAGGAAAACATTGCCATTCCACCCCACCAATGCCAATCCCCCACCACCTAGCCAACAAGTCATGGGGTTTGCTCTCCAGTTAATCTACCCTCCCTTCAAAGGAGAGGTGTGGGGGGGTTCAGATGGGGACTCAAGACTATCCAAAGAAGGACTGTTGGGGGGTGGTGACAAGGGATCTCCTAAAGGAGTAAAGATCAGAGAAAAGGTCCATCCAAGATTGAGAGGGCCCACTGGACCACACCCTCCCAACAGAGGGACAGAGAGGTGTGCTGGGACTAATGCCATCTGGAAGAGGTGGGCAGTGTGCAGTGAAGGATAGGAAAAGGAGTAGAGAAACCCTTCCTCCTTGCCCTGTAGGAAATGGCCCACACCCATGCTCACCAGATTGGCCACATTGTCAGGTGTCAGCAAGGGCTGCAGGAACTCGGCTGTGATGTCTGTGTCTGACTGGCCTGAGATCTGGGCTGAGGCCTTGGAGGTTCCCGACGGGCCTGGCTCCAAGTCCTTGTCCTCATCATCTTCCCCCAGGTTGGGCTCTGGTAGAGGGAAGGAGACAAGATGCTGGTGTCCGAGAGAGCAACAGGCCCTCTCCCCTCCTAGGGAGCCCAGGGGGTCCCTGCCTCCAGGCAGCCTTAGCAAGCAGCAGAGTGCAGTGGGCGAAGACCTGGGCTGTAGCCGTGCTCTGTCATCAAAGCACCGCGTGACTTTGGGGAAACAACCTGCTTCTGTCTGTGCCCTGTTCTCCTCATCTGAGAAATGGGAATAAGCCACACCAGCCTGGCTGATCACACTAAACTCCAAGAAGGTGAAAAGGTTAACTAGTAATTTCACTGAGCTTTATTGTTTCAAAACCTCTATCTTTGAAATACTGCTCAACCTCACCAGGAATCAGGAAAATGTAAAGACAACCTAGTAAGATAGCCTTTTTGCCTACGTGATTGACAAAAAAATAAAAAGGCCAGTAGCGACAGCTGTTAGTACCGTGCAAATTAGGACTGTGCAAAGGTACACCGGTATGGCCTTTTGGAAGGGCAATTGAACCGTAGTGCCAACTTCTAAATGTGCGCACCTTTTGACCCAGCAAATCGACTTCTAGATATTGACCCTTAACTCGTATAAATATATACTGAAGGTACAATGTATGGAGAAAAAGCTTTATGTATAAAGATGTTCCCTGAAGCTGGAATGTTTAATAGGATGATGATTTAAGTAGATTATGGCAAAAATACGATGCAATGTTATACGGTACTTTTTTTTTTTTTAAAGTAGGCTCCATGCCCAGCATGGGGCTTGAACTCACGACCCCACGATCAAGAGTCTCATGCTCTACTGACTGAGCCAGTCAGGTGCCCCTGTTACTCAGTCTCTTAAAAAAGTTTGCAATGCACGTAACAGAAAGCTGATACCCTGCATTAACCAAGAAGAGCAAGGGCACATATAATTTAGTTACAAAAGGCTGAACAGAATGGGCACTTCAAAGACATGCAAATGGCTAATAAATGTAAAACAACACACAGCCTGACTCCAACATGTGCAAGAAAGCGAATCTAAACCAGGGATACCGTTTATACCTAGCGGGTTTATGGAACATCCAGGGCTGGGAAGAGTGGGGTCACGGGCATTCACACACCAGTGGGGGTGTGTATGGTCGTGCAGTTTTTTTGGAAAACAGTTTGGCAACGGCAATCAAGAATGTCCGTGCACCCAGTAGCAACGGGCACATCCAGTGCTCAGATCTCGGTTTCTGAAACTACTCCCTGCTTAAAAGAAACCAGGGCTCCTTACGGAAAAGGCTGATTCCCAGGCTGGGGTAAGGAAAGTACAAGAAGAGTCCAGAACATCTTGTTGTGCCAGAAAATAAGAAATGCTCAAAAAAACTAACAGGACACATCAAAGGGTCATCGGAGCCAGCTCAAAGGCTCCCCTTGGCTCAGTATGAGGCAATGTGAGCCACAAAATGAGTACCGAGAGTAATGGATTACAACCCAGAGAGTAAGAATCCACAACTGCAACTGATAATAAAGTAGGGAGAAGAAAGCTCTTCCTTACAGAATGCCAACTAACAAATGTAGAAGGAAAGCTCATTAGAGCAATAACAGATGTTAAAACCACCGGGTCAAAGTCAAGGGAAACAGGTAGTTTTACAGAGTACAAGTATCTCCCTCAACTTCGTATTTACAATGGGGAAAAGTGCACCTGATACTAGAGAAAACTGGGAGACACTATTTCAACCAAGTGATCAACACTCCCGTCACCAATAAGGTGACAAATTGGTATCATGTGCCTCCTGACACCACACAGAGGCGGTCAGGGCATCAACTCTGCAGCGTCCCTGCCCCAAGTGCAGAACCTGGATGCAGTCAAGAAGCCAGAGCAGACGAGCCCAAACAGGGGGACATTTCGCCCAACAGTAAGTAGTCCTGGACTCTTCACAATGGCAAGGTCATGAAGCAGAGGAATGCTGCAGAACGGATTAGGGAGGCCAAAGGGGTGCGACAACTGAATGAAACATGTGAGCCTCGCCTCATCAGGGGTATGCAGGAGCTTTCAGGACTATTCTTGTGACTTGTCCGCACGTCCAAAATGACTTCAAAATAAAACATTTGAGGAAACAGAACAATAAAAAAGGTGGGCAAAAAAACAGCTTTAAATGCACCAACCCCACTACTAGGAATCCGTCCTGTAACTGGACATGCACTCAAGACTCTCATACTATAGCAATCTTTACAGAGATTATTTAAAAAAAAAAAAGACACAAATGTCCATCAACAGGAGGACTGGTTAAAGCAATCTACGTGCACTATAGACTATTATTCCACCATTAAAAGGATGTAGTAGGTATCTATGTGCAGATATGGAAGGAGCTCTAAGATGACTACTAAACATATTAAGGTATAGAAACTCTGCTTTGCATGCTCAATTATGGAAGAAGGTAGTAGATCTCTACCTCACTCCTTGTATCAAAATAAATTCCTTGGGGCGCCTGGGTGGCTCAGATGGTTAAACGTCTGCCTTCGGCTCAGGTCATGATCCCAGGGTCCTGGGATCGAGCCCCACATCGGGCTCCTGACTCAGCGGGGAGCTTGCTTCTCCCTCTCCCTTTGCCTCTCCCCCTGCTCATGCTCTCTCTCTATCTCTGTGTCTCAGATGAATAAATAAAATCTTTTAAAAAAATAAAATTAAAAAAAAAATCCCTTATTTTTAAAAATAATAATTAAAAAATCCAATTCTCTCATAAACATTCTGGAAACAAACATCAGTGATTCAGAAAAAAAAAGTTGTGGATTAAGGAGGGCTGCCGTGGTTGACACTATTGACAAAATAATACAACCATCAAGAAATTACTTCAGGGCGCCTGGGTGGCTCAGTCGGTGAAGTACCCAGCTCTTGGTTTTGATTCAGGTCGTGAGATCAGGCCTCGCAAGTGGCTCTGCGCTTAGTGGGCATCTGCTTGAGGATTCTTTCTTTCTCTCTCTCTCTTCCTGCCCCTCCTCCCGCCCCACCCTGGGGCTCTCTCTCTAAAATCAATCAATCAATCTTAAAAAAAAAAAGAAATTACTTCAGAAAGAAAATCCAATTATAAAGGAAACAAAGGAAAGGAGAACTCAGGTATTTCTGAAAGAAAACATAAGTGTTACTATAGGGGAGTGGTTACTTTTGGGGAGAGGAGTAAGAGGGAGACTTTTCATTCCATTCCTTTCTGCAAGATTTAAGTAATTCATCATTACTTTTATGTATATTGCACACTTCATTAATTCTATTTTGATATCACCTTCTATGTCATATCTATATACTGTAATTTACAATATAATATTAACTAATACAAATCAAACTCATAATTTAATGTAAGTAACTGAATACTGTAAACATGGTCAGTCCCTGCCACCACCTCTGGCCAGGCCTGGCTCAGCTCCTCAGCTCACCTAGCTTCATCTTCTTGAGCGTGGAATCCGAGTCATCTCGGGGCCGCTTGCGGGCATCCTTGCCACTGGGCATATTGCGGGCGATCTCGGCCTGGGGTGTGCCCAGGTCCACCAGCAGCGTGGTGATCTGGGCCTGAAACTCCAAGGAGGCTGGGTGCTTCAGGACACTCAGCAGGTGCAGCTTGAGGTTCTTGCGCACACTGCTCACCTGAGATTTGGCCAGCGTCGGGGGCAGGTTGGCTGTGAGGAAAGAAGCAGGAGCTTTGTTCTGTGGACATAGCCCGCGTGTCCCTGCTCGTCTCACAGCCCAAGCCCCAGCTTGGGCGGTGGTGGCAAGAACCTCCTAGAAAAGTTCCTTTGTTCTCGGATCTACTGTGTATGTAGCCTTCCCCCTGTACAAGCTGATGCTTAAAACCCTCAAAAGGTCTCCATCAGGATTAGTCAACCTTAAAACAAAGGAAGCTCACCCTTCCTTTGATTAAATGTAAAGGCTCATCTCCCCACATCTCTGGTCTGGAAATTCCAGTGTGCCTCCCCTGGGGAAGGCTATCATCACTACCTTCACCTCCACAATGTCCCAACTGAACGGCCCCAACAGTGCGCCTCGCTGGTCCTGCCACCAGAATGATTGTCCAGTGTCTAACAGTCACCTTGATGAACAAGCCTTCCCTGTTCCACAGAGAAAGAGGATGCCTGTAATTTTGCCTGCCCAGCATCCTTCCCTCCTTCCTCAGCCAACAATGCTCCCATTTTCCTTTGAGGGAACCACCCCGGCTCCATTCTCAGTCCAAGTGGGCAAGAGACTCAGGGCCACTCAGAACAATGCAATCCCTTGGCCATTGTGATTGGTTCGGAGATAAGCTACCAATGTCTGCTCAGCCAATCAGGAACAATGGGCATCAGCCTTTGGACTTTTGCTAGAATGATGGGGAAGGAAACACTCTGTCCCCTGGGGTTGCCAAGTGGATAGAATGGAAGCCTGGAGCTATCGGGGGCCATCTTTGTTACCCCAAGGAAAGAGACACAGAACAGAACAAAGCCAACAAGGAGAAAATAAGAGCCAAGAAATGGGAGACAGATCCACGATCTGTTCATATTCACACTTCGAGCCTGGACATTTCAGTTTTCACACATGCATGAAAGTAGAGAAAAGACTATAACAAATCACCAGGTACCCATCAACACTTTCCCTTCTGCTTTCTTTTTTGGTTGTTGGGGTGCAGGAAAGTATTTCGCAGACATCATGTCATTTCACCCACACATACCTTAATATTAAAGACAGCTTTGAACCAGCTTTCTGTCACATGCAACCGAAAGATTCCTGTCTAATCTAGAGCATGCTTCCTATGTCCAGACCTACTAGACTGATGAATCCCTCAGGGATCTGCTACCTAGCTCACATTTTCTCTGGACAGAGCAGACTGGCCAGCGGAGAGTGGGAAGGGAGAGGACCAACCTACCATGCAGGGTTTCATAGGCCTGGATCACCTCTGACATGAACATGGGTCTCTGGCGGGCGATGTTGGCAAGGGAGCCCAGCGCCGTGGTCAGGTTGATGGAGGAGATGGCGGGGTGCACCATGAACTTGAGCAGCTGCTCCAAGGCTGCCTTGCCTTCTTCCCACAGCACATCTAATGAGGGAGAGAAGAGTACCAGTTAGCAGGGGCCTTTCTCCCTGGCCTCTGGAGAGAGCAGACTTTAGGGCCAAAAGGAGAAAGATTCTTACACGATGGCTCGGAAGGGCTGAAAAAACAGAAAATCTAGTGGTTGAGGAGTCCTATGAGATAGACGATTAATGAATATAAAAATTTAGGGGTGGCTGGCTGGCTCAGTCGGTAGAGCATGCAACTCTTAATCTCAGAGTCATGAGTTCAAGCCCCACATTGGGTATGGAGCTTAATTAAGAAAAAAAAAAAAAAAGAAAAGAAAAATTAAGAGATGATGCTCAAAGCATGGGGTTCCAACAGTGAAAGACTAGAAATGATTTTAAATATCCAACTATAGGAATCTGATGATATGAGTGATGTTGAGATAAAACTTTAAATATGTAGATATGCATACGTACACATAGACAAAGCACTGAAAGTAGTTTGTACCACCACTTTCCTTGATCTGGTCGCCAAAAGTTAACCCTTAACAACTTTGGTGGATACCTTCCTTGACATTTTCTATGCAAAAACATACTGGAGGAGCACCTGGGTGGCTCAGTCGGATAAGCGTCTGCCTTTGGTCAGGTCATGATCCCAGGGTCCTGGGATTGAGCCCAGCATCGGGCTCCTTGCTCAGCAGCTCCTGCTTCTACCTCTGCCTGCCACTTCCCCTGCTTGTGCTCTCGCTCTCTCTGTGACAAATAAATAAATAAAATCTTCATAAAAGGGCGCCTGGGTGGCTCAGTTGGTTAAGCGACTGCCTTCGGCTCGGGTCACGATCCTGGAGTCCCGGGATGGAGTCCCGCATCGGGCTCCCTGCTCAGCGGGGAGTCTGCTTCTCCCTGTGACCCTCCCCCCTCTCGTGCTCTCTATCTCATTCTCTCTCTCAAATAAATAAATAAAATCTTTAAAAAAAAAAAAGTCTTCATAAAAAAGAAAAGCCAACAATCGCAGGCTCTATGAACATACATATATACAAAATGTCCATTCCTGCCTAAGAAAGGTCTGGAAAGAAACATACTCTTAGTACTGTTTATCTCTGGAAAGTAGGACTGGGGGGTGGTATTTTCCCTTTACACCCCTCTGTATGCTTTGCTTGATACTTCAGTAGTGTACATGTACTATGCTTATAATTTGCAATTAAGAAAACCATTAACGGGTGCCTAGGTGACTCTTGATTTCGGTTTGAGTCATGATCTCGGGGTCGTGAGACTGAGCCCTGCCTTGGGCTCCGTGCTGGGTGTGGAGCCTGCTTAAGATTCTCTTTCTCCCTCTCCCTCTGCCTACCCCCACTTGCACATGCACACACTCTGTCTCCCTAAAAATAAATAAATAAATGAAAATTTTAAAAAATGGGGCACCTGGGTGGCTCAGTTGGTTAAGTGTCCAACTCTTGGTTTTGGCTGGGGTCTTGATCTCATGGGTCATGAGAATGAGCCCTGCTTTGGGCTCTGCTCAGTGAGGAGTCGGCTTGAAGATTCTCTCCTCTGCCCCTCCCCCCACTCATGCTCATGCTCTCTCTCAAAGAAATAAATCTTAAAAATCAGTTAAAACTAGCTACCACTTACTAAGTGCTCACATCCTCATGGAACCTCATGACAAACTCATGAAAGGGGTAATACTATCACCTACTTTACAAAAAAGGAAATGAAGGTCAGAGAGAAGTAACCTGCCCAAGTTCACATAATAAGCGGTGAAGCTGGGATGAGAACCTAGCATCAGGGCTCTTAACCAATGTCGGTCGATCGATTATTTATTTATTTATTTATTTATTTTTATTTGTTTGTTTATTTATTTATTTCAGAGAGAGTGAGTGTGCGTGTGCGCACCTGGGGCAGGAGTAGGGGAGGAGGGGAAAGAATCTCAAGCAGACTCTGTGCTGAGTATGGAGCCCGATGGGCTCAATCCCATGACCCTGAGATCATGGCCTGAGCCAAAACCGAGTCATGCTCAACTGACTGAGCCATCCAGGTGCCCCTCTTAATCAATGTCTTCTACTATCTCCAGAAATGAAAAACCAAGAAAGAGAAGGGGGAGGGAAAGAGGGAGGAAGGGAGTCAGAGTAGTTAGTGACTGACCAATGGGATGGGCTGATGGGTGGCACTCACTGTACTGGATATAGGGGTGGTCACGAGGGATGCGGTCTAGGCTAATGTCATGCTCCTGGCGTCGGGGCACCTCCGAGTCAGCCATGCGGGGCGACAAGGTGACGATGAGGCCCTCCACAAACTTGATGGCGTGGGTGCGGATCCCGTCATTGTCAGAATCCAGCAGCAGAATGATGTCCGCAGCCATGGCAGACACCATGTCCCAGCAGGCCTCCTGGAGCTCACTGATGACTCGTGACTTTACCATCCACTGCGAGGGGGCCAGGGAAGAACGGAGACAGAGAGATGGGGACAAGACATCAACTGCCAACTCTATCACTACCCAGAGACCCATAATGACGATGAATACATTCCTTTGGGAAACATGTACTGAGCTACAACTCTGCCCCAGGCCCCGTGCTAGATGACACTGGGGACAAGACCCAGGGGTGACCACGACCAAGTCTGATTCTGCCCTCATGAGGTTCACAGACAGTGACAACCCAGAGTGAAGAGGCTCAAATCTTAAGACACAGGAATAACAATACTGCCCTCACAACGTGGTGGCCGAGAGTAAACGGATTCATTTATTTCATTAATGCTAATGAAACCACAGTGGGTGCTTTTCCTTACAGCACTTACCTCGGTACAAAATTAAGATTTCTGTGATTCTTTGATAAGCATCTACCTCCCTCACTGGGCCGTGAGCACCATGAAGGCAGGACCCAACCCATCTGAGTCACAGAGGAAGTACTCAGGGAATGTTTGTTAAGCGCATGAATGGATGGATGGATGGAAGGATGGATTAATGGCGATTCCCTGACCATTAGGACATTAGATCCCTTTGTTGTCTGTTCCCAGAGATCAACAGCACATCTTGCCTGTAAAGAATTTGATCTGTCCCTGGTTTAACAGACCTGCCCCTGTGTCCCAACAAAAGCTATAAATGAGACCTGTCAGATCAGGATGCTCCCAGGTGGGAAGGAGCACTCACCTGCAGGGCCACCTTGTAGAGCTGGGTCATAGTGAGGATGGCCTTCTTCACCACATTCACATTCTCATCCCTCAAGAGCATGTTGAGGTTTGCGATCAGTTTTAGCAGTAACTCAATGTCTCGCTTGCTGGGGGATAGAGAAAAAAGGTCAAGGTCAAAGTGGTCTTGGGGTATGTGATGGGAGCCGGTCAGGTGTTGTCAGGAGACTGGAGTTGGGTGGGGGGGAAGTCAGGGACTGCATCTGTCTCGTTTGTCAGCACGTCCAGAAACTGAGAACAATGTCTGGCATCTTCGGACATAGCCACCCATGAACCCTCACTCTGGGTTAGTCCTGCAAATGCCCACTCTTTTACTCTAGTAGGGCCCTGCTGTTCACATGAGGGGCAGCACAGCCAGACAAATGGACAAACCAACTGTCTCATTTAGGATAGTACTTCCCTTGTAGTAGCTTGTTGTGAACACTGCAACAATACTTGTAAAGTACTTAGAACAGTATAGGAAGCATTCGGAAATATTAGCTGTCATTACCTTTAAGCACTTTGTTTTATGTAACCCCTAGTTTTGTTCACTAATTTGTTTACCTCAGTCCCGAGGGCTCTGAAGGTGGGGGACCCTTTCTAGTCATACAAGCAGAGTCTCATTTTTGTTGAAGAATGAAATACCTATTTGTTTGATGAATTAAAAAAATTCAAGAAGGCCACACCTAGAGCTCAGATCATGAATATAATTTTTACAACATTCTATAATCTGAAGTTAAATATTAAGCTAATCAGTCAAAAAATATGAAACTCGGGGCACCTGGGTGGTTCAGTCCGTTAAGCGGCCAACTCTTGATTTCGGCTCAGATCATGATCTCAGGGTCATGGGATTGAGCCCTGAGGCAGGGCTTGAGATTCTCTCTTTCCCTCTGCCCCTCCCCACCACCTCCCCCCCGCTCACATGCTCTAATAAATAAATCTTAAAAAAAAAAAAAAAGAAAAAAGAAAAAAGAAACTCAACTGCCAGCTACGTGAAGTCAGAAACAGTATCTGTATTTACTCACTGTTGTATTCCTACAGCCTGAGACACAAATGCCTGGCACATACCTGTTGAACATATATTGAAATTTACCACAAATTCTCCCAGTAAAAGGTGGAGATTACGAATTTGGGCAATAGCATTACAGAAATGGGTTAAAATCCCAGCCCTGACACACACTGGCTTTTTGGCCTTAAGAAACTCACTTCGCCTCTATGAGTCACAGTTTTGTCTTGTGATAAATGGGCCACATAACTTATCCATGGTGTTATTTTTGAAGATCTAAGTACATAACAAACTAGGTAAAGCATTTAGTATAATGCCCGACAAAGAGAAAACAGTCACTATTTAGGGGCTATTTTATTTCCTGAGTCACAAAGCATCTGATGAATGTTGAATGAACAAATAACTCAGCTTGAATGAATCACTTTATCATTCTGAGCCTCAGTTTCCCTTTCCTTAAAAGGAGGATAACAAAGCCTCCCTTTCCAAGGCTGCTGTGAAAGTTTCAGGTGAAAACAGAGGAGGGGACCTAACATAGCGCATGGCAGAGTAAGCTTCCCATGTGGTCACCACTACAGTGAAATCCTTGTTCAACAAATACGTATTCAGTGCCTCCCATGTGCCAACACCGTCCTAGGCATGGGCATACAGCGGTCCACAATACAGAGAAGGCTTGCCCTCGGGGGGCTGACATTTTTGTGGGGAAGACAAGCATCAAGGTCATTCCGGCTAGTGAGGACACCATAAAGAACAGTGCAGATAGTATGCCAGAGGTGGGGGGCTGCACTGGCAGAGCCAGGAAAGGCTGGCTGAGGAAGACCAGAGTCAAGTGAAGGAGTGAGCTGGGGGCTCCCTGGGGGTGAGCATCCCTTGCGGGTACAGTAAGCTGAGAGAACAGTGTGTTTTGAGGAACAGGGAGGCCAGAGGATGTGGGTGAAGATCAGGGAGGGCACCAGAAGATGAGGTGAGGGGGAGAAGTCTGGGTTTCGATCTAAGTGAGCCAGTGGGCCAGTGGAGCTCTGAGAGCTGGGGAGAGCCGAGAGGATCACTCTGGCTACTGTGAGAGAGGAAGCAGAGCACAGGTCTGGTATTTCCTTTGGGGAGGATAAAAATGCATTGGAACTAGATGGGTAAACGTGCTAAACGTCACTGAATTGTTCATTTAAAAATAGTTAATTTTATGGTATGTGAATTTACTTCAATTAAACAGAAGAGAGAGAGGGGAAACCGGGTAACCAGACAGAAGGCCACTGGAGCCACCTAGGTGGGAGGTAACGGTGGCCTGGAGCAGCCTAACAGCCAAGGAAGTGGTTGAAAGATGGTCAGATGCTGTTTAAATTTTGAAGGTAGAGCCAACAGTCCTTACTGATGACACAGATATGAAGTGTGGGAGAAGCAGAGCAATCATGAATGACTCTAAGACTTCAACCTTATTAAATATTTGCTGAGGAATCAGTGTGCATGGGAGGGAAAATGGGTCCAAGAAGCAGAGGGCAGGGCCAGGCGGGGAGCTGAAGAGGCTATCTCCACCAGGGGTGCTCCCAGGGGCTCCCTGCGTCACCCCATACCATGCCTCCTCGATGAAGCCAATGACAAATTTGCGCACTTCGATCGACTTGTCCGCTTGGAAAGCGATGATCTCCTGCCAACATCAGGAAGGCGGGTCAGGGCTGTACCAGGATCCATCCCCTTACCCCTATACCCACACCCTTTCTCTCCCATTGGTCACTCACATCCAGGAAGTTGTCTAGTAGTGTAGGATCTTTGTTGATGATCAATTCCTGGACCTGGAAGGACACTGGGGATGAGGAGGAGGGCCACACATATAAAACCAGGCTCCAATCAGTACAGACAGGAGCGTGTAGGAGAAAACAGCATGGAGGCAGGCAGCAGATAAACTCAGTTCAAATCTGGCTCTGCCACTCCCAACCACGGCCTGGGCAAGTGGCTTCCTCCGACTTTGTCTGCTCTTCTACGAAATGGGGATCTTAAACACCAACTCAGGGCTCTTGTGAAGCTTTAGTAAGAAGATCCTATAAGGCGTAAGGTCCTGGTCGGTAGTGAGCACGTGACACACAAGGAGGGCTAAAGAAGAGGGGAGTGCTGCAGGAATTCCTTCCTGAGGCTCATCCATCAACTCTCCACTCTCCTCCTGTTTCTACTCCCCAGTCACTGCCACAATTCAGCAGGCATTTCATGACAGTGAGAACCCGTCTCTGATGCCCTTAGACTTGCCCGGCTCTTTGGAATAAGCCCTTCCCACAGACTTTCTCATAAAAGCCCGGTGCCAGCACAGGCCCGGCTCCCACTGCTAAGAGGTTGAGTCAGCTACCCAAGGCTACAGGCTGTACACGCTGAGCAAGCAGCAGAACTAGGGCTCTCACCCAGGCGACCTGACCCCCCTGACCCCTGAACTTCACCTGCCTCCCGGTCTGAACTGCACGTGGCCCCTTCCCTCCAATTCTTCCTGTTTTCTTTTGCCTTTGCATAATCTATTGTGCCCTCCACTCCACTCGAGACACTCTCCCTCTCTCACTTAGCCTGCTTCTCTCCTCGTCCTCCAGGTCTCAGCTCCGATGTCCCCTCTTCCGGAAAGCCCTCTGACTCCCCACCCCCAGGCGGGGGCAGCAGCCCCCTCGAGGCTCCCACAGCAAGCTGGGTTCCTCCATCCCAGGCCTGCCCACTCTGTTCCCACTGTCTGGTGACCTGCATGTCTTCCCCACTAGACGGAAACCAGGCAGAGAGGAAATACAAGGATGAAGAGCATAGGATTTGAAGCTGGAATCCAGCATTCAAGTCCTAGTTCAGCCAGCTCCTAGCAGACTGACCTGAGGCTCATTATTTTAAGTTCTGAGACTCTGCTTCTTTCTATAGAAACTGGGGACCAAATTACCCTGCTTCACAGAGCTTTTGTGAGAATTAAATGAGAGCATGTCTGTACAGCATTGGGCACCACAGCAAGCATATCCTAAATGCTTAAAGGTGGACACTAGCGTTATACCAGTGTCTTCTTTTTCACATGTTCCCAGCCTCTCCCCTTGGGATGCTCAGCCCAGCATCACCCCAGACCCTCACCTGCTTGAGTACTGTGATCTTTGAATCATTGGTGATCAGTGCTGCCTGGTTCAGGAGATCCACCACCTGGAAGGAGGGGGAGAGGCAGGGGATGGCGCTAGCTTCACCCGCCCAGCCCCTCTGGCACCCCTGGGCTCTGCACCCGGGGGTGGACTGCCCTAAAGACACGGGCTGTGCCTCCCCATTCCATGCCCTTCTCTCCAGGCTCACTCTCTCTGAGGTGGTCATGCCATCGATGCCCGGGCCCTCCTCTTGTGTGAAGAACTGTGACGCCACGCTCCGCCGAGTGACACTATCCCCACTGCTGCCTGCCATGGCTGCTGTCCGGTACTTCCTGGAAGAAAAGAGGACCCATCAAGCCCTGGGGCCCCGTGGATAGGGTGGACCTTCACCCTACTTTGCGTCCACAAAGGGCGCGACCCTCCTTTCCATTCTGTCCTGCCCCTGTTGGGTCTTCTGAAGCCCCTCTCCCATCCAGGCTCTGTCTCAGACTATGCATGTATATAGGGGTTATAATCTGGGAGAGACGAATGTCTCCCAGGCCGGAGGCAGTCCCTTGTGGAGTGCTAGGCCCCACCTCCAGGACTTTGCACATAGCAGGCTGGCCACAAACATCTGCCGAATGACTGAATAAATGAACACACAGCAGACACCTTGCTGGTTTCAGGGCCTCGTCTTGCCATCTGGGCTGTACTCGGGACCAGACATGACAGCAGGCTTTCTACAACACAGCTCTGAGGAACACCAGTCAGAGTCCTACATGCTAAGTATTCAACACATCAGAAAAGGCCTAGTTAAAATAAATGGAATACTATGGAGTTGTTTTTTTAAAAAGGGGAGAGGGGAAGGGAAGACTTTTGGGCATCTGTCCCAGAGTCACACTTGGCAAAACTATTTAATAAGGATCAACTACAGCATTATTCCTAACAGCAAAAGACTATTAGCAACCCAAGTGTTCTCAAACAGGAAGACTGGCTGAAAAAACATGATAAATCCACATAATAAAATACTATGCAACTGTAAAAAGGATGGGGGTGCCTGGGTGGCTCAGTGGGTTAAACGTCTGCTTTTGGCTCAGGTTATGATCCCAGGGTCCTGGGATCGAGTCCCACATTGGGTTCCTTGCTCAGCAGGAGCCTGCTTCTCCTGCTCCTCCCCGCTCATACTCTCTCTCGCTCTCTCTGTTGCTACCTCTGTCTCTCTCTCTCAAATAAATAAATAAATAAAATCTTAAAAAAAAAATGAGGGATGAGAAAATGAAAATCTCTATACATTGATAAACAGTGGATTCCAACATATATTCACTGAAAACATGCGAAGGGGAAGACAATGTTTGCTGCATGCTCCCTTTTTACAAAACACACACACACATATATATATATACCTACATACACATATATATTTAAAAAAATGAAAAGATAAACCAAAAACCAGAAGAGGAGGGAAAACAGTAAAATAAATCTGGTAGGTCTCAGGGGCGCCTGGGTGGCTCAGTTGGTTAAGCAACTGCCTTCGGCTCAGGTCATGATCCTGGAGTCCCGGGATCGAGTCCCGCGTCGGGCTCCCTGCTCGGCGGGGAGCCTGCGTCTCCCTCTAATCCTCCCCCTTCTCATGTACTCTCTCTCTCTCATTCTCTCTCTCTCAAATTAAAAAAAAAAAAATCTGGTAGGTCTCAATGTTTTATTATAAAAAGCTGTCTGCAACAGCCTATGGCATCAAAGAAAATAGCAATTCAATCCATTTTTGTAAGATTTGTGTATGAAGACACAGAATGAACTGGGTCTGTTTCCTTTTCTATAAAAGAGGGATGGGGCACCTGAGTGGCTGAGTCTGCCTTCGGCTCAGGTCATGATCCCAGAGTCCCAGGATTGAGTCCCACATCGGGCTCCCTGCTCAGTGGAGAGCCTACTTCTCCCTCTGACCCTTCCCCCTCTCATGCTCTCGCTCTCAAATAAATAAATCTTAAAAAAAAAAAAAAAACGAAACAAAAAACAGGGATGGCAACAGTGTTTACCTCCCAGGACTATTCTGAGGAGTAGATGAGTTAGTATACAAAATAAACATAAGATAAGTACAGCTACTATTTTTATGTTCCCCTGAAAAGATCTGAAGGATGTTGCATAAACTGTTAACAACCATTTGAGGAGGGCGAAAAAGATGCACCTTTTAAAAGGAATGTAATATACTGCAATACAGTAGTTATTCACCAGATGTCTGCTGACTGAATGAGTATCCAACAGCCTCCTTCCTGGTCTTCCTGCCACCTGTCACAGCCACATCTTGCTTAGTGTCCATGCCATCACCCTCACCAAGGCCTAGAAGACCTTGTATGAAAGGCCCCTTCTACCTCTGCCCTCACTTTCCTCTAGGGTCTCTGGGCTCCAGCTCTTCCGTCACTACCCTATTTCAAGTGTCAATTCCTTCTCCCTCTCCATCTGTGTTACTCTATTTTTCTACACAGCCTTTATTACCATCAACATACTACAAATTTACAAGCTCCATGAAGGCCAGGATTTGTGTGCGTCTGTTCACTTTTTAGATCTCCAGCGTGGAACAGTGCTTGGCACCTAGTAAGTGCTCCGTAAATATCTGAGTGAGTGCCAAAGGGCTCCCCCAATCCCTAGACTTAGTATCCCCACCCTTTGGCTCTAGAATGCTTGAAAAATAGTAACTAATATTTAAGCATATGTGCCGGGCACAATTCTAACACACATGTTAACTTATTTAAAGCTCCCAACACCAACTCTTGGAGGCAGGTACTATTTTTAATCTCCATTTTACAGATGAGGAAATCTGAAGGCAAGGGAGGTAAAGTCACTTGACTGAAGGCTCACAGCTTCTAAGATGCAGACCCAGCAGTATGACTGCAGAATCTATCCTCCTCACCACCATGCAGTCCTGCCTCTCTGAAAGCCATTCCTTCTCCACCCCAGGTCTGTTCAAGCAAGCCAAGGGGCACGGTCACCTGACAACCAGCATTCTCCAGTCCCTTATCAGAACATAATGAACCTTTTCCTGATGAACCTTTCCAACTTTTCCACTCTCTCCATGACAATAATAGATTGAGATCTAGCTTTTTTTTTTTTTCTTTTAACCCTGTGTTCTTCCTCTTCTACTTCTTGGTTTATCCTTAAAAAACAAAACAAAACAAAACAAAAAAACAAGGTCTATACACATTTCCCTTTCTTTTGTAAAAAGGGAGCATATAATTAGCATGGCCTTCTCTTTTGTTTGTTTTCACTTAATATATCCTGGAGCCCACTCTCTATATCAATGTAGAGACATTTTCTTCATTCCCTTCCCCCAACCCCCCACTCCCTTTAATAGTTGCATAGTATTTTATAATGTGGATGTTATCAGCTTTTTTTCTGCCAGTCTCCCTACTGAAGAACACCTGGGGTGCTTGCAGTCTTTTTGCTATTACCAACAACCCCTGTTTCCCCTTCCCTCCCCGTGTACTCCTTATGGAGTACCACTGCCCCACTCCCACTTGGGGCTATGACGCCACCCCTCATGTACGGAGTAACCCCAGGAGTATCTTTCATTCATTCAACGAACATTAACCAGGCGTCTTCAGTGCGACCAGCGCTGTGCTAGGAACACAGCGACGACCAACACATACTCTTGTCCCCGTGGGGTTCACGGTCAAGGACCTAATCGAAAAACCGCACCAATAAAGGTCCAATGATAAATCAGACCACATGTGACATGAAGGAAAGGGACAAGGACCTATGAGAGCGTTTAACAGGCGGATTTCGGGACGGAGGGCGGGAAAGGAGGCCTTCGCAGAGGAAGTGACGTTGATGCCGAGACCCGAAAGATGAATGGGAGTTAGCCAGGCAGAATGGGTAAAAGGATGTTGCGGGCAAAGGGGACGGCATGTGCAAAAATCCTGAGGCGGAAAGGCGCATGGCGAGTTTGAGGAACCGGAAGGCTAGTGCAACTGTGCGAAGTGAGGAACGAGCAGAGAGGCCGAGCCGGGGCCGGCGGGGCGGACGCGCCTTGGGGGCCACGTTGGAACTTTGCCCTGAGGGCACAGGGAAGCCACGGGAGGGTCCTGAGCTGGGGAAGAAACTGGGGTCCCGAACGTCACTGCTCCCCTTTCCTCGCAGCGCCCCAACCCGCCGGCCAGCGCCCCTGCCGCTTCAGAGTCCCTCCCCCCTTCGTTCCCGGGCCCCCACGCCGCCCCCCGCTCACCGCGGCGCCGGCCTCCGTCCCCCTCGCGCCCCCTCAGCAGCGCCTCTTCACAGACGCCGCCGCCGCCATCTTCCGTTCGCCGCCGGGACACTGCGCACGCGCCGCGCACACAGGGCCGCTGGGAAATGGAGTCCACACTGCGGCCCGACCCCGCCCCTACCTCCTGCGGCGCGAGAGGCCTTCCGCCCTCCCCCCGACGACGCCGGGATGCCTTTCATTTCCGGCCTTTGAACGCCATGCCTTAAGGGAAATGTAGTCCCTTAGCAGAGGCACTGGACGGAAAGGGAGGTAGAGGCTTCTGGGAAATGGAGTTCACGGTTGTTCTGAGTCCCTGGACGGCTGGTGTTAGAGAGGGTGGAGAGTCCGGGCGACTAAGCTCCTAGGTCCTGGAGGTGGTCTGTTGCCCCAGTGGAGTCTAAGCAGAGTCCCCGATCCCGTCCACCTTAGGTCCTGTCCATTTACGCAGTCTGGAGCATTTCCAGTTGTCGGAAGCTTCAGTCTTCCTGTCCGTCCAATGGGAATGGGGGTTCGAGGGTCTCTTACGGTCCTTATGGTAGCATATACTGACCTCTGGAGTC
The DNA here is from genome assembly GCF_011800145.1 of Mirounga leonina. Taxonomy (NCBI): domain Eukaryota; kingdom Metazoa; phylum Chordata; class Mammalia; order Carnivora; family Phocidae; genus Mirounga; species Mirounga leonina. The sequence goes on from NW_023270718.1 coordinate 2,568,509, forward strand.
CACTGCGCTCTGAGGCCCCTCTCCTCCGCCGCGGTTATGCTGGGCTCTGGCTATTCGCCTTCTCCTGTCGAGGTGATGAAACCCGCTGGCGTAGAAGAGCCCAGAACTCTGCCCTTGGGGCCTTTAGCATCGGCAGTGTCTCCCACCCGTAGCTCCCTCTCTCCAGCCACCTCCAGCTCTCGTGGCCCCGGGCTGCGGCTCCCGGCGCCTGAGGTCTGTCTCCGCGCAATCCCGCAGGGGGCGCCCCAGTCCGAGCGCGCCGCCCTCGGGGAGGCGGGAGGGGAGCCCGGGGCGGGAGAGGGCGGGGGGCGGGGGTGTCCCAGCTATAAAGCGTGGCCGCCTCCCGCGGCGCCCAGGACGGCTGGGACCCCGGGCGGTCGGACGGGCGGGCACCGGTCGGAACTCGGGCCGTGCCGGCTGAGAGATCTGAAGCGCTCGGTTCCCCCCGGGCCGGAGCGGGGGCGGGAGGGGGCGCAGGCCCGGGGGATGCTGGGCTCGGTGAAGATGGAGGCCCATGACCTGGCCGAGTGGAGCTACTACCCGGAGGCGGGCGAGGTGTGTCCACGGGGATGGCGGAGCGGGAAGCGGGGGGCAGGAATCAGGGTGCGAGCGTGAATGGGGGGCAAGGATGGGGTGTGGGATCAAAAGGGGGCCCCAACTACAGTTGAGGAGCGGAGGAACTAGAGACACGCAGACCAGGTGTAGGAGTCAGGGATGGGGGACGAGGCGTGGGAGTGCGGTTTAGGCTGGTTGGAGCGAGGGCTCAAACGGAAAAATTTAGGCAAGGGGCAGGTCATAGTTTAAACGTGAAGACTGGGTGTTGGGGACCCAAAATCCAAGGGATTAAAATGAAAAAACAAAAAACAAAAAACAAAGATAGGAACCCGAGTTCCAGGATAGGGGACAGAGCTGGGGGATTAGGAAATGGGGTTCCAAAGACCGGAGCTAAGAGATGGGAGAAAAAGGTCACCATTAAGGAAAGTCTGAGGTGGGAGCTCAGGGATAGAATATAGTTAAAGATGGGGGTTCTGGGGTAGAAATCAGAATTGGGATTGGGGGATAAGCATCTTTGGGGTGACGACCTAAGAGTCAGAAATAGGGATTGGGGCTCAAAGTTAAGGGATGGAGGTGCTCAGAGATGAAACATGGTTTGGGAACCTGTAATAACAGGTGGGTGAGAGTTGGGGCTCAGAGAGATGGGGGCCCAGATGGGGTCAGAGTTGGGAGCCTGAGAGCAGATGTGAGCAACGGCATTGTCAGGAGAGGGGTCAATATCCACCCCCATCTCTATTCATGATCCTTACCCCTCCCGACTGAACTTCAGTGGTTTAATTGTTTTTAGAGACCCTCAGCAGGGATACTGCTTGTTGGAGGCTGGAGGGTTTCAGATTTCACACACACCCCTCCTTCCAGTAATCTCCAGTAATTGCTAATGTCCTCACTTGTCCCATCTCTGACAAGGCCACCCTTAGAGTAGGGGGCAGGGTGTATCGTAATTCCCTCACCTCTGCAGAAGGAAAGTCCTTCCCCAAGTCTAACTCCCCTTCCCATTGCTGCAAGGGCTCCTCCTTAGCTTGTTCTTTCTATAGTCAAGATTGTGAAATGGCAGGGGAGGGGGTCCTAGTAGGAGGGTTATGGGGGTCCGGACATTTGGTTTCTTAACCTGGAAGGAGACTTTGGGCTTCAGGTCAGAGGGGGACTGGAATGTTTGAGATCCCCAAGGATTTAGAGATCTGGGGGCTTACAAGGGGCCCCACCGTGCCTGAGTCCTGGGTCTGGGGTTTGAACCTCGGGGTGGGACTCCTGGTTTCCCAGGCCTGCGGGGATTGGCAAAGTGCCCAGGAGGGGCCAGTCCTGGGACTATGGAGGTGTGAGGTGCACGTGGGGTGGGGCAGGCCGACCAGGGAAGGGATTGGGAGGGCTGAGAGCTGAAGGTGAATTTGTACGGTGGGGAAGGCAGAGAGAGACCAGGTTGGAAGTGGAGGCTCCCAGGTAGTGGTGGGGGGAGGAGGGTGGGTTGCTGAACCCCTAGAGAGTTCAGAGCCTGGGGACATGATTGAAGAAGACCCAACTACAGATCTATGTTTGGGTGGGGGGCACATCTTTAAGAAGTAAGTTGTGTGGGTCTAAGGATGGAGGAGTCGCTATTGGGGCACAGTCTGAAGTGTAAGAATTTGCGTTTGCACATTGAAATTGTGTCAGAAATTGAGGGACAGTCTAGAAATGATTCACATTTGAGAGCATATTTTGGAAGAGTTAACATATGGGGGGCCGGAAATGGAAATATGGTGTCCCCAGCCTTCCCATCCGCTGAGCCACCTCCTCCCCCTGGGTCAGAACAAGAGGGAGAGAAACATCTGCACTCACTCAGCAACTAAGAACTAAGAGGGTCCCCAAACTGCTTCTTGCTCACAGCACCCTCCTGCTGGGGTGATTGACACCCCCGGTCAGGCTCCCTGTCAGGAAGGAAATTGGAAAGTTAGCACCCTGGGGTGTCCCGACTGGCCTCCAGTTTTCACAGATCAGCTGGTCCAAGTGCTCCCCCCTTTTAGAGATGGGAACTCTGAAGCCTCTCCAAGTGTTGGGGGCTGCTGGAGGATCTGGACTGGGACTGGGACTAGAAACCAGGCTTCTGGCTTCACGCGGCCTTCCTCTGCTCCTTGTCACACCCTCCCCCAGAGACAATAAGGAAATGAAAGGAGAGAAATTCCAGCCTCCTGGGATGGGGGTGCAGGTCCCCTGAGGGCTTCCCCCCAATCTCAGCCCCGCCCTGGCAGGGGAGATCCGGCTCACACCCGGACACTGGGGGTTCATCCCAGCCCTGGGGCGTGGGAAAGCCAAGGGTGGATTAGGGCAGCTGGAGTGCTTGAGGTCAGACCTCAAGGAGGACTTCCGGGTGGGTGGGGACCCAGAAAAGGAGGGCTCTGGGGTCCCAGTCATTCTTCCTCTGTGATACAGAGGACGCTCATGGAATTGGAGAATTGGAGTGAGGGTCACAGAGGGATTTAGGAACTCTCTGTGGATGCCCCTGAGTCCATTGCCTCCCCTCAGCTCTGAAGGACCCGCTTCCCTTATCCTGAGGAGAGGGCAGAATCAGCCAAGGTGGTGGTGGGGACACCAGTGCGTGGAGGAGGGGTAGCTGTGATTCCAGTTTCAATGGGAGGCTTCTGGGGGGATGGTGATGCTGAGGTGAAGAGACAAGAGAGGTCCAGAGATGTGCTGGAGGGAAAGAGACATGGCAGGAGAGGGGGGCAGAGAGAGACAGGGAGAGATAGGGTGGGGGGAGAGGGATAGGGTTGGAGAGAGTCACGAGGAGGGACAGGCAGGGGGGTTGGGGAGAGATGAGAGAGAGACAGGAGAAGGAGGTGAAGACAGAGGGGCGAGAAAGAGATGGGGAGAGACAGGGCTGGAGGAGAGGAAGCTTGGATGGAGACTGGGGAGTAGAGGGGAGGGGGAGAGGGCAAGAGCAGGGAGGTACTGAGTTGGGAGGGGGGGAGATGGACAGATACACATGGAGCCAGCTGGGAGACTCAGAGACCAGAGACAAAAGAACTGCCTGGAAGTGTCTGAGAGAGAAGAGAATTTCTCTGCCTGGACTCAGACTAGAGTTGGTTGTCACCTGTCCCCGGCTCCCTGAGTGACCCCGGCCATTCCCTTCTCTCTCAGGACCTTAGGACCTGCAGACCCTTACAGTGACAGGGGACAAGACAGGACCCACTGACTCACAGCAAAGGCGGCTCCTGCTGGAAAGATAGCAGCACCCCCAGGGCCACGAGACCCCCGCGTGGGGAGGGAGCAGGGTGGACAGGGGGCCATTAGCGGACTGAGGGAGAGAGGATGGTGGACAGTGGATGGAAGGGGTAAATACACACAGCGAGGGAGAAATCACCACCCACCATATTTTCTGTTTTCCATGTTTATCTGGTTCCTTTCCTGCTAGACTGTCAGGTCTGTGAAGGCAGGCGTTTCTGCTTGTCTTGGTCACTTGCTTTTGTAGCGTGATCCAGAGCACTGGTCTGGAGCCGGACTGCCTGAATTCAGAACCCCAGCTCTGCCCCTTCCTTACTGTCTGACCCTGGACAACCCCTCTGGGCCTCAGCTTGCTCAGCTATACAATGGGTGTTATCGTAGCGCGGTTGTAAAAGTTGAACAGAGACCTTTCCTGTGAAGTGCTTGGAGCAGTGCCTGGCACAAAGTAGGTGGCCAGATAGATATTTGTTTAATGGATGGAAGAATAGAGCGTTATTTAGAGAGACCTAGTGATGTCTACTGTTTTTCATTGAGCTGAGATGCATGTTTTTCATTTGAACATTTCTGAAAATGGGATGGGTTTTATAGTCAATGGTGTCTAGGGACTGACAGTGTTTTTTTTCCCCTTATTGGTATTATTCTTATTGGTACTTAAAATAACACGGCAGCTTACAAATAGCGATGTCTTAGATTTAATGATATATGGTAAAGAGGCAATATAGATTAGGTTGAAACGTGATTTCTGATACTGAAACATTTAAACAATTTTTTTAAGTTGTATTTATTTAAGTAATCTTTACACCCAACGTGGGACTCGAACTCACAACCCCGAGATCAACACTCGCGTGCTCTTACGACTGAGCCAGCCAGGGCGCCTGGGTGGCTCAGTCGGTTAAGCGACTGCCTTCGGCTCAGGTCATGATCCTGGAGTCCCGGGATCGAGTCCCGCATCAGGCTCCCTGCTCGGCAGGGAGTCTGCTTCTCCCTCTGACCCTCCTCCCTCTCGTGCTCTCTGTCTGTCATTCTCTCTCACAAGTAAATAAATAAAAAAAAAACGACTGAGCCAGCCAGGTGCCCCTCCCCCACCCCTCCGCAATCCTGAAACATTTTTGGCCTCTAACAACTGTAATTCTATAACCCAAAAGAGTGATAGAGAGTACCCATATTTATAGATGGGATGGAGATAAGTCAGGAGTTCTCGATTTTTTCGGTTTCAGGACCTCTTTACATGCTTAAAAATTATTGAGGACCCCAAACAGGTTTCATTCGTGTAAATTATGTCTATCAATAGTTACTGCATTAAAAAAAGAAGAGTTACTGTATTAGAAATTAAAACTGAGAAATTTTTATAATATGGATTAATTAATTGTAAGATTTTACTTATTTGAGACAGAGACAGAGCGAGTGAGAGGATGAGCGGGGTGGGGGGCAGAGGGAGAGGGAGAAGCAGACTCCCCACTGAGAAGGGAGCCCGACGCAGGGGCTCAATCCCAGGACCCTGGGATCATGACCTGAGCCGAAGGCAGACGCTTAACTGACTGAGCCACCCAGGCACCCCTGGATTAATTTATTTTATTTTATTTTTGGATTAATTAATTTTAAACCAACAATTTTTTAGCATAAATACTGTGTTTTTATTAATAACTATATTTCGGGGCACCTGGCTGGCTCAGTCGGTAGAGCGTGCAACTCTTGATCTCAGGGTCATGAGTTCAAGCCCCACGCTGGGCGTGGAGCCTACTTAAAAAAATAAAAATAGGGGCGCCTGGGTGGCTCAGTCATTAAGTGCCTGCCTTTGGCTCAGGTCATGACCTCAGGGTCCTGGGATCAAGCCCCACATCGGGCTCCCTGCTCAGCGGGAAGCCTGCTTCTCCCTCTCCCACTCCCCCTGCTTGTGTTCCCTCTCTCGCTTGTCCCTCTCTGTCAAATAAATAAATAAAATCTTTAAAAATAAAAATAAAAATAAAATAAAATAACTATATTTCAAAACATTTAGTGAGAGGAGTGGCACTGTTATATTTTTGGCAAATCTCTTCAGTGTCTGGTTCAATAGGAGACAGCTGCTTGTGGCTGCTTCTACATTTGGTCTGTTGCAATGTCACATGTCCGGTGGCCTCTGGAAAACTCCACTGTAACTCCTGAGAGAGACAGAGAGTGAAAAAGGCTAGTAATTTCTTAGTATTATATGCAAATAGTTTTGACCTCCTGGACATCCTGAAAGGGTCTTGGAGACTCCCCAGGGTGTCCTGGACCACACTTTGAGAACCACTTAAAGCATGAGCTCCAGTATAGGGATCCCTTGGGGGATGGAGGATGAGGTCAGGGATGGGGCGCATGAGGATGGGGAAGAGAGAGAGACTTCCAGAGACAGCCATCTGCAGACAGAGGTAAGGATGGGAGGGACTTGTAGAAGAGGCAAGACAGACAGACAGATGGACACATAGTGGGGGCCAGTGACCCTTTGCCGACCAGGAGAGTGGCAACTCACTGCCCTCCCCCCATCTCTCTTTCTCTCCTTGCAGGTCTACTCGCCGGTGACCCCAGTGCCCACCATGGCCCCCCTCAACTCCTACATGAGCCTGAACCCTCTGAGTGCTCCCTACCCCCCTGGGGGGCTCCCCGCCTCTCCGCTGCCCTCAGGACCCCTGGCGCCCCCAGCCCCCGCAGCACCCCTGGGGCCCACCTTCCCAGGCCTGGGTGCCAGTGGTGGCGGAGGCAGCGGCTCAGGGTATGGGGGCCCGGGCCCGGGGCTGGTGCACGGGAAGGAGATGCCGAAAGGGTACCGGCGGCCACTGGCCCATGCCAAGCCGCCATATTCCTACATCTCGCTCATCACCATGGCCATCCAGCAGGCGCCGGGCAAGATGCTGACCCTGAGCGAGATCTACCAGTGGATCATGGACCTCTTCCCCTACTACCGGGAGAACCAGCAACGCTGGCAGAACTCCATCCGCCACTCACTGTCTTTCAACGACTGCTTTGTCAAGGTGGCGCGCTCCCCAGACAAGCCGGGCAAGGGCTCCTACTGGGCCCTGCACCCCAGCTCAGGGAACATGTTTGAGAACGGCTGTTACCTGCGCCGCCAGAAGCGCTTCAAGCTAGAGGAGAAGGTGAAGAAAGGGGCTGGCGGGACCTCCACCTCCAGGAACAGTGCAGGGGCGGCTGCCTCAGCCGCCGCCCCTGCCGCCACGGTCACCTCTCCCCCACAGCCCCAGCCTCCGCCCCCTGAGCCGGAGGCCCAGGGCGGGGAAGACGTGGGGGCTCTGGACTGTGGCTCACCCCCTTCCTCCACGCCCTATTTCACTGGCCTGGAGCTCCCCGGGGAGCTGAAGCTGGATGCCCCCTACAACTTCAACCACCCTTTCTCCATCAACAACCTGATGTCGGAACAGACACCAGCACCTCCTAAACTGGACGTGGGGTTTGGGGGCTATGGGGCAGAGGTGGGGGAGCCTGGGGTCTACTACCAGGGTGTCTATTCCCGCTCTCTGCTTAACGCGTCCTAGCAGGGGTGTGGGAGTGCGGTGGGCGGGGTATGACTGTAGCTCACACCATCAGGCGCTTGGGGCCTGATCCTCCTGGTGACACTTGGCTCGTCCCGTCAGTTACCATCTTGGTTGGTCTATTACTGCGGTGACTGCTGTCTCTGGAGGCTCGGGCCAATCCTTTGGGTACTGTGATAACTGCTGTTGACATCTTGGCGGGCCCACTGGGTACTACAAAGACTGCCATGTCCATTGATGTTATTCGTCCATCTCTTGGGTGCTCTGATGGCCACCACCCGGGATGACATCTTAGTTGGCCCTTTGGACATGGTGATGGACATCCTCTTGACTAATCCTTTGGATGTGATGGTAATACCATTCCAATGACATCTTCTTTGGCCCGTTGGGTGCTGTGCTCACTTCTTTTTTGGGGGGCTTCTTGGCATGGTAGATGCCGAGTTGGCCACCATCCTGCACAACATCTCTTTCTTGGGCACGTTGGGTGCTATGATGAACACCATCTTGGTGGGCTGACATAACCGGTGTACCGTTGTCCACTGTGATAGCTACCATAGCCCCTGGGTTGGCCATTGTCATCCCCGTCTCTTTGGTGTGAGTTGAGTGAGGGATGGAAGTGTGAATACTCCTTGTTTTTTTCTGGAGCCCATTCCCCTCTCTGGTCCAGGAGAAACCAGAAAGGACTGCCTAGGGTATGGGGAATTTCTACTGAAGTCTGGTTCTTGCCTGGGAAGCGGGATACTGGCTGTGTTTGACCATTAAAGGCACTGTTTTTGCCTCTCCCTGAACGTCTCTTTTCCTTGGAGGGTGGGCCCTGCGGGGCTTGAACACCTGAATTGCAGTGTCCCTGTCCCCTCTCCCGCCTGACCCCAAGAGCTAGCTGCCTCTGGGGGAGGGGTTGGGGGAGGCATCGACCTGACCTTTGGCTCTTCGCTGTCCCTGACCCCAAGGACAGTTTGCTCACAGATAGCAGCCCCTGCAGCAGTGGGGCCAGGGCGGCTGGGAGAGGAGACTCTGCAGTGACCAAGGCCATCTCCCCACCCCCACTCCCCAGACACACACCTCTAACTCTGAGGCCCAAGGAGCCAGGGACTGCTCAACTTTTGGTTAAGCTGGGGAGGAGGGGAAGGCACAAACCAGGTGTTAATTGAAGGAGATGGGGTGTGTGTGTGTGTGTGTGTGTTGGGGGGGTAGGCCTCCATTGGTCATAGGATATCACTGTGCCCACTGGGGTCTCTGTGGCCTGCCCCTTATTCCCTCCGGTTTGTATCCCTCCATTGTGTGGGTCTGCTTGTCTGTTCACACTCTGAGTGCTACCTGTGGGTCCTGGGATCTCTTATTGTTTAGTGTGTGTGGTTCTCTTTGTCCACCTACCCGTGGGTCCTTGTGGGTCTCCCACTATTAGGCGCAGGTCTCTGTGTCCATTTGTCTGCATACCCATCGCCTCAAGGAGTCTGTGTGGGGCTCAATCCGCATCGAAGGCCTGCCTGTCGCTGTTCTGTGAGTCAGCATCCGCCCATATGTTTCAAATGTTTCAAAGAGTCTGCCTGTGCTTGACAATGCCTGTCACCATTGCGTGGAGGGTTGGTTGTCACTTCTGCAGGCAGGTGTGTGGGGAAGGAGTTCGGTCCTCCTTGGGCGGCTTTGGGCCTCTGGGGTTACTGTCTGAGTGTCTCTGTTCCTCCGGGGCTCTCCCTAGGCTCTGAGTCTGGAGTCAGGTGCTCAGATGTTCTGAGCGTGTGGCTTTTGGGGTGGGGGTTGGGGAGGGAGACAGTGAGCAGAAGCTGAGGCTCAGGAGGGAAAGGGACTGGGCCAGGGTCATTCGGCCAGGTGAGGGCAGGTGGACGGGTTTGGTCTTATTTTGTCTTTTCCTTATTTGGGGTTTGCCTTTCTTGGTCCTTGGTTCTCCAGAGGCTCATTCATTTGTTCATCAGACCAAGGGCTGCCTGTTTACGTGTGTGCGTGTGTGCGTGCGTGTGTGTGTGTGTGTGTGAGTTGTCTACCCCAGTTTCTGTGTGTCCATCTTTCTGTCTCTTTAGTGTCATCTCTCTGTGGCACTCTGTCCTTAGCTCTCTCTCTGGGTCTTTGTCTCCTGGCTTTTTTGAAAACCTTTGCTCATCCTCTGTAGTCTATCTCTTATGCCGTCCGCCTTGTGCTTTCTCTCTCTTTCACTCTGTTGCTTTGACTCTGTCCCTCCTTCCCTCTCTCTGGGCTCTGGATGTCTCTGTCCTCCTCTTGGGGACTGTGACTCCTTTCTGGGGTCTTCCTCCCTGCCCCCCCCAACGGCTTTGGATCTCTGGCCTCACTCCTCCTTCTCTGGTCTTCAGCTCCCTGAGTTTCTGCCTCTACCTGCCACCTCGCCGGCCAGGCCCTCTATTTCTGTCGCGGTGCCCGCCCTGCCGGCTGCGTGTCACCCCCCGCCCCCTGCCGTGCTGGCTCCCCGTCAGCCGTCCCACCGGCCTCGCTGTCCTGGGCAGGCCGGGGAATTCCTCCTGGTTCCTGGAAAAAACAACTGGGGCCGAGAGAAAGGCCCTCAGTCTCCCCGGGCGCCTGCCCCCCTCCCTCGGGCCTGGGGGTCTCTCCCGGAGTCGGCCGGCCCGAGGCAGGAAGCCCTGCGGTTTCTGGCTTCTCCCAGGCGGCCTCCGGATCTGGCCCCCGCCCCCCGGCCAACAGCCCAAATATTATTCCGCAGGAGGAGTCGGTGGTGGCGGGAGGAGGCCCAGGCTGAAAGAGGCTTTCAGGGCGGCCAGGCCTGGGGCTTCCTGTCCCCAGGCTTGGGCCTCAGGCCGCCCCAGTAGGGACCTCAGGTGGCCGGAGGGGCGGGTGTTGTTGTAGGGTCCTGGGGGGAGGGTGGGGCTATCCGTCAGGGTGTCTGGTGGCCACCGGCTCGGCTGGCGTGGGCAGGTGTGACCCCCACCCCAGGGACAGCCGGCTGATGTCCAGCGTGGAAAAGTACCACGGTCAGACGTGGGACGCGTGGACAGACATGAGGATGCCAGGGATCGGGGGATGGAGGGATAGCCATGGGGACACAAGGAAGCCGGGGCTGGGACAGGTGAAGTTGGACAGAGCCTGCGGGCCTGAGGTGACATGGTCCAAGGGAGGGGCCCATGGGTGGGGAAACAGAGGGCCAGGGCAGGGTCTCAGCTGTGGGCAGAGGTCCCATTACATCAGAAGGCATGGGATAATAATGCTGGAAAGAGTAATCATAATAATAGCTACTAGGGCTTATCATCGGTCCCGCAGTGTGCGAGCATCTTACAGAACGGATTGACCCAATCCTTCCCACCCCCCCAAATTATTAGTGGTGAAACTGAGGCAGGATGAGGTGAGGCCACTTGCCCAAGGTCACACGGAGAGTGTGTGGGCGGCGGGAGCTAGGACTTGAACCCAGGCAGTCTGGCCCAGAGTCAGTGCCCTTAACCACCATGTTGTTGTGGAGCCTGAGAGGGGTGACTGCACCGTGGGGCTCTGGGGTCCCAAGGCCTCCCTCGGAGTCAGCCCCATTCCCTGCCACGACCTGCCCCAGGAGGAGGAAAGCACCCCAGAAGCCAGCAGTCTGGCGGGGGTTACAAGTGTGTCTGTGTGTGTGTCCTCCCGTCACTGTTGGTGTTTCGTCCTTGTATCTCCGTGCCTCGCCCCCTGTTGGCCTGTCCTCGCAGCCTGATGTCTATTACGGTGTGTCTGTCACTGGGTCTGTTCCAGTGAGTCTCTGTCACCAGGTTCGGTGGGTCTGTTTATGTCTCTCTTACTCTGGGTCTGCCTATATCTGTCCCTGTTTGTCACCATGTCTGTTCCCCTATGTGTCACCATCCACCCAGGTGTCACCGCGTGTGTTACTCACCGCCCAGGCCACAGGTGGGCGTGTCGGGCCCACTGGTGCCAGGGCGAGGGCCCGGCCCAGCCCACCCTCGCCTGCCATGGGCCAGGCTGGGCGCCTGTTTGCAATGCCTGCCACAGGTAAACACCGAGATCCGGAACCCAAGGGCCGCCTCCCTCCCCTCCGCTCCCTGCCCCTCGGCCTGCCCTGGACTGGGCTGCAGCAGAGCCCCCACAGGTGCTGCCCCCAAACCGGAGACGTGCCCTGACCCACCCCTCACCCACGGTCACGAGCCTCCCTGAGCCCCCAGCCGTGGCCCGGCCCTGCCTGTCTGTCTGTCCGTCTGCTTCTGTCTCTCTCTTTCTGGGTGGCTCCTGGCCTCTCTCTGTTCCTCTCTGTCCTTACTTCCTCTCACCTGAGTTACTCTGCGGCTTTGCCTTTCCCTGGAATGGCCCTTGTCTGCATTCTGTCGCTGTCCCTCTACCTCCCTCTTGTTCTGTTCTCGCTCAGTGAAGTGTGATTTCCCTGTCTTCCTGATCTGTCCCCGTTTGAGTCAGCCACTCAGGTCTGTGCCTCTGAGTCTCTGTCGGCCAGGCTTTCTGTTGCTCTTTTGTGCTTTGTACGTTTCTCCCTCTCTCTCCTTCTGTCCCTGCATCCCTCTCAGCCCGTGTCTGTCAGTCTTGGCCACTCTCTGGTGTGTCTCTGAGCCCCCCAGCCCCCACGGGAGCAGACCTCTGCCATTCCCGGGCCCTTAGGGAAGCGTGTGGCCCCCGGCCTCCCGCCCCCAGCCTGCTGGTATATATGTATATATATATATATAAAGGTATATGTACATATTATTTATATCTGTACCCGGGGGCAGGAGGGGCAGACACTGGGGCCTTTGTGTAGCCATTGCCCGCTGCCTGCCTGCCCGCCACTCCTCTCCCTTCGTCCCTGCCACCCGCCCGCCTCCACCCCCCCCCAAGAAAGGTTCCTGTGGGGCCTGCCAGCTTCCTCTGCCTGAGGTGTGAGTGGGCACGCCACGGGCAAGGCGGGCAGGGGGGCCTGGGGACTTTTCCAGCTCCAAGGAAGCTTTCCGGGTGGGGAAGAAACGGGACTTCTCAGCCGGCTGCTCTCTGTCTGTCTGCGTCTGTTGTCCCTGGGCGTCCCCGGGTCCTCACCTGGCTTCTCCCTGGGAGTCTGTCCATCCATCTAATGTCATTCTGACTTCTTCTCTGTTGGCTTGGGGCTTATTCACTTGTGCACACACCACACACTGCTGTTGGGCATGTGTGCGGGGCCATCTGTGAAGCCCCAGACACAGAGCAGTGAGATGCTGTCCATCCCGGCTCATTTCGTGGCCGCTTCTGTCTCATTTCCTCCATCTCTTCACCCAGTGCTTGAAACCCTCCACCTGTTCCCATTAAAATAGAAGCCAAAGTCCTTATCATGGCCTACGGGGCCCTCGAGGTTGCCCTACTATCCCTCTGACCTCATTCTTTTTTTTTTTTAATTTTATTTTTAAGTCATCTCTACACCCAACGTGGGGCGCGAACCCACCACCCCGAGATCAAGACTCTCATGCTCTACCAGCTGAGCCAGCCAGGTGCCCCCACTCTGACCTCATTCTTATACCCTTCCCCTTTGCCGCAGTGGCACTGGCCACCTGGCTGTTTCTGGAACAAACCAAGCAGGCTCCCACCCCAGGGCCTTTGCATGTGCTACCCCCCCCCCAAATTTCCCCTGGCTTGCTCCCTTGCTTCTTTTAGTTTCCTGTCCGCTCCTCAGCGAGCCCTTCTCTGCCTCCTTTACAGCAGCAACCTCCATCAGTCTCTATTCCCTTCCCCTGATTTGCTTTTTCTTCTTAGGACTTACCGCTCCATGGCTGTCACATTTTATGGATCTGTCTGTATCTCCTACCCGAATGTCAGCTCCACGAGAGGAGGGGCTGCATTCTGCATATTGTATCCATAGCACCTACCACAGTGCTTGCCGCACAGAGGATGCTGAATAAATATTTCTTAAAGGAAAGGAGCACATTAATCTATCCACCCTTTAAACTAACTCTGTGCTAGGTAATGCTGGGTTCATAGTAGTGACTGAGACAGCCCTGGCGCTGCCCTCGTGGGGCTGACAGTCCATTCCCCAATGATGATCCAGAATGTGCAGGGCTGGGATAGGGGAGTGCGGGGGCTGTGAGAGCCTGGGAATGGCACTTGACGCAGCCTGGGGGTCAAGGAGGGCTTCCTGGAGGAGGTGTCAGCTGAGCTGAGACCTGGAGGACGAGTGGGAGTGAGCCAGGCCTTGTTGTGGGGACCAAGTGATCAAGACAGACCCAGCCTTGCCCTTCTTCACGGACCTCCATTCTCTCCCTTTGTCTCATAGAACTTGAGTCTGAAGATGTCTTAACTCTCTAGTTCAAACCTGTACCTTTCCCTGATTTCATAGCCTCTCCTTCTTTCTCCCACTCTCAATTCCTCTCTCTCTGAATCTCCATCTCTCCTCTCTCGCTCTCCTTCCAGGTCCCTATTCTTGGCCTCTCGTCTGTGTATCTCAGTCTCTCTGAACCCATCTGGGTATTTCTCTACTTAGCTCTCTTTCCTGAACGTCTGTCTCTCTCTGTCTCCCCCACCTCCCCCATCTCAGAGGGTCTCCTGAGCTCTCTTGTCCCTCTCTGGGTCTCTGTCTTCTTCCAGTGAGCTGGTCTCTCTTTATAGCTCCCTCTACCTCTGTTGTCTCCCACCTTTCCCTGGGTCTCCCTGTCCGTTTCTCCTTTCTGGAAGCCTCTTCACCTACTCACTGATCCCCCAATAAATCCAGAACCCCTCCACTCTGGCCCCACCCTGGCACGGGGGGAAGGGGGACTGATCCAGCCCCTCACACCCACACAGGTCAGGCTGTCTGCTCTGTTAATGGTTAACTCAACCTCTATCTAGAATACACACCAGCCAGGCTGGGGGTGACTCCCCTGCCCACCCCCCATACCAGCTGTTCTTAAAGGACCAGGTGTCCTCCGCAGCTCTTCAGCCCTCACCGGGGGACCCTGGTGTCTGGCGACCTCTCGCCCTGGGGATGGAGGAGGGGGAAGGGAGGACTACCCCATGCCTGGGGCTGCAGAGCTGGGACAGGGGAGGCCACAAGATTGCCAGGGATGGGTGGCCAGGCCTGGAGCTCCATCCAGCGTCTCCCTTGCCCCAGGCTTATCGCCTGGTGTATTTAATCAGGGGTGGTTTTCCCAGCCCTGCCCAGGGCCCAGGCTGGCAGTACCAGGGGTGACAGAACACCTGAGACCTGATATCTGGGGGAGGGGATGGGACCCCTCCACCCCAGCCCAAGAACTGGGGGGTTTAAGAGTCGAGGGTCCTCCAAATGTTGAGGACAAAGTCCCGGGGTCCCTAATATTTGGGATTTGGGACACCTGGGTCTGCAAGATACGCGAGGCACGCTACGTGGATAACTAAGAGGATGGGTCAAGACTTTAGGGTCTTCCAGATTTAGGAGCTGGAACACCTGTGTTTCTGAGATCTGGGGCAATCTGGGGTCTCAGGACCGTGACAGTGCCGCAGTGACAGGACACACTAACATTCCCCATTTTTCCATCCATCCATTGGCCTTGACGCCCCGCATTCCCCCTTCCCGCAACCTCCACTTTAGGGCCGCAGAGGGAGGCTGCAGGGGTGGGGGCTGGGCTATTAGGGCAGCCCCCTCCCCTTAACCCCTGCTTTGCCGCAGCCTGTTCAGGTCCCGCCCCTTGACGCCAGACAGCAGGAAGTCCTGGTTAATGATCAGCCCATCGGGACAGGTGCGGGACAAGGCCGCGCACATCAGAGGCAGCCCGCGGGGGCTGTGCCTTTTACCCTGCCAGTCCCGGTGTCCTAGGATGGCCACCGTTGAGACTGGTCTCCCAAGATGGGCGCGAGGAGCGCAGTTCAGGGCACCACCAGAGGTGGGAAGCACTTTGTTTCCAGGGATCCTGTTAGTGTACCCCATGGAGGTAAACTTCCTCTCTGGTAGGGCAGTCCCTCTAAGCAACGTAGCCTTGATGCTCTGCCTCCTGAGCAAGAACTCACTGCCCATCCCTTCTAGGAAGCTCCTGATGCCTCCTTCCCCTCCCCTCGAGGGCGCGGAGTCCCCCACATCCTGGGTAGATACAGGGGCTGGATCAGAAGGGAAACCTCATTCCCAAGCTTGGCTCTGGTTTCCATGCAAGGAGCCTCACATGCTGAGCCTCAGTTCTATCATCTGGAAAACGGGCAGACGGCTAGAACGCTTGAGGAATGGCCAGCATGTCTAAACCAGCCAACGGGGCCGCCTGAGTGAAGGGCGCCACCTGGAGGCTACAACGCAACGTCCTTCCCCTGCAGGGTCGGTTCGGTGCCAGAGGGGGCGCAGCTTCTCACACAACTGAGGGACCAAGAAGGAAAAAAAAAAAAAAACCCATCTTTCGGTTTATTGAAGGAGGAAAAGGGGGCGGGAGGGGGGGGGGCAATAAAATGCTTTTGCTTTGTTTATAAAGAGCGAGATTTCAGGAGGCCCCTTCTCAAGGAGGAGGGGGGCACCTCTCCCCCAACTACAAGCAGCAGCAAAGCCAAGCCAAAGAGGGGAGAGGGAAACCGGAGGGGCCAAGGGACCCCAGACACCCCCTCGAACAGAAGCCACAAGCTTTCTCCCCCCACCCTCAACGCATCTACCCCAGGGGACCCATCTGGGATGAGGAAGGGGGTATGTACACAGGTGGGGGTAGCACTGGGCTGGGTGGGGGAGAGAATAATTTATCCGCAGCAGCGGTGGGTAGCAAGGGGGTGGGAGGCAGTAGACTGGCGGCAGTGGCGGCCTAGGGGTCCCGTTCTTTCTTAACCTTGATGTCTCCAGCAAGGATAGTGGCGATCTCGCCCTGCATGAAGGCCCAGGGGACAGAGGAGCCCACCAGGGGGCACTTGTCTCCACTGGGGCAGTACACCTCCCCAGCAGGGCCCTGTGCCTTGATGAATTCCCGTGAGCAGGGGAAGCAGAACTTGTGTCCGGGCACTGAGGGGCACTGGACGAAGTGGGTGTCTTCCAGCCGCTCCCGGCACAGGGTACAGCACAGGGGTGCCCCAGGGGTCGCCCCGGTGCCGCCACCACCCCCGCTAACAGCTTCTGCCCCTGCTGTGGGGCTGACTTCTGCCTCACCGTTGCGGGCCACTAGACGATGCTGGGCAGGAGGCTGGGCTGCGGAGGAGGCGGCGGGGCTGGCACCCCCAGCGCGCACGGGGCCCCCACCCCCGCCAGGGTCCTTGGGGGAGTGGCCCAGGGCCTCGGCCACATTCTTCAGGGCGGCGATGGGTGAGGGCACCCCAGGCGTGTCCGCGGAGTACGGGCCACCGGGTGCTACCCAGTGCCGCTGCTGCTGTTCCTCGGTGGTCATCTTCCCAGCCGCCTCACCCTCGGGCTCAGGGGACGCCTTGCGACGGCGTGGCGTGGGCGCCAGGTTCCGGGATGGGGCTCGCGGGGGGGGGCCACAGAGAGCTGCAGGGGCTGGCTCTGGGTACTGCTGGGGCAGGGCCTCAGCCGGAGCTGGCTCTCGGAAGCTGCGGACACCGTCGGTTAGCAGCTCCCCCAGCTGGCGCCATTCCCCGGAGCCGTGCCTCCGCTCATACTCGAGGTACTTGAAGCCCGAGGAGGCCAGAGCCTTGCCCGGCTCCCGCAGAGCATCATGAAACATCTGGCGAGCCACGGCCAGGACTCCTGCGTACACGTTGCCAGAACCACAGGGGTATTCGGTAAAAAGCTTCAGCTCGAACTCGTAGCCCGGCGGGCGGGCAGCGGCATCAAAAGCGAACACCCGCCCCACCAGCCCGTGATCCTTCTTGAAGCGGACATTGAAGGGGGCGCAGGCAGACAGCGCCAGGAGCTGCTCCCGCACAGCTTTGGGGCGCCCGTGCCACTCCTCCGCCCGGCCACGCATGGCCTCGTTCAGTTCTGCCAGACAGTCCGCATTCCTCTGCTGCTTCTCTTTCTCGAAATCGGAGCCAAACGCCGGACGGGCAGGACTCAAGCCGGGTGCCAGCGTCAGGCCTCGGCTTCCCAGGCCAGACACCGCAGCCGCCAGCAGCCCGGGGGGCACCAAGCTGGGCATGGAGCCAAGCAGGGCCCTCCGCGCCCCCTCCGCCACGGCCTCCTCGCGGCCCAGCCCATTAGCCAGGCGGGACCCCAGGGTGTACTCCAGGGCGGGCGAGGGCAGGGGGAGGCGGCCCGACGATGTGGCCCTGTCATAGCGGTCCTGGCCAGAGATGCCACCGCCTGTTCCCGACGGCTGGGGCTGGGCCTGCGGAGGCGGTAACTGAGGCCCCTGTGCAGCGGCCGCAGCCAGGTCCTTAGTGGTCGGGTGCTTGAGGGCGGGGGGCCCGGGAGAGCGGCCCTCGGGGAGCACGTGGCTGCGCTTGAGTTGGCGGGCCGCGTCGATGAGCAGCTCGATGCGATCCGCACCCTCGAAGTTCACGCAGCCGCGGCACACCGCCTCGCTGAAGTCCCACACCATGGCCCACGGCATCTTGGGCAGGTCGCAGAGGTAACACCACTGGCGGCGGGACGCCTGCACCGACGCCATGACCCCCGCGCGCGCGCCGCTGCGCCCCGGCGTTCCACCCGCCGCCGCCTCCGATCCGCGCCGCCGCCGTTCGATTCGTGTCCCCGGGACGGCGCGAGCCCAGTCAGGCCTCCGGCGCGGCCTCCCCGCCGATCCAGGCCCGGCCCCCCTTCCCCGCCCCCTGGGCCCTAAGCCTTTTTCCTCACTCCCGCCTCCTTGAAAAGCCTGTTAGAGGCACGTCGGCGCCCCCGCCCGATCCGGGCTCCGGGCCGAGGCGCACAGCTCGGGCCCCGGGATGGGCCGCTCCCGCCGCCGCCGCCTCGGGCTCCCGCCGCTCCCGCCGCCGCCGCCGCCGCCGCCGTCGCCGCCACTGCAACGGCCGCCGCCGCCTCCACCTCCTTCTGCCCCAGAGGCCGCTTCGCAGGGAAAGTTACATAACGCGCCGGCAAAGCCTTCTGGGAAACGTAGTCCCGCCGGGGCCGATTCTTAAAGGGGACGGCTGGCGGCGGAGGGGCGGGCTTGCAGCCTCTCCGACGCGCAAACACTACTACTCATCTCGGCCGGGCAGAGAGTTTCACGCGCTCGGAGGAGCTCGGGCACAGGGCTTGGGGGCGGGGATGAGATAGGAATGGTCAGAGCTATCACGGATTCAGAAATGGTAGGAAGTGGACAGGCTTCGGGCGTCTAGTTTCTGTTCCGACTTGCTGTGCCCCTTTAGGCAAAAGTCTTGCCCTTTCTGAGGCTCAATTCCCCGCCCATCAAAGGTGGGCCAAAGCCTAGTTAGGGAGGTAGCAGCTCCTGGGGCAGGGCGGAGGGGCTCTGATTGGATGGTTTCGGGGTAGGGGGACGGGAAGCTGTCAACTGGGGGAGAGAGGTTTCGGCTTGGCACCTCATTTGCCTCTAATCTTGTATATCATTCTCTGAATGGGGCCGGAAACAGCCGGAGAAAGGGGAAGAACGAAGGTCTCTGCCAGTTGCCTCATCTACTAAAGAGAGTGGTCGAACGCCCTCGAACTTGTTCCAGCTCTGCCGGCGCGCTCTGGTCTACAAAGGGTTACACTGTGTTTCTGCCCCCCCCACCCCCCACGCTCCCCATTTCCACTTCACTACAATTCCCAAAATGCTCTGCCGGGAGGACAAATTGACGCACTTCCGCTGTCTGGGAGGTTGGGGGAGGCCTTCCCGATTCCCGCTGTCTTTCACCCCCCGCTCAATTTCTGGGGGCTTTACTTTTTTGGGGAGCACCGCTTTGAGGGAATCCTCACCCTCTACTCCTCGCTAATTTGGGGGAAGAGAAGGAGGCCAGAGATGGCCAGCAAGAGTTGCGGGGGGGGGGGTAGTTTTTCTCCAACCTTGAGTGCTTACTACCTGATCGGACCAACCAGGCTTTGGGGACACCCCCACCCCACCCCGCCCCCGGAGAGGGATTTCTTCCCAGCATCGGGAACAGTGCGAGTCAGGCTGGAAGAGTAGGGATGGGGAGGAGAGACAAGTCTCCAGGTTCTAAGCCCCATCACCCTCTTACTCTAAGCCTGGGTCCGTGATAAGCGCTCAAAAATATTTGAATGACTTGTCAGACTTGCATTCATTAGTGACTTTCAAACTAATCGGACTGTCTGCTTCCTCTCCCACATCCTGCTGCAATTCTAGCAGCTCTGATTTTGTTATACAAACATCAGTGTCAGCTTCACAATTTCACTGAACACCTGTATTATTTTCTGGAAACTGACTCCCCTGGGGGGGTGGCGGGGAAGACTATCTACTTTTGCCTCATCCTAAGCAATACAGACATACCTCGGAAATATTGCAGGCTCCTTCCAGACTACCACAATACAGCAGACCTAGCAATAAAGCAAATATGGCAATACAGCGAGTCAAATGAACTTTTTGGTTTTTCCAATGCATCTAAAAGTTTACACTATGCTACAGTTTATTAAGTGTGCACCAGCATCATGTCCAAAGAAACAATGTATATACCTTACTTTAAAAATATTTTATTGCTAAAAAAATGTTAACCATCATCTGAGCTCTCAGAGGTCAGTGATCACAGAGCACCATAACAAATGTAATAATAATGCAAAAGTTGGAAATATTGCACGAATTACCAAAATGTGACACAGACACATGAAGTGAGCAACTGTTGGAAAAATGACATCGACAGACTTGCTTGACCCAGGGTTGCCACAAACCTTCAACTTGTAAAAAAAAAAATAAAATGCAGTATCTGTGAAGCGCAACAAAGCAAAGCACAATAAAACGAGGTATGTCTGTATTATGTGCAGAA
The DNA here is from genome assembly GCF_011800145.1 of Mirounga leonina. NCBI lineage: Eukaryota > Metazoa > Chordata > Mammalia > Carnivora > Phocidae > Mirounga > Mirounga leonina. The sequence continues at coordinate 2,588,416 of NW_023270718.1, forward strand.
GTGCAGGTTTTTAATGTCCTGGCTACATTTTTTTGGTACTAGCTACATTTTAATCAAGTTTAACACGAGGTAAGCACCATTAGAAAGGTCATCCATAGGGATGCCTGGGTGGCTCAGTCAGTTAAGCATCTGCCTTCGGCTCAGGTCATGATCTTGGGGTTCTGGGATGGAGCCCCACATCGGGCTCCCTGCCAGCGGGGCATCTGCTTCTCCATCTGCCCCTCACCCCGCTTGTGCTCCCGCTCGCGCTCTCTCAAATAAATACATAAAATCTTAAAAAAAAAAAAAAAAAAGCGGCCATCCATATATCCCCTAAAATTGCCTTTAAGCCATTCTTCAGTAAACACTAGTGGGGGTCAAGAGTTCTGGCTGGAGTCCAGCTTCAGGTGCGCTGAGTTGGGATTGGCCCCTGACAAGTCTAGGGCAAGTCTCTAAACTCAAGAAAAAACAGAGACACCCCCCCCCCCCCATAGAGTCTGCTTTTCATAGGGCAGCCTCAAGTTAAAATGAAAACATGCACATAAATGTTTAGCATGGTGCCTGGCCCAGAAAAGGAGCACCATACATGGAAACTGTTTTTAAGCAGCTCATTAACTCAAAGATGCAACCTTTGAGTTGCTGTGCTGGGTGCTGGGTGATGCTGGGTGATGCTGAGGACACAGCATTGACTGAGCTAGGCTCAGGCCTTCCCCTGACATGGCTCATCCTGGTGATGGAGGCAGACATTCAATTTAAATGTACTCAAATGATTATTTAACTACATTTTTTCCCCAACTGCTGGGGGAGAGGGAGTGCCAGGGAAGACTTTTCTGAGGAGGTGATATTTGAGCTGAGACCTGAAGGATGAAAACAGAATGGAGCTGTGGACTCCTACATTTTTTTATGCCCATTTTACAGATGAGGAAAAGGAAGGCCCACACAGCTGGCCCGGGCAGTGCCAGGCCTGACTGAGTCCAGGGTGGTGGTTATTAGCTACTTTGCTACTATGCTTTCAGTAGGTTTAGGAGTAAAAAAGAGAACCAGCTCTTGCCTTCATGAAACGGGTGGGGGGGTTGGGGGGGGTAGGTGGGTGGATGAACCAGCTTTAAACAGATAAAGGCATGTGTTCTTTGAGGGACCACAGGACACTAGAAAAAAATCTAATCAGGCCCATCCTAGCCTGGAGGAGGAAATCCAGAAAGTTCTCCTGGAGGAGACGACACTTAGGCTGGTATCTGAAGGATGGGTAAGTAGGAATAAGATTTGAACACAGGATTTGATGACTTTAAGGAAAGAAAGGAAAAAAGGGCGGGGGGGGGGGGCTGGAAAACAGCCAGCCTCCAACTTCAAGGGAATGCCACCTGTCCATGGAGGGGTGGGGGCAGGTATAAGTGCTGAAACCCCAGGCCTGTCTCAGAGCCCAAAGTAATCGTATTAAAAATAAGTTTATTCATATCTTGTCACCACTGGGGAGAAACGAGGAGGTTGAGCTCTGGAGGTCAGAGACAGCAATGGGAGGCAGAGGACCCAACCTGTACCTCCCCAGTGAGAACTCCACCCCCCTCTCCCTAGGGTACAGACTGCTGTATCCTTTGTCATCCATATTCTGATTTGTCTCGAGCCTCCCACCCCCTCCAAAGTCTGGATCGGGGAAGCGAGGAGGCCCCTGCAGGTCAATTCTCTTCAAGTCAAGACCAGGAGTTGTTAGGGAAGGGGGTATGTGCAGACCCGAGGGGTTCCAACCTCCACAACCCACAAAGGGCGATAATAAATAACGTAAAATCGATGGCTTAGAAGTTAGGGTTCAGGGAAGCAGCCAGGCAGACAGCGCTGTACTGGAGAAAGGGCCGGGGCACCCATCAACGAGGTCCCCTGAGAATCAGGCACTAACTAGTGTAGGGAGTGGGGTGCTGGTGCCCCTTCAGCAGGGGAGCCAGGGGGCAGCTGAGATGGGGAAGGTGCATTGCCCTCCTCCCCTGGGCTAAGCTGGGGGGAGGAGGTGCAGGCAGAAGGAGCGGAGAGACGAGCTCAAACCCAAGAGCAGATTTCACGGAGATTTCCATCGCCCCCGCCTCTTCCGCGTAGGGAAGCCTTTCCTCCTCTTGTGTGGGGGTGAGTCGTGCGGAGGAAGCGGGGCTGGGGGTGGCCGGGGGGTCCCCTCCTCACTCCTAGGGGCGATGATCACCCCCCTGGTTGCGACCACCGCTCTGTCCACCACAGCGGCTACCACGGACACCGGCTCTGGGGTGATCTCGGCTTTGGGGGTAGGCGGGGGCAGGAGGGGCCTGGGGGCTGGGGGCGGGGGCGGGGGCAGAGGCGGGGGCAGCCTGTCGACGGCCGTTCCGGGCAGAAGGGGCAGTAGGGCGCTGAGGGCCTCACTCAGTTTGGCCAGTCCCTGCTGCAGGGTACCAGCCAGCTCCCGGATGGCGTTGGCAGTCTCCTGCTGAGCCCGCAGGAAGTCCAGGGAGGGGTCTGAGGCCGAGGGCGTGGGTGGTGGCAGCGGAGGAGGTGGTGGGCTGGGGGACGAGGGTGCCACATGCACCTGCTGAGGTGGCTGGGGTGGCGGCTGCGGCGGAGGGGCTGGGGGCGGTGGAGACAAGGCCAGGCGGGGCAGCTGGACCGTCTGCAGGGCTGGAGGGGGCGGGGACTCACGCTCCTTGGGTGGCGGGCAGCCCCCTTCCTGGGGACTGCAGGAGGGCCGGGCCCACTGCTCAGGGCTGCTGGAGCCCCCCTTGCTGTGGGCTGGTGTATCTGTGGAGAGAGAGATGTAGGTAAGGTGACAGCGACCCCCAATGCTGTCTTGATTTCCCCTTTCCGCTTCCCACCGACCCTGGCCCCAGAGCCATCTTTTCAGAACCCGAATCAGATCATGCCCTGGAGGAGAACACAGCAGGGAGAGTCAATATATTTATTTAACAACCAACCACCTGAGGGCCGATGGGGGCCTTAGTGGAAACGGGGTCCTGGAGGTCCCCTGCTGAGCCAGGCAGGACCAACATTCTAGAAGGCTCTGAACTCTCTGGACACTACCCCCCACCACACACCTCTCAGGCTGCATTGCTGGGCTCTGTCCTATCAGGTGGTAGGAGTTCTGTCTCAGCTGTGGTCTGTACCCCGTTCAACCCCAAGCCTGCTGCGCTTCCCTGGCCCCTTTCACCTGAGATTTCATTCATGCTCATGAACTTGAACAGAGTGTGCAAACAGACTCCCAGGTTTCCGGGCCCAGCCGGAAACCTCTCCTCCAGTTGTGTTGTTGGCATACCCGCTCCATCATCTAGCAATGGCTCACACTCTGGCCCAGAGCTGAGCTCCTGGTCCTCCCCCACCCCCTTCCGCCCCTCCCTCAGCCATCCCAGTCTTGGCTGATTCCCACCATGCAGGCCAAAAACTTTCACTCCTTTTCTCCCCCAAGACACCGTCCATGTGCAAATGTCACTGGCTCTGCCTTTCCAACTATTTCCAACATCCAACCTGTTTGTTCTGTCCACCTCCATAGCCCCTCCTAGTCCAACCACCGGCATCTCCCACTTGGACTGTGGCGGTCCCTCCAAAATAACATGTCAATTCTGCCCCCCCGCAGAGGACCACCTAGCCTCTGATCCATTTATATGACATGTCCAAAATAGGCAAATCTAGAGGAGACAGAGAGTAGATGAGTGGTCGCCTAGGGCTGGCCAGAGCTGGGGGTGGCGGCTAAGAGGTGCGGGAGGGGTTTCTTTTCTGAGCGATGAAAATGTTCTAAAATTGATGGTAGGGATGGTTGTACAACTCCATGAATATACTAATAGCTCCTGCATTGTCCCTCTTTAATGGGTGGTTGTACGGTATGGGAATTGTAGCTCAATCAAGGTGTGTAAAAAACACAAGTCAGATGTGGTCTTTTTCTGCTCAAAAGCTGCCTGGGGCTCTCCACTCTCAGAGTAAAAGCAAAGCCCTTGGGGCCCCCAAGGCTCTGCATACTTTGTTCCATTGCCTCCCTGACCTCATCTGCACCCCCTCCCCTTTGTATCTCTCTCATTCAGGAGGCTCCAGCCACAGTGGCCTTGTTGTTGGTCCACAAACACAACAGGTCTGCCCCTGCCACAGGGCCTTTGCACTTGCTGTTCCTCGGCCTGGAAAGCTCTTTCCCCAGACACCTGCCTGGCTCCCTCCCTCAGCTCCTCTGCTCAAATGTGGCCTCCATGGGAAGACCTTCCATGACCTGCTGTCTACAGTAGCTCCTGTCTCTGTCCTTTTCTCTCTCCTAACCCTACCTGATTTCTTTTATATCACTTATCTCCACCCGGCATGGGGTCGCTCTGTGTTTGTTGTCTGTCTCCTCCTCCTGATGTCAGCTCCATCAGGCAGGGCTTTGTTTTGTTCACCGCTGTTTACCCAGCGCCTAGAACAATGTCCAGCACAAAATTTTTTCTTTAATGAAAAAAGAACTGTGGCTTCCAGGGAGTCAGCCCTGATCGGGGCCCCGGGCCCCAGGTCCTTGCCACAACCCTCCCATGGCTCCCCAGCACCCACAGGGGAACACAGGCCAGCCCCTCCCGAAGGCTGCAAGGCCTCAGTTCTTACCCCTTTCTGTCCCTCTTCCTTGGCTCAGGGCCAGCGTACATGCAGTTCCCTCCACCAGGAATATTCCCCCTTGCACGGCCCCTTGGCCAGCTCAGAGACTCCTTCCTCGGGGAAGCCTGCCTCCTACTCTGAGGCCAAATCTGATCTCCCTGCTCTCCTTTCACAGCAACAGCCAGCTACCTCCAGCCATAAATGCTGGGGGGCCAGCCTCCCTGGGCCAGCCGGGCAGGGGAAGGCAGGGGAGGCGGCAAGAGAGGTGATAAGCAGAGCTAACACTTGTTCGGCTCTCTCCTGGCCCGGCCCTGGGGCGAAGCAGCTAAACTTTCCTGCTATGTTCTTTCAATGCGTCCTCTCAGCCATTCTCTGGGGGTAGGTGCTGTCATTATTCACCCATTTTACAGATGAGGAGACCTGAGGCCCAGAGAGATGTCACAGTGCTGGTGAATGGGAGAGGAGGGATTTGAACCCCAGGCAGTCTCCAGAACCCATGCTTTTAACCAGTCCTTGGACAGGGCTCTGGGCCCAAGGGCGGTGAGTCTCCCTTCCCTCATAAGGGGTGTGGGGACTGCTCCCGCCACTCTGAAATACCGCTTTTCTAGCCTACTGAACAACAGAAAGTGGCCCAACCGTCATGCCCACCGGGTCATGGAAGGGCCACGACACGATTTAAAATCATTTATCTGCAACCTTTGGGCTTCAATTTCCCCACCCATAAATAGGTATGTGTGTGAGCAAAGGACCAAGTGACCCAATAACAGAAGATCTCCCTGAGGGCCATCACAGGGATTAACTGAATCACCCTAGGCACAGGGTTAAGGCCAGTGCCTGGCACACAGTAAATCTTCAATGCCATTACTGTTGTGTGTGTGTATGTTTTTTTGTTTTTTTTCAAATATTAGGTCAGAGAGAAATTATCCTTAGGTCTCCCTCTAGTGTCAACAGAGACGCCTCAGGCTGCCCCAAACCCTGTTCCAGTCCTACAATCAGAACAGTTCCTCTTTTATGAGTTTACACAGTGGGGAATCTCCATGTGAGGTTCCAATCAAGGATGCTTTAAACACATTCCTGCCCCAGGGCCTTTGCATGTGTGGCTTCCTCTAGCTGTGAAGTGCTATTCTCCCAGACATCTACTTGGCTCACTTTCTCTATTCAGGTCTCTGCTCGGATTCCACTTTCTTAGAGATGATCTCCCTGACTATCCTACGTATAAGCGGCCCCCTTCCATCACTCACTATGCTCCTAACGTGCTCTGTTTTTCTTCTTAGTTCTTACCACCTCCTGGTATATGATCGGTTTTGGGGCTCCTTGTTTGTGGTCTGTCTCCAATAACTGGAATGCCAGCTCCATTGTCTTTTTCTCCATAGTATTTCCAGCATCTACCACTGTGCCTGCCTTGGAAGAGGTGCTCAATAAATATTTGTTGAATGAATGAATGAATAAAATAGTTGTACAACTCTTGAAAAAATAAGTTTGCCATCTCTGCTCTGGTTCAACGTGGCCATTTCACTGATAGAAACAATGAGGTTTGAGATTCATATTGAGAACAAGGGTCCCAAGCGATTGTGTGTCTCTCTCTCCTGCCGAAGATGCTTTCAGGCCTCCCCAGTGCCCTGAAGATAAAGTCCAAAGTAATGACCTTCACTTAACACACTGTGTGTGATCTAATTCTGGCATACCCATTAACTCTCAGTCAATATTAATTGTTGCTGTTATTGCCAGGCAATCTAGCCCAGTGGTTAAGTGCATGCACTGTGAGTTGGACACAACCTGTAATTGAGTCCCAATTCTACTACTTACTTGCTGTGTGACCTTGGGTAAGTGAATAAACCTCTCTGAATCACATGACCCTGAACTTGTTTGATCACTTCCACGTTCTTCCCTTCCTCAAAACCCTTCAGTGACTCCTTATAGCACTTCAGATAAAATTCCTCACCTCAGCCTAAAAGGCACTGCATGGTCTGGCCTTTGCTGACCTCCCTGACTTCATCTCAAAACATTTCCTTTCTTGTCTTTTTACTTTCCCCTTCTCCTAACTTGAAAACTTCTCAGTTCCTAAACTGGCTAAACCTTCTTGTGTCAAAGTCACTGTACATGCTGTTCCTTCTACCAGGAACACCTCCTCAGCTCCTCACTCTGTGTCTCTGATGTTTCCTCCTCCAGGAAGCCTTCCTTGACCTCCCAGCCTGGGTCAGGTGCCCCCTCCGCACTCCCACAGCTCAGCCCCAGAAGGGCAAGGCTGGGGATGTCTCAGTCACCACTGTGTCCCCAACACTGCCCAGCACAGGGCAGCTGCTCAGGAAATAGCTGTAGAAGAAAGAATGATCCAGAGTCAAGGCTAAGTCTTTGTACTCTGCTCTCCACACTTGCCCTACTCATGGCATGACCTTGGGAAAGTTACCAAACCTCTGTGAGTCTCTGACTTATGAAACGGTAAAACAGTTCATACCTCCCAGCGTTGGTAATCCTATCAAGAGCTAACTGACCATTCAGGAGGTGCTGTACTAAGCAATTCACACATATTAACTCATTTAATCTTCGCAGCAAGCTTTTGAGGTGGGGACTGTGTTTTTCATCCCCATTTTACAGAGGCGGAAACTGACCCGCAGTAACTTACCCAGAATGACACCGCTGAGTGGCAGACTTGTGACGGGAGCCCACACACTCTGCCACCATTCTCACTACCTTACATTGCGTTTAATGAAATCCCGTGTGTGCTGATTATCCCAGGTGTGGACTCTGGAGCCAGGCCTCCTAGGTCTGGGTTCCGTTCATGACTCGGGCAGCCATGAGCTGTGGGACTTTGGGCAAGTCATTTCACCTTTCTGAGCCTCAGTTTCCCCAGATTTAAAATGGGCGTAATTACAGCACCCACCTCACCGGGTTGTAAGTGAGGATGTGATGAGCCACGGAAAGGGCTCGGAACGGTGCCGAGCACACCGCTGACTTGGTGACCGTCCGCTCTGGCTAAGGTGATGCTGAAGGAACTCACCTGCCCGTCGGTCCTCCCTGCGGTCCTCGGACAACACGTAGCGTTGGGGGCCGGCACTCGGGGCCGGCGGCTGTGAGGAAGCCGCCCCGGAGGGAGGCTCGGCCCCTGCACCAGCTCCTGGCCCCGCCACGCCCGGCCCCAGGATGGCAAAAATGGTCTCCTCCTCCGCGGTGAAGGCGTCCTCGGCGGCAGGCCCGGCGCCCTGCGTGGAGTGCGGCACGCGGGCCAGCTTCTCCTTGGTGCGGCGCTTGAAGTCATTCCAGCGCTTCTGCACCTCTTGGCCGGTGCGCTTCCAGCTGGTGATGCCGTTGATCTTGGCGGCGATGCCGTCCCACACACGCCGCCGCTCTGCCACGCTCACCCGACGGCTCTGCGCGCCGTAGAGCTGCGGGTAGTGGGCGCGCACCTCACGGATCAAGATCTGGTTCTCCTCGAACGAGAAGCGCGGCTTGCGCAGCCGGGTGGTCTCTTCCGCTTCGCCCGCCGCCGCCGAGGCCATGGCGCCCCCCGACGCCGCCGTCCGGCCGCCTGGCGCATGGGGGGGCGCCGGCGCTGCGGGCACAGGGCGCACAGCGCTGGCGGGGGCTCGGCGTCCGCGCGCCGCCCGCCCCACCCCGGCCGCCCCGACACCGCCTCCTATGTCCCCGGGGCCACGGGCTGGAGCGGAGAGTGGCTGGGGGCGACGGGCCACGCGGGACATTCAGAGTGCCTAATAATAGCTGACACCGGCTGAGCGCTCCTCTTGTGCCTCGCGCAGCGCAAAGTGCCACGGCGAGGAGTTGATGGAAATTGGGGGAGGGTCTGGAGGGGTGGAGGGAAATGAGGAAAAGCGAAAGAAGAGGGGGTGTCTGCAGGAGTTAGAGGAGAATGAGGGCATAGGAGAATGCGAAATGGAGGAAGAATGGGGGTGTCTCGGGGGTCGAAGAAGCATGGGGGTGATGGGGGTAAGGAGATGCTGAAGGAGAGATGCAGCAAGAAGGGGGGATCTGGAGCAGAGGAGCGCCCTGGGGGTGCCGGGGCAATAAGACGTCTGTAAGAACGGTATGAGAAGGGGTCCTCAGAAGGGATGCCCGGGAATAACGGTGAGTTGGGGGCTTCGAGGACAGTGGAGGAGCTGGGACTATAAAATACGAGGGATTAGGGTCTGCGGGGATTGTGGGGGCTCTGGGGATTGCCAGGAATTAAGAGGAGCTCTGGGGGTAATGGGGTCCGGGAGTAAGAGGGGACAACGGAGGCGATGGGGGACTCCAGGAAGAGTGAGGGTCGTGGAGGGTGGGGACCGAGTCGGGCCGCGGGTCACTCACCGGCGCCGCCGCAGCCCCCGCCTGCCCGTCGGTCAAGGCTCGGGCTTCTGCGGGCCTCTTCCCTCCCCCCTCCTCTCTCTTCCCCCTCTGGGCCCCGCCCCCGGCCGCCCCAAGAGCCATGGCGCAGGCGCACCTAGCGCCAGTCAGCCCCCAACGCCCTTACCGCTAGAGTTTCACGCCCCTCCCACGGCGCAAGCGCAGAATTACCTTCCACGGGCCTCCTTGAGCGGGGCTTAGCTGCGCAGGCGCAACATTAGCGCTGCGTTAGGTCCCTTAGCTTCTTGATGCCTCGGCAGCGTACGCGGAAAACTCTGTCCACGCATGCGCGCCCCTGGCTCGCTCTCGCTCTCTCGCTCTCTCTCTCTCTCGCTCTCCCCCCCCCCCCCAGCTTTGGTACCCGGGGCTCCGTCCCGGCGCAGCCGTAGCAATCCTTGGAGGAGGTGGGAGAAATGATGGAGAGATCGCTGAGAACGAGCGGCGTCCTTGCCTTTCTGACAGTCTTCCCGCCTAACCCAGCGTTCTTACTCTGCTTGGGTCTCATTTTCTAGGAGAGAGGGGAGGGAGACGGCGCTGGAGGGAAGCGCTCCGTTTCCATGACAACTGTGTGGGTGAGGTGGGGGCGTACGAAAACACGATTGCCGCCCGCTCTGATCTGCCCCAGCGCGGGGCTGCTCTGGATCCGCCAAACAACTATTACCCACTGGGGCGGGGCACCCTGGGGATATTCCACCTCAGGCGGGTGCAGTAACCATGGCAACCCGTCAACCTTCCAACCGTGCCTGGGGGGGGCCCCCTGTCCACACGCTGACGTCATGGCGCGGGGAGGGAGAATTTAGAGGGAGAGTTTGTCGAGTGGGGAGGGTGATCCTGGTGCAGGTATGACTTTAAGCAAATGTGCGGAGGCAGGAATGAATCTAGAACACGGGTTGGGTGAGCTGGAAGAAAGGATGATGGAGTTAAGTCGGGCTGAGAAATTTGTTTTGCATCCTGCAGGAATCCTCAAGGTCATTCAACAAACGGTGCTTCATTCATCTAGTCAACAAATAGTTATTAAGCACCTACTTGGTTCCAAGTGCAGTGAATACAAAAGACAAAAATCTATACCATCACGGAGCTCATATTTTAGTTGGGAGTAACAGACAATATGCAAAATAAGATACCTACGTGAGGAGGTGTTGAGTACTATGGAAAAATGGAAGTAGGAAATGGGGTTGGGGAACATGGTGCTCGTTTGTGTGTCTATAATTTTAAAATAAGGTGGCTAGGGGAGACCTCCCTGAGAAGGTGACATTTGAGTAGACACGTGAAGGAGGTGAGAGAGCAAGTGCTTCCTGTGTTCCAGGACTGCAGAGGAGGCCAATGGGGAGGGGAGGGCAGGGAGATAAATGGCACAGATCTCCTGGATCCCTGTCAGGACGCCGGCCCTTACACTGAGTGGGAGTCACAGAAGGCCCCTGAGCAGAGGAAGGGCATGATCTGACAACTTCGGTTTTTGTAGGATTTCTCTGGGGAACTGCGTTTAGGAAGTGAGAGTGGAAGCTGGGTGCCCAGTGAGTTGAGGAGAGAGGTGGTTCAGGAGAGGGGTGGTGGTGGTTCCAGCCAGGGTGGTAGCTGTGGAGGTGAAGTGAAGCGTAATGGGGTACAGGAACTGCAAGAAAGAAAGGAGACGAGGATGACTCCAATGTCTTTGTCCTTAAGCAGCAGGAAACTTGGAGCTACCAGAAGCAAGAAGGACAGGGCTGCAAGAGGATCAAGAGTTCAAGTTTGGGGCGCCTGGGTGGCTCAGTTGGTTAAGCGACTGCCTTCGGCTCAGGTCATGATCCTGGAGTTCCGGGATCGAGTCCCGCATCGGGCTCCCGGCTCAGCAGGGAGTCTGCTTCTCCCTCTGACCCTCCTCCCTCTCATGCTCTCTGTCTCTCATTCTCTCTCTCTCGAATAAATAAAAATAAAATCTGAAAAAAAAAAAAAAAAAAAAAAGAGTTCAAGTTTGCCCAAACTTGAGATGCCCTTTACTCCACCAAGTGCCAATGTCAGATAGACAGTTGGATATTTGAGACTGGACTTCAGGGGAGAGGTTCAGGTTTGAGATACAACTTTAGGAGTTGTCAGTGATTAAATGACATATAAATCCTTAGGAATAGGAGAGGTTAGAGAGGGAGCAACTATAGGTAAAAGTCCATGGCCTGAGGCTGGGGCACTCCAGAACAGACTGCTGGCATCAGCAAAGGAGGTTGAGCAGGTGCATTCAGTGAAATGAGAGGAGAACCAGGGCTGTCTGCTGTCCTGGAGACCAAGTGAAGGGTGCAAATCAAGGACAAAGGAAGAATCAAGGAAGCCAAGTGCTACCTAGAGGCCAAGTCCAGTGAACCTGAGAACTGACCCCTAGGACCAGCAGTATGGAAGTCATTAGTAATCTTGAAGAGGGCAATTTGGGTGATGTGGTGGGGGCAGTAGTCTGATTGGATGGGTTCAAGAGAGGGTTCATTGGGGCACCTGGGTGGCTCAGTCGGTTAAGCATCTGCCTTCTGCTCAGGTCATGATCCTGGGCTCCTGGAATCAAGGAGCCCCACATCTGTCTGTCGGGCTCCCTGCTCATTGGGGTGTCTGCTTCTTCCTCTCCCTCTGCCCCTCTCCCTGCTCGTGCTCTCTCTCTCTCTCTCTCAGATAAATAAAATCTTTTAAAAAAAGAGAGGGTTGATTGATTGATTGATGATTGAGAGGGTTTGGAGAGAGTCAGTGTATATGGTCAAAGGGGTATATCTGGAAGAGGGCTTGGGGTCTTGAGAGGTTTATTTAAGATAGGAGTTGTAATAGTATGTTGTGCGCCAATTCAGGATGATTCAGAAGAGGGGAGATTGATGGTGCAGATGAGGGATGGGAGAGTGTCTGGAGCAATGTCCTCGAATAGGCATGGTGAGTGGGACCGAGGGCAGGAGTGGAGGGTGGTCTAAGGGGCAAGAGCTGTTCAGACACAGAAAACAGTGGGAGGGGGAGGACACGGAGGCAGGCAGGAGGCAAGATGTGATGTCAGGAACATGTGAATGAATGTTCTCTTCTGTTCCTTAGGTTGTCTCAGGCGAGTAGGAAGCAGGGTCTGAGGTGAGAGAGAGATCCTGAGGTTAGGGAAGACACAGGAGAAAGCACTGAGATAGTGAATGAGTGGCCAGGCCAGTAGACAAATAGACCCAATCATTCAAGGTCATTGGCTTTGAAGTTGAAGTGAGTTGGGTTTTTCTCTGATCACATTACTCTCAGTGTATGCAGGTGCACAGTGGGTAACAAGGTGACTTTCACCGGGGCTAGATTTATATGAGGTCCCACCATGTGCCCCATGAGCGGTCAGGGTCCAGTGGTCACGGGCAGCCCATGCTGGGCCTTACTGAATGCAATCCTACAGGCAGTGAGTTCTGAGAAAGGAAGGACAGGGTCTGATTTGTGCTTTAGAAAGACAACCCCCCCCCCGCCCCCGCTGTTGAATAGAGAGTAGATGGGAAGAGGAAAGATTATTGGCTAGACTCAAAGGAAAAATCTGGGGTAGGGGCAGGAGGGGGAGAGGAAGAGGGATGGAGGAGACTAGGCAGGGATGGTGGGAAGGGTAGAAATGAATTGGAAGACATTTGAGAGGTAGTATGTACAGGGCATGTGACTGTCAGTCTGAGGAGGGGAGGGGAGCCCTAACAGGGTGACAGCAAGTATTCTGGTCCAGGTTCTAGTTGGATGTATGGAGTCAGGACATGGTGAGTATAAGGTGGTCAATGAGTATTATGGGTTGAATTTTTCCCCCAGAAGAGATATGCTGAAGTCCTAACCCCTAATACTTCAGAATGTGACTTTTTTTGGACATAGGGTCGTTGGAGATGTAGATCATATAAGATGAGGTCATACTGGAGTAGGGGGCGCTCTTAATCCAACATGACTGTTGTCCTTATAAGAGGAGGAAAGAGATACATAGAAAGAAGACTGACAGAAATTGGAGTGATCCTGCCACAAGCCAAGGAAGGCCCAGGGCAGCCAGAGGCTGCAAGAGGCAAGGAAGGATCCTCCCCTAGAGCCTTCAGAGGGAGTACAATACTGCCAACACCTTGATTTTGGATTTCTAGCCTCCAGAACTGGGAGAGTACCTTTGTGTTTTAAATCACTGGTTTGTAATACTTGGTTATGACAACCCCGGGGAAAACTCATATGCTGGGCATCTAAAGGAGGCATCCAGGATGCTGGTGGCCCCAGAGAAGAGTGGGTTGGGGGGAGTTGGATCTAAATCAGGTCTGGAGCTCATGGGAAGGCTGAGACAGGGAGCCATGGGCAGAGGTTAGGCGTGTGGAGCTCTGCAGTTGTGGGTATGGGAGGTCAGAGAGCAAGGGCCCTGGGATGGGAGTAGATCAGGGAAGCCTTTCTAAGGCTTGTTTTCCAAACTGTGGGTCCTGAAAAATACTTAATGGGTTGTAACAAGCATTAAAGAAACAAAATAAAGCAGAATCGGAAAAAAATCAGACTGTGCTGTATGGAGTAAGGTACATGTTGCTTTGAGGAACTTTAGTTTCTTTTTTAAAGATTTTATTTATTTATTTATTTATTTAAAGATTTTATTTATTTATATGACAGAGAGAGACAGCGAGAACAGGAACACAAGCAGGGGGAGTGGGAGAGGGAGAAGCAGGCTTCCCGCTGAGCAGGGAGAGCCCGATGTGGGACTCCATCCCAGGACCCTGGGATCATGACCTGAGCCGAAGGTAGACGCTTAACGACTGAGCCACCCAGGCACCCGGAACTTTAGTTTCTTATATATTTTCAGAGGTTCTTGAGACACATTTCAGGATAGTGGAAATTGCTCAACTCCGGAGCCAGCCTATCAGGGCCCAAATTCTCCCACTTACTTGTTATGTAATGTTGGACAGGTTAGTTAACCTCTCCGGGCCTTACTTTTCCTCTCCGGAAAGGGGGGATTAACCCCAGAATCTACCTCGTTAGGCTGTGATGGGTCAATATGTATTAAGTATCTGAGCAGCTCCTGGTATGTAATAATTGTCCCGCTAATATTACTAAGATTATTATTTTGTGAAACTTTCGTTCTGGGTGTGTGTGTGTTGAATCAAGATGTGAAATGAATTTCTCATTGTGGTTTGCAGTAAAAAGTGAAAGGAACAGAATTTAGGAGAGGAAGTCTCAGCTCTGTTCTTTAAACCTGTCAACTAATTGGATCAGGCCCACCCCGATTATCCAGGATAATCTTCCTTACTTAAAGTGAACTAAATATAGACTTTAATCGCATCCACAAAATACCTTCGTGGCAATACCAGGATTAGTGTTTCAATAGCTGTAGCTTTGCCAAGCTGACACATCGAACTGACCACCATAACCACAGACCTAATCAATAAATAAGCAGTAAAGCATGCTAGATGGTGGGAGGTGTTAAGGAGGAAAGAGAAGGAGAACAGGGTAAGAAAGATCAAGAGTGTGAGGATGGGAAGGGCCTCACAGAGAAGGTGACATATAAGCAAAGGACTATAGGAGGCAAGGAAGGAAGCCATGTGGCTATCTGGGGCAAGGGCAATCCAAGGAGGGGGAAGGGTAAGTGCAAAGGCCCTGAGGCAGGAATGTTCCTAGAGCATTCAAGGAACAGCTAGGAAAGAGTGGGTGGGAGAAGAGGTCAGAGAGAGAGGCCAGGACTTGGGCTTTTACTTAGTGAGACAGGGACCATGGGAGGGCTCTGAGCTGAGGAGGAGCATGAGCAGACTTGTGTTTTAACGGGATCACTTTTGTTGGGGTTTGAAGTACGCTCTAGGAGGTCAAGAGCAGAAGCAGGGACACCAGCGAGGAGGTGACTGCCTCAGTCCTGGTGAGAAGTTGTGGTGGGGATCAGGTAGGTAGTAGTGGGCTGGGGGAGATGGTTAGATTCTGGGTGTATTCTGAGGGTAGAGCGGACAGGATTTCTGTTTTGGATGTAAAGAGACATTTGAGCAGGTATTTCATTGACAGTGGTAAGTGATGAGAGTGGAATCTGGTGACTGACAGAGGAGAGGGAAGGAAGGGTGGGAGGGAGAGGGGAGAAGGAAGAAAGGAAAGATAAGGAGAAGAAGGGAGGGAGGAGACCAAAAGGACAGACTGAAAGACATAAAGGAACAGGAAGAGAAACCTAAAAAGTGATCTCTCAGCATGCTCAATACAGATTAAAGTTAAAAAAAGGTTAATGGAGTTACCTTTTCTTCTCCTTCATAGGAAATCCGCCAGAATGGGGACGTCTGGGTGGCTCAGTCGGTTAAGCATCTGCCTTTTGGCTCAGGTCATGATCCCAGGGTCCTGGAATCGAGTCCTGCATCAAGCTCCTTGCTCAGTGGGGAGTCTGCCTCTCCCTCTGCAGCTTCCCCTGCTTGTGCTCTCTCTCTCTCTCTCTGACAAATAAATAAATAAAACCTTAAAAAAGAAAAGAAAAGAAATCCTCCAGAATGGCCCCAATTCTGGTCAACAGTGGAAATTAGCTTTAACTTCTACGCACGCTTCACCAGGACACCTAGACCTCCGCGGGTGCACGAATTCATTTTCCAAGCCCCACAAAATGGTAGGCACCCATGCGCACAGTGGGAACCTGAGGTTCAGGGATTGGACCTTAGGCTCACATGCCTCAGGGCACAATGGGAACTCTGTGGAGTTCTAGGTCAATCTTTAGTGGATCTGATTTTCCTTCCCCAGCGCTAAGTGGGTGCAGAACTGCACCTCCTAAGCCCAAAGTGGATCTGGAGGTCACTTCCAAGTGTTCGCTCCTCTGCATGGAGTACAGCCTCAGTCTCCTCCTCTGTCCTGCTCGAGAAGGGGCAAAGTGACCGCACAAAGCCCCTGAGCAGACGTTTCTGGTTGCCCTTCCAGCCTACCCTGCCCCTTGTCTGCCTGCTCTGAGCCCAGGAGGCTGCCTTGTGAGCTGTCCATCTGCCTAGCTGCGTTGTCTCTGTGTTCAGGGGGGACGGGGGAGGTGCTGGAGGATGCCAGCCTGCTTGCATCCTGCCTCAACTTACCCACACCTGCAGAGCTGCAGACGCCTCACTTCTGCCCCCGGCTTGCTGTCTCCAGCCTTCTCATGAGCTGATTTAGACCAGCTCCCCTCTCAACCCAGACTCCCCCTGGTGTGAAGAGCATTCTGGATGCCTCCCCTGAGTGCCCCATGTATTAGTTTCTCAAGGATGCCTCAGTTTCCAAGGGCAGCCGTAACAATACCACAAAGTGGCTTAAAACAACACAAATATACTCCTCCATTTCTGGAGGCTAGAAATCCTGAAACCAAGCTGTTGGCAGTATCGTACTCCCTCTGAAGGCTCTAGGGGAGGATCCTTCCTTGCCTCCTGCAGCCTCTGGCTGCCCTGGGCCTTTTTTTTTTTTTTTTTTTAAGATTTTATTTATTTATTTATTTATTTATTTATTTATTTATTTATTTGAGAGAGAGAGAGAGAGCACATGAGCAGTGGGAGGGGCAGAGGCAGAGGGAGAAGCAGACTCCCCACTGAGCAGGGAGCCCCATGACTCTGGGCTCTACCCCAGGACCCCAGGATCATGACCTGAGCCGCTTAACCGACTGAGCCACCCAGGCACCCGCTTTCCTCTTCTTATAAGGACACCAGTCATGTTGGATTAAGAGCACCCCCTACTCTAGTATGACCTCATTTAACTGATTACAACTCCGATGACCCTATGTCCAAAGAAGGTCACATTCTGAAGTACTGGGGGTTAGGACTTCAACATACCTTCTTTTTCGGAGGGGGACAAAATTCAACTCATAGCACCCATTGAGCGCCTTATGCTCACCATGTCCTAACTGACCCCATTCCCCCAACCGGAACCTGCACAAGACACCCGCATGTCACCCAGACGTCTCCCTTCCCCTGGGCATCCAGGGGAGGCAGCCAGGACGCTGTGACTCGTGGAGAGTCTGGGCAGAGTGGGGAGTTGGGTCTCAGCCTGGTGTGGAGGTCATGGGAAGCCTGATGTCAGGGAGCCATTGGAACAGGTTCCCGGAGCTCTGCAGGTGTGAGGTGTTGGAGGAGATGGAGCTCAGGGTCCATTGCTCCCTTGGCTTCTTTAGTGTCCTCACCTTCTGTCAGCTACCCTGCCACTTAATTACCAGTTGAATAAATGACTTAACTCGTTAAAAAAACAAACCCCGCCAGCTTGACAACCCCACTAACTACTTGTCTCCAGCCCTCTCCTCTGAGCCCCATCGCAGGTGTCTAGAAGCTTCCAGGATGCGTCACCCTGTGAAGTGCTTGTGGATGTCCCCAGGAGCCTCCCATCCTCCACACTCCAGACCCACCTCAGCATCTTCCCCTCCCTCACTACTCCGGGTCTAAAGTGCACCCCGTTGTAATGCCCCCAAGTACGGCGCACAAGACCCCTTGTCCCTTTCCATACCTGCGGCCCACGCTTTGTCAGACACGGTCCCTTTATTAAACTATGAAGCTCTCCTCCATCGCCCCATTTGAAAGGTCATCACCTTCCTGCCCGATGCAGCTCCCTTTTCCTCTGGGGCTCACCCTGCTGCCCGGGGCCCACCACAGCTCTGGGGTTGGGGGTCCTCTTTTTATCTATCGTTTGACTTAACTTGGGGGTCTCTGTTGTGCACAGAGCTGTGTTTTTGGAAAAGCTGTGTTTTGTGAGGTCCTGAACTGGGCTCTTCGGTTCCCTGTGTGACCAGCGTATACACATAGGGGCCCACGGTGCAATTTGCAGTCTGGAGATGCACCATAAAGGTCAAGTTCTCACCAGGGTCTGCAAGATTCTCGACTGCCCTCCCCACGTGACTCTCTGATCTTCACTCTTAATTACTCAGCTGGCCTCCCACCACCGCAGGGCCTTTGAATCTGCCGTCCCCTCTGCCTGGAATGCTGTTCCTCCAGATAGTCTCTGCTTGCCTCATTTCGTTTGGATTTTGCTCACATGTCACCTCCACAGAAAGGCCTGCCCTGACTGCCCCGTAGAAAACAGTCTCTCCTTTCTTTCTGCACCCCTTTACCATATCTGCTTTTCCTGCAGAGCACTTCTCACCCACCTGTCATGTTACTATATATTTGCTGATTGATGGTCAATGCGCCCCCTGCCCCTTGAGAAAGTCAGCTCCGTGAGGGCAGGAGCCCAACCCACCAGTGCCTTGAAAGGCCTGGCACAAAGTAAGTGATCAATAAGTATTTGTGGCCTGGTGGAAAGAAAGAAACCCTGATATGATTTGTGCATGTGTGCATTTCCAAGGGGCCAGGGACCATATTTTCCGTTGCCTCTCCAAAGCGGGTCTGGGAGCCCAAAGTTTAAGAACTATCATCAAGTTGGTCCTGGCAGATCTGTGGTCTAGCGGGCCGGGAGGGGGACCCCTGGACAGAGCCCCAAGAAGGACATGGAAAAGGAATCTGGGGTTAAGGTGGAGGCTGGGACATGGGGACCAGTCCCTAGGTGACCTGTGTTGGAGGACGTGGTGGGGGCACATCGTGAGAGGAACCCAGACCCATTCTTGTTCTGTCTCCTGTTTCCCCCGCATTGGGACAAACGTGGTTCCCTCCCCCAGCCTCCAGGGGAGAAGACAGAACCAGAGTGATTTCAAAGACAACCAGAAATGCTCTTTATTCACCAGAGCTGAACACCAGGGTCCCAGCCCTGAGCCCCAAACTGAGCAACTTAAAATCTGAAGGGAGCTCTTTCTTTTCGTTGCCCCTAAAAGAAAATCTAGGCAGTTGCCTTTCCCATCTGGGCACTAAAACCCCTTTTCTTGTTGGAGCTTCGTTGATTAAGTGTTGGAGGATGAAAAAAAAAAAAAAATGGGAGGGGAAAAAAACACAAAGACCTTTAGCAAACCAGGAGGATTTGAAAGGTGGGTGGGAGTCAGTGGAGAGCTGCCGTCCTGCAGGGGGAAACGCCCATCGGTGATTTGCAGGTTGGGGGCGGGAGTGCAGTGAAACAATCAACAAGAAGGTCGACGAGGGGAGCTGAAGGGTGTCGCAAGCACCCCAAGGCTCTCCACTCCCAGATAAGCCTTGGAAGACCAGGTGCCCCCCTCCCCCTGCAGCGTGTCTCCTCCCATCCCCAGCTCCTGATGGAATGGGCTGCTGGGGCAGGGAAGGAACAGTCCCGGGAGGTTTGTGATGAAACCGTGGGTCTACAGGTGACTGAAGAAGGTGGACAAGGCTGGTCTCAAGTCAGAATCCCATCTTGGAAGTTCTTGGGCTAGAGTGTCCAAGCCAGTCTTGTTCACTCTCTCCAGATTCTAAGGGCGGGCCTGGGAGAGCACGCTGGGTCCTGTAGGTCCAACGGTCCAAGAATTCCAGAAGGAATGGAACCATGGAGCTGAGAAGTCAAGGGGGCAGGGCTCATGTCACCAGCAGCCCCAGAAAGACGAAAGATCCATGAACTGGGGGCCCAGAAGGAGCCACAAGGCCGTGCGGTCCAGGGGCAGCGGTCCTGCCGCATCCAGAATCCACAGACACCCTCAGTTCAGAACCCCAAGGCCTGAGAGGTCCCCGGGGGCGGGGGCAGAGCTGGCCTGGCTCCCCAGTAGCCTGCATTGTTTCAGGATCCAGCAGGGAGTAGCTCTGGGAGCCGGAGGCTCCCAAAGGCTGGGTGAGTCAGAGGGAGGGTCCGGGGACTTGGCAGGGACCGAACCAGGAGGGTTGGGGGGCGCGGGGCGGGCATCTCGCGCTCCTCAGCGCTTGACCTTGCGGCCGGCCGAGTTGCGCCCGCCGCGCCGGTAGAGAGACTGCTGGCCGCCGTTGAGCGGGCAGTACTTGAGCGTGTGGGCTTGGCCCCCGGTGGCCCCGCACAGGGGACACACATAGTGCCGCAGGATGGGGCACACCACCACGCCCTCTGAGGTCTTCAGCTGGTGTGAGGAGTAGACATGGCGCGATTCCCCGTTGTGCTTGCAGAAATTGCACAGGGTGGCCAGGCCTGTGCTGGCCCCCGGCCCTCCCAGACCCTGCTCCTGCCCCAGCTGGGGCCCAGGCTTCTCCTCCCCATTCCCCTGGGCCTCTGGCCTTTGCCCCCCACTCTGGATCAGGGCCAACACCACCTGGTTCAGGTTGAAGTAGTCCTTCCACATGTCAAAGGGCGGCAGCTGCATGGCTCCCAGGCAGAGGTGCGGGGCGGGGGCGGGGGCGGGGGGCGACTAGAGGCAGGCCAGGGCTTCGGGGGCGGGTGGTCAGGAGCAACAGGTGCTTTTCTGCAGTAGGGAGGAACTGCACCCCCTTTTATACTCCCCCAAACACCCTTCTAAGCAAAGGTGGAGCTTAGGATTTAAAGGGCCCACTCCCTGCCCACGATCCCCATCGGACCGTAATCCCCCACGGAGATGGGGAAGGAGGCCCTTCCCCTTGTCTCTGGTCCTTGCTCAGCCTCCAGGGCGCCCCGCGACTTCTGGAAAGGCCTTTCCTCTCCCTGGACCTCAGTTTCCCTACCCATTCCATTAAGATCCATGTGTTCAAATGCCCCCTCGCCCCCATCCTCCCTTACTCCAAGGCTAGGGGCCTCCAGATACTCCAGAACCATTCCTGATAATAATAACAGGTCCTTACCACGAGCCAGACGCTGTGCTGCATAGTAGATATCTGCGCGATCTGATCTCATTCTCACAACGTCTATGTGGGAAACACAGTTATGAGCCGCACATGATAGACAAGTTACTTAAAGCTCAGAGAGGGATACTCCCTGGCCTGGAGTCACAGAGCATGCAAGTGCCGGAGCTGGGACTCTAACCCAGGTCCTGAACTGGGAGCCATATGTTCAACAAATATTTTTTTTTTTTAAAGATTTTATTTATTTATTTTAGAGACAGAGCACAAGAGGGGGGAGGGTCAGAGGGAGAAGCAGACCCCCCGCTGAGCAGGGAGCCCGATGCGGGACTTGATCCTGGGACTCCAGGATCATGACCTGAGCCTAAGGCAGTTGCTTAACCAACTGAGCCACCCAGGCGCCCCAACAAATATTTTTTTAGTGCACACTATGATGTTCAATGTTGTATAAATGAGATCTATGTTCTAGAAATGAGATCTGTGAGATCTATGAGATCCACATGATTTGAGCCTCATAACTACTCAGGGAAGTGGGCATTATCACTTGCATTTTATAAAGAAGGATATGAGGCTCAGAGAGGTTAAGGAATGTACTTTAGGTTGCTCAGCAGGGAAAAGGCACAGTTGGAATTCACTCCCAGTCTGACTCTAGAAATACTGGGAATTGATCTTAGAGGCAGCAGAGGACTGTGGCTTGGCACAGTCTCACTTAGAATGCCCCACCGTGGCCCTGTGCATTGTCCCACATCCTACCTGACCTTGGGGGCCAAGAAAAGCCTTGCTTCCTGCCCACACCCCCTCCAGCAATTCTTCCTCCACTAACCTCCATCTGTCCCCTTGACCACTCCACGGGATACTGGAAACTCGGCAGTGACCATGCCGAATCTGGTGCCTGTTTCACGAGCTACCAGCCCACTGGGGGAACAGCCAGCAAATGAGAAAACAATAGACCAAAAACACCCGATTGCATACAGACAGGGTGCTCCGAGGGAGACTGGGCTGCGGGGAAGTGGTCTAGAAGCTGAGACCACAAAGAAGAATCTTCCAGAAAGAGGGAAACAAGATATGGAGGTCTGAAGTTTGGGGACAGCAAAGCGATTGGGGTGGATGGAACAGAGCGAGGATCCCAAGATCCCAGACCGTGGATTGCTTTTAGGGGCTGTTTTGGCAATGGCTGGGGCCCATTGGGTTTGTCACGGTGATCGGCAGTGTGACTGGATTTAGTGGGCAGGGAACCAGGGATGCCGGATATCTCAACAATCCACATGACCAAGATCTGTCTTGGGCCCTATTTAACCATCCAGTGTCCCCACTGGACACCGATATATGTAAAAAAACGCATTTGTGATGATCTGCGTCTAGAACCTCGCTGTTGCACATAAACACTAGCGCTCTCATGATATTTTCGGATACACTGACTTTTCCTGGGATACAACCACTGTGTACATTGTTATTCAGAGCTGTCCATTATTTCTAGAAGCCCCACCACCCCAGGCAATGCTGATTGTGGCAACTGTCCAAACAACACACAGTTTGTCCCTGTCTCACTCGTGGGAGTCTACACAGAGATGCTAGTATCTGCCGAAGGAGATGTGTTTTAGATTGGCCTTTTCTGAGCATCCGTACATGAAAACGGATTATTATTTTATTATAAATGGCTGTCTTTTATTTCCCCTTTGTAGCTCAGTTAAGACAGGATATTAATTTTTGAAAATACAACCTGTGCGTTGGTGGGCTATATTACCTATGAGTTTAATTTCAGAATATTATTATTATTATTTTTTTAAGATTTTACTTATTTATTTGAGAAAGAGAGAGAGAGAGCACATGAGAGGGGGGAGGGTCAGAGGGAGAAGCTGACTCCCTGCTGAGCAGGGAGCCCGATGTGGGACTCGATCCTGGGACTCCAGGATCATGACCTGAGCTGAAGGCAGTCGCCTCACCAACTGAGCCACCCAGGCGCCCCAGAATATTATTATTTTATTGTTATTTTATTTTTAAAAATATTTTATTTATTTATTTATTTGGCAGAGAGAGAGACACAGTGAGAGAGGGAGCACAAGCAGGGAGAGCGGGAGAGGAGGAAGCAGGCCTCCCTCTGACCAGGGAGCCCGATGTGGGGCTCCATCCCAGGGCCCTGGGATCATGACCTGAGCCGAAGGCAGACGCTTAACGGCTGAGCCACCCAGGCACCCCTATTTTTATTTTTTTAAAGATTTTATTTATTTATTTGTCAGAGAGAGAGAGAGAGAGAGAGATCACAGAGGGAGAGGGAGAAGCAGACTCCCCGCTGAGTAGGGAGCCCGTCTCAGGGCTCAATCCCAGGACCCCGAGATCATGACCTGAGCCCAAGGCAGACGCTTACCCAACTGAGCCACCCAGGTGCCCCTAATTTCAGAATATTAAAGAAGCATTTCAAAATGTTAGATAAAGCAAGTGTTGGGTCTTACAGAGTAAGAACCAGTGATATAGGCCAAAGTCAGCCCATTGGTCTTTGCCTTCCGAGGAATAGGGAGCCACTGAAGGCTATAAGCAGGGGAAGGACATAAGAGAAATATGTTTCAGGACACTCCTCTGGTTGCTGTTGACTGGATAGGGGCAGTGGAGCTGTCCCCATCAGCTCACATTGTCTCAGTTTGGTCAGGAAGCAAAGTCTGAACAAAGTCTGTTAAAAATCCCCAATGGTAAACACCACGTTATGCTTTCAGAAAGAGCTTAATAAATGCTTATTGAGTTAATGTATTTTTTCTGTGGATGGGCTCATGGTTGGGAGGCAACAAAGGGAGGAATTCATGAATGTCACAGGAAAGGTTTTCTTGTCGTATGATTTCCCAGCTTTCTGTAATTTCCTTTTGAAGTAATGATTTGGGTAATGACTTGTTCGATATCTGAGGACATATCTGTCCTCAGATATCGAACCCATGAGCCCTGGGAGGTCAGGCCAGGGCTGTCTCAGGCGCTGATGTGTCCCCAGCGTTGCCCAGCTCAGGGCTGGGCATTGAGCAGAGCAGGAGATATTAACAAGATGAAAGAATGGGGGCACCTGGCTGGCTTAGTCGGTGGGGCGTGTGACTCTTGATCTTGGGGTTGTGAGTTCAAGCCCCATGTTGGGTGCAGAGATTCCTTAAAAAAAAAAAAAAATCTTAAAAAAAAAAAAAAAGATGAATGAATGGATGGAGGTGATCTGACTCTCCAGACCACGTTCTATTTCCTTGCTCTAAATATCCACAGACCAATTATAAGTTTGCACATTGGTGACTCCTGTATCTTGAGTGCTTACGATGGCTGTCACTGTTCAGTTCTAATGTCTCCTCCTCCAGGAAGCCCTCTTGACCTTCAGGCTGAACCCCTGGGTCAACTTCTCTAGGTGACCACATCCCAGTCCTGCCCACTCTGAGTTACCACTGACTGGGGATGGGTCTGTCTCTTCCTCCGGACTGTGGGCCCCTGAGACCAGGGCTGAGGCTGTTCCCACAAGGCCCTGTACACATCTCAAGTCACTTAACCCTCATCCCTTTCTTCAGTCAAGTGCTATTATTAGTCATGATTTGCAAAGGTGGCAACAGATGCTCAGAGAGGTTAGGTGACTTGTCTATGGTCACACAGCTGACAAGCAGCAGAGCTGGGATTCCAACCTGGGTGTGCCAGAGTCCAAAGTCTTTGCCTTTAACCACTGCCCTCGATAAATACTTGTCAGCACAATGAATGAATAAATGAATGCATCCGAGCTTTCCATAGAGTCTTCCAGACCACCTGGTCTAGCTTGCCCCACTTTCTTATTTTGCAGATGTTGAAACAGGCCTCTGGATAGGAAGGATTCAAGAACTCAGTTCAAGCTACGGTTCCTGGCCAAGGTCCCTGGATTCATGTGCACACTAAGCACTTTCTGGAAACCTATAAATAAAAGTACAACCCTGGTTATATAGTGAGCTGCTGGTTCACCTCCCCGAAGAAGTGAGTCAGACCTCTCTGTTCTAGAGTGTTGGGGTCCTTGGGTCAGACAGTGGGGTGACTTGAGCACAAAACACCCCAGGTTAGTTGGTGGACAGCATCATGGATAAATGCTCAGTAATCAGCCCCGGGTTCTAGCCTGGCTCTACCACCTGCTTGCTGAGTGGGCTTATTACTTAACTTCTCCTAGCCTCAGTTTCCCATCTGTCAAGAGGGAATGACATCAGCACCTGCCCCAGAGCACAGAGCCTGGTTCATTGGATGTGTTTATTAAATATTAGCTAGGATAATTAAGACACAGTTAAGGCGATAATTTTAAGGGCCCTTATTTACTAAGCATCTCCTTTGGGTCAGCATCATGCTCTACCCAGACCCTGTAAAGTAGGGTGTATTAAGAGCCCCATGTTACAGATGACCAATGGGAGGCTCAGAGGAGTGGAGGGGCTTGTCCAAGGTTATACGGACAGTGCGGGTAGGCTGGAGCTGAACTCAGGACATCCTCCCATTCCTGTGAAAGTCTGCAAAAGTGGTTAGCAGAGAGCAGGGCTGGGGCGCCCCGGTGGCTCAGTCAGTTAAGTGTCTGACTGTTGATTTTGGCTCAGATCACGATCTCAGGGTCGTGGGATCAAACCCCGTGTAGGGCTTTGTGCTGGGCGTGGAGCCTGCCTAAGATTCTCTCTCTCTCTCTACTCCCCTCCCCCAAAAAAGCAGGGGAGCAGGGTGGGATTTGCCCGGTGTAGGGACTGTAGGATGAGGTGGGAAACTGGGAAAGATGGGGGTAGCTGAGCCACATAGATTTTCACTGGTAGAACACGAGACCTACTCGCCAAGGATGGACCTTCTTTTTTTTTTTTTTTAAAGATTTTATTTTTATTTATTTGACAGAGAGAGACACAGCGAGAGAGGGAACACAAACGGGGAGTGGGAGAGGGAGAAGCAAACTCCCTGCCGAGCAGGGAGCCCGATGCGGGACTTGATCCCGGGACTCCAGGATCATGACCTGAGCCGAAGGCAGTCGCTTAACCAACTGAGCCACCCAGGCGTCCCAAGGATGGACCTTCTTGAAGGCAGAAGAGACCGGAATCTACCGTGTGGAAGAACAAAGCTCCTGGGGGGAGGGACCAGAACGAGTATGGGGGTCTCTGGGCTAAGTGCGCTCCACAAAGTCACAGTCAGGACCTTTCGCTCAGCAGGTGTGAGTCCTTGCATGTGGACAGGGACGGGGGACCGAGTGCTGGTCACGGCAGCTGTCGCATCGGCTGCAAGCGTGAGGGTGACTACGGACAAATGGGGGTTTAGAGGTTCCATGACTCCCCTTAATAATGGCACCTACTGTCTGGAGACTCAGATTCTGTTGCTTGCAAGTCTGTTTTTCTTTTTTCCTTTATTACTTATCCCGCGCCCCACCCCCACCCCCACCCCCCACCCGCACTCGCTTTTTTCGAGGACTCTGTTATTGGGGCCATGGCTACCCTTCCTCCCCCTCCTTGTGGTATTTTACTGGATCAGTAACTGCAGGACATCCCTCCTCAGACAAACTTTCTTCCCTGGAGCGGCTGGGGCTGTGCACCGAGGAAAAGGCAGAGATGATACTGATGAGAAATTCATCAGCCACGGTGTTTACTCCCTCACATCCCCCACCCCCACCATGGCCGTCTTGTCTCCAGACTCCAAGGCGGCCTGTTTACTCGTGAGTTTCCCTCTCAGCCTGGTGCCTGGAAGTCCCGAGAGGGGCGGGGCGGGACAAGGGTGAGTCAGGAGCAGGGGTCCCAGAGAAAGTGGGGGAGACACAGATAGAGAGGCGGTCAGGATTCCTAGAGGGACCGAGGGGCATGCTTGTGTAGAGACCAAGATGGGGAGGGGAGGGGGCACCTGGGTGGCTCAGTGGGTTAAGCGGTTAAGCGTCTAACCCTCATGATCTTGGGGTCCTGGCATTGAGCCTGGAGTCGAGCCCCCACAGGGAGCTCCGCACTGGCTCCTCACTCAGCAGGGAGTCTGCTTGCCCCTTTCCCCTGCCCCTCTTCCCCTGTCCCTCCCCCTGCTCATGCTCTCTCTCTCTGTCTCAAATAAATAAATAAAATCTTTAAAAAAAAGAGAGAGAAAGAAAGACGGGGAGGTGAGAGACTCCCCCAGGACCAAGGAAGTCACGGCCATTGTCCTCACGATCTCTATCGAGTACTGGCCAGTTGGAGCTCATGGAAGCCACCCAACAGCTCTGACAAGTAGTCTTCTAATATCCCCATTTTACAGAGCAGAAAACTGAGGCTCAGAGGGGCAACATCACTCATCGATGTCCAGTGAACCTGGATTTCAAAGGCAGGTCTGCAGAGAGAGAAGAAGGACACCCTCACATTCAGGGCGATTGCAGGAGAGAGGCTCCAGCAGAGGAAGTTGGAAACAAGAGACAGAAAATAAGAATAATAGGATACGTAGTCTGGTGGTTGGCATAGAAAGATGGGGAGAGTATTTGCTCATTCATTCAACAAATATTTATTGATTATGCAATGTGTGTCTGGCACTGTTCTAGGTGCTAAAGATACAGAAATAAGCAAAACCTACAGAAATGCCTGCCTTCATGGAGCTGGAACTTTATAAAGATAACAAATAGGACAAACAAATGATAGATAATATATTGGGTAAGGCTATGTACTATAGAGAAAAAAATAAGGGGGGTAGGGAGATAGAGAGTGGTCAGGGAAGGTCTCTTGGAGGAGGTAAGCGAGGGAGTCTTATAGACACGTGGGGAAAGAGCGTCTCAGGCAGAGGGAACAGCCCGTGCAAAGGCCCTGAGGTCAGAGCATGACTTAAGTATTCAAGGAACATCATGGTTGGGTAGATTGAGAAGGGGAGCAGGGGGAGGTGAGAGACGATGCAGGACCCTGTGGGCTACTGTAAGAAATTTGGCTTGTGCTCTTGAGTGAGGTGGGAGCCGTGGAGGGTGGGTTTTCTGAGCAGAGAAGGGACATGATTAGATTCAAGATCTAAGGGGTCTGTCTGGCTGCTGGGTGAGGGAAAAGACTATGGGAGTTGAGGGTAGAAGCCAGGATCCCAGTTCAGCCTGCGGGAGGGGTGATGGTGGCTTGGGCAGGTGTGGGCAGAGAAGGGGAGGGAAGCTGTTGGATGTTGAATATCACGTAGCAGCAGAATAAGGTTTCTAAAATGCAAATCAAATCGTGTCGCTCCTGCTTCAAACCTCTCATTCTCTGTGAACCTCAGAATACAGTCCCAAAACTTAGCCATGGCCTACAGGTCCCTAAATGCCATGTCCACACTCCCCTCTGGCGCCCATGGCCTCCACTGTGATCTCTCTGACCTCATCTCCTATCTCTCTCCTGCATCCAAGCCTCCTTTCTGACCCTCAGATGTGCCACGGAGCTTTTGTATTTGCTGTTTTCCCCTTCCCTGAACCATTCTTCCTCCCCTCGCCCCCCCCCCTTTTTTTTTTGTAAATCCAGCTCCTTAGCTCCGTCCAAATCTTGGCCCGAGCCCAAATCAGCCTTCCCTGGCCATGCTCTCGGCAGCTCACCCTCTCACCCCCAGGTCCTCTGTCTTGCCCTCATTTATTTCCTTACTCTCTCATTACCCTGTTGATCATCTAGTTTAACATTAGCTAGTTTCCTAGAGCATGAGCCTCACAGGGCAGTGTCTGGGTAAGATTGTCTACAGTATTCCCAGGCTTGGTACATCCTGGACAGTAGGGATGTGTGAATGAATGTAATGGGTCTCCATAATTCCCCACAGTCCACGCCTTTGTTGAGTCAAAGCAGAGATAGCATGAGGTCTGGAGTCACAGGTTTGAATCCCAGCTCTCTTACTTCCTGTGATCGCCGTCACAAGTTCTTCAATCTGGCTGTGCCTTGAACAGGAGAAACATCTTAAGGATCTCTGTGAGGAGTTAACACATGCTAATCAGTCAATAGGTGCTTCAGACAATGTCTGACCCCCCACAGCTATTTCAACAAATATTAGCAATTACTTTGATCTTTACAACCATCAGAGAGCACTGAGTAGGTAAATGTTTGTTGAAGGAATGTATGAACGCCAAGCTAAGGAATTTGAACTATGTGTTAACAAGGGCCCTGGGGAGCCTAGGAAGCTTTGTGAGCAGGAGAAGGTCATGGTCCTATCTGAACTTTAGAAGACATTCAAGGCTTTCTCTCTGTTCTGGGCCATCATGGCATATGCTAGTCCCTCTGCTTGAAACATTCCTATCCACTAACTTCTACTGCTCCTTCAGATCTTAGCTTGGGTGCTCCCTTTTCCAGGAAGTCCTCCCAGACCACCAGGCTGGGTCAGGGGCCTCCTCTGGGCTCCTGCAGCCCCCTGTGTTCACTCAATCCCAGCCCTGCTTACTCGAGGTTGTTATTGTTATTGTCTGGGGGATGGGTCTGTCTCCCCTGCAGGACTGGAAGCCACATCATTTCAAGGCCAGGAATGTTCTGATAACAGCTGTGTCCCTAGCACCTGGGTGGCTCAGTCGGTTAAGTGTCTGCCATCAGCTTAGGTCATGATCTCAGGGGTCCTGGGATCGAGCCCGGCATTGGGCTCCTGCTCAGCGGGAAGCCTGCTTCTCCCTCTCCCTCTCCCTCTGCCTCTTCCTCTGCTTGTGCCTGCTCTCTCTCTTTCTCTCAAATAAACAAATAAAATCTTCAAAAAAAAAAAGAATAAACAAATAAATGTTAAAAAAAAAGAGAGGTGATTAAGTTAAAATAAGGCAGTTAGGATGGGCCTAATCCAATCTGACTGGTGTCCTTATTAGACGAGATTAGGACACACAAAGAGGCACCATGGTTCCCAGAGGAGAGACGACGTGAGGACACCATGTTCTCGCATGTGGCCATCTGCAAGCCACAGAGACCTCAGAAGAAACCAGACCTCCTGACACCATAATCTTGGACATGTGGCCTCCGAAATAAGTTTCTGTTGAGCCACTCAGGCAGTATTTTGTTATGATGGCCTTACTAAACGAATAAAACCTACACTCCTTTTTAATAAAAGTTTTTATTTATTCATTTAAGCAATCTCTCTACCCAACGTGGGGCTCAAACTCACCACTCCGAGATCAAGAGTTGCATGCCCTTCTGATGGAGCCAGCCAGGTGCCCTAAACCTACATTCTTCTTCTTCTCCTTCTCCTCTTCTTCTTTTTTTTTTTTTTTAACATTTTATTTTATTTATTTGGCAGAGATAGAGTGAGAGAGAGAGAGAGAGCACAAGCAGAAGGAGCAGCAGAGGCAGAAGCAGACCCCCCGATGAGCAAGGAGCCCATCATGGGACTTGATCCCAGGACCCTGGATCTTTTTTTTTTTTTAAAGATTTTATTTATTTATTTGACAGAGAGAGACACAGCGAGAGAGGGAACAGAAGCAGGGGGAGTGGGGGAGGGAGAAGCAGGCTTCCCGCGGAGCAGGGAGACGGATGCGGGGCTCGATCCCAGGACCCCGGAATCATGACCTGAGCCGAAGGCAGACGCTTAACCGACTGAGCCACCCAGGTGCCCCCAGGACCCTGGATCTTGACCTGAGCGGAAGGCAGATGTTTTACCAACTGAGCCACCCGGGCGACCCCCAAACCTACATTCTTAAAAGTTATTTTTGCGGGGTATACAATTTTACATTTGAAGTTATATTCTTTCATCACACTGGAGATTTCATTTCATGTTCTCTTGACTTCCACTGGTGCTATTGGGAACTCACCTCCATTTTTTTTTTTTTTTTAGTTTTATTTATTTAAGTACTCTCTACACCCAACATGGGGCTTAAACTCACCATGCTAAGATCAAGAGTTGCACGCTCTTCTGACTGAGCCAGCCAGGTGCCCCAAAGTCACCTCCAGTTTAACATCCTTCTGCCGAAAGTAATCTATTTCCTTCCTGGCTGCTTTTAACTGTTTTACTATTGAGTTCTCAATGTGTGCATTCCTTTTTGTCTTGTGTTGGATTTGCTGGCTTCTTCAAGTTGTAGTCTGATGTCTTTTATCGGTTCTGGAAATTTTTCAACCATTCTGCAGATACTACCTCTGCCCCATTCTCTCTCTCCTTTCCTTCTAGGATTGGAATTAAGTATATGTGTTAGACCTTTTCCCTAGATTATCTATTAGCTTCTCCGTCTGTGTTTTCAATTTTCCCTTTCTTGGTGCTGTCTCCTGGATAATTTCTTCTGCCTTCTCTTCTGTGGGGTCCACCCAGCAGTTAAACACATCTGTGGAGTTTTAAATTTTGGTGCTTGTCTTTTTCATTTCTAGTTGTTTGGTTATCTTTTGAAAGACAGTGTCACTTTTTATGGTTTCCTAATTCCCAGCAGATGTTCTCAAGTGTGCATGTCCTTAGTTCAACGCGGTAAGCAGAATTTTTAAAACCAGTGTCTAATCATTCCAGCACCAGAATTCTGAGCACAACCTGTTCTGTGCTCTCAGCTCTGGTTGGTGTTGCAGTATTTCCTTGTGACCCTATTATTTCTGAGTGATGATCACTGATGTTTACGTTCGATGGTGGGATTTCCCCTAGTCCTGATAGGGATGCCCCACTGCCACCTCCACCACCACCGGAGGCTGTGTTTGCTTTGGCCCGAGCTCTGGGGCAACGCTTGCAATTAGAGCCACCTCAGACCCAGTTCTGCCTTAATGTCCCTTGACTCACCCAGTTATCTGTCCCAGGGGTGGCAATCTGCTCCTGAGTCATTCTGAGGCCACAACTTCTCAGGGAGTTTTGAAAATTTCCTTCTCCTGTTCTGCTTAGTGTCAAGGCTGTTGCTCCTGGCTTTGGGAGAGGGGCAGCTTTAGATCTGACTTGCCCTAACTCGGAAAGACGCTTTGGGGTCCCAGTTTAATGTGGGAGGGTCTTCCGTCCTACTTCCTGTCTTGGCCAGGCCCTGGGCCTTTGACCCTGGGGGCCACAGTATGAAACCCATTTGTGTACGCCCAGAAAACACTCTTAGGAGACAGCACCTTCTGTGTATTCTTGCATCTCTGTTTATGCCATAAATTCTGCAGGTTTTTATCCCGTCTGTGTTTACAGCTCATCAGTGCTTTTTTGAAAATTAAACTATTTTTTTAAAGATTTTATTTATTTGAGAGAGAGATAGAGCCTGGGTGGAGGGAGGGGCAGAAGGAGAGGGGGAAGCAGGCTCCCCGCTGAGCAGGGAGCCCCATGTGGGGCTCGATCCCGGGACCCTGGAATTATGACCTGAGTCAAAGGCAGATGCTTAACCGAATGAACCACCCAGGTGCCCCTGAAAATTACACTTTTTATTTTAAGATAAACTGTAGAGTCCACATCCGGTCATAAGAAATAATAGAGATCCTGTGTACTCTTAACTCAGTTTGCCTAAATGATAATATTTTACAAAACAATAATATAATACCACATCCAGGATGTAGACATTGACACAATCCACAGATCATGTCCAGATTTTGCATTTAATTGAACCCATCAGTGTGTGTGTATGTTTAGTTCTATGCAGTTTCATAACATGTAGATTTGCATATCTACCCATTATCAAGATACAGAACATTTCCATCACCCCAAGGATCACTGGCTGCCCTTTTATAAGCACGCTCACTTCTCTCCTGGCTCCAACTCTCTTCTTAATCCCTGGCAACATAGTCTAGTCTCCATTTCTATGATTTTTGTCATTTCAAGAATGTTACAGAAATAGAATAATACAGTATGCAACCTTTTGGGATTGGCTTTTTTTTTTTTTCACACAGCATAATTCTCTGGAAATTCATCCAAGCTGTTTTACGTGCCAAGAGTTCATTCCATTTTATTGCTGAGTCTCGGTCCATGGCATGGGTGTCCCACAGTGTGTTTAACCATTCACTTGTTGAAAGAGATCCAGATTGCTTTCGATTTTTGGCTATTTGAATAAAGCTGCCATGACTATTCATGAGCCAGTTGTATGTGTGAACATGTATTTTCATTTCTCTGGGAAAGTGCCCACGGTGTAATTGCTGGGTTCTGTGGTAAGTGCCTGATTCGTGTTAGAACAAACGGTCAAACTATTTTCCCCTCAGTGCTTCTGAGATGAAAAAATACAGGTAGCCAGCATTTCCCTTGTATTAAGTGGGAGGGTTGATGCAAAAAATTCAACCTGCCATTGCCCGAAGCAGAAAAAACTAAACTTGCCAACCTATTATCTTTAAGAAGATGGCCAGACCACAGCTTCTCCATGTTACAACCTTTCCTAAAGGTCATTACTGGTTTCATTCCCATGTTTAAGCTCACTAAGGTGAATGTCTTTCTTCTTTTTTTTTTTTTTTTTTAAGATTTATTTATTTATTTGAGAGAGGGCATGAGCGGGGAGAGGGGCAGAGGGAGAGGGAGAGAGAATCCCAAGCCGACTCCACGCTGAGTGCGGAGCCCGATGTGAGGCTCAATCTCAGGACCCTGAGATGACCTGAGCTAAAACCAAGAGTGGTACGCTTAACTGACTGATCCACCCAGGCACCCCTGAGCGTCTTTTCTTATGTTGATTACTTGTTTTGTTTCAAAGATTTTATTTATTTGACAGAGAGAGAGCGCGCACACAAGCAAACAGAGCAAGAGCGAGAAACAGACTTCCCACTTAGCAGGGAGCCCCAAATGAGGCTGGATCCCAGGACCCTGGGATCATGACCTGAGCTGAAGCCAGATGCTTAACCGACTGAGCCACCCAGGTGCCCCTGAGCATCTTTTCTTATGACGATTACTCATTTGTATTCTGTGGTCCAGTGTGGCTGCTTTGTTATTTCCAGGAACCACCCTCCTCACCAGAGAAACAT
Organism: Mirounga leonina; assembly: GCF_011800145.1. NCBI lineage: Eukaryota > Metazoa > Chordata > Mammalia > Carnivora > Phocidae > Mirounga > Mirounga leonina. The sequence continues at coordinate 2,621,495 of NW_023270718.1, forward strand.
TTCAGAAGGTGGAGCAGGGGATGGTGAGGAGAGAGAAACACTTGGGGAGGAGCAAGGAAGAGATTAGGGGGTCTGCCAGGGAAGCAGGGGAGAGGTTTCTCCGGAGCCAAGAGCCTGGCTATTATCATCCTCCCTTTTGATTAAGAATGGAATCTGACATACCGGTCTGTCCCTTTGCTCCCCGCTGCGGGTAGCTTCCATTAGCTCCTGTCAGATCCACGCCTGCCCTTCTCTTTCCAGCTCTGTCTCAGATGCATCAGTGGGATCCGGCTTCCCATTGGATTCAGCCAATGTCTCCCGCTCCCCCCATTTCCTCTCCTCACAGTTCCCAGCCTGGAGTGGCAACTGTGCCCCAAGTTACCTGCCCCAGGGTCCTGCACCATCCCTTGGGGTTTAGCTACACCCTTGTCAGTGACAACTCTTCAGATGACCCAGATGGAATGTGCCTTCTGCTTCCTTTTAAAGCAACAGTCTGGCCTTCCCTGGCGGGGGGGTCCTGAGCTTCCTTGCGGGTGGGGTGGGCTCATGTGCTGGGCTCTTCACAAATCCTAATGGCCCTGCCTCCCCCCACTGCCTCATCTCAGAGTCCAGCACCCCACTTCTTTGAACAAAATATACACAAGCACACAACCCTGTGGGCTCAAGGACCCCCACTCTTCAGAGAAGCTCTATGGACACTCCACAGTGAGGACCTCTGGTGTGTTTGATGTCAATTATTTTAATTTAATTTTTATTCTTTTTTTTTAAATTTTATTTATTTATTTGAGAGAGAGAATGAGAGACAGAGAGCACGAAAGAGAGGAGGGTCAGAGGGAGAAGCAGACTCCCTGCCGAGCAGGGAGCCCGATGCGGGACTCGATCCTGGGACTCCAGGATCATGACCTGAGCCGAAGGCAGTCGCTTAACCAACTGAGCCACCCAGGTGCCCTTAATTTTTATTCTTAACCCAACCACTTTGAACTGTTGTAACCCCTTCTTTTGGTGTTTTGCTCCCAGGATGTTAGATAACGTGTTTAAATTGCTACTTCTTATTTTTCTATTTCACATTATCCATTGACTTCCACGGTGGAAGGTGATGGAGTTTCTTACGCACACGCCCCTTCCCCTGAAGACACTCACCCTCTCCTTCCTCGCTGTAGAATTGCTTCCCAATTTATTATTAAGTCAGTATTCATGCCTATATTATTATGACTAAGTAAAATCCTGTCCCCAGCTGAGCCTTATAGTATGCTGTGATTACATGTCTCTTCTTGGACAACTTTTTGTTTTCGTGAGATTGAACATTTGCCATCCGTAGTTGTTGGCCTAATCTCCCACCACGAAAAATTCTTCACCATAAGACTAAAAGCTCCTTGGGGGCGCCCCGCTGCTCACTAGGAGAAGCACGTGACTCTTGATTTCAGGGTCACGAGTTCAAGCCCCACACTGGATAGAGAGATTACTAAAGAAAAAAAAAGAAACTTAAAAAAACTCCTCTCAAAGTTCCAAACGTGCTGGGGGTACATGGCAGTTATATCAAGTGCTATTAGGAATTTTTCTACAAAAATGTTTAGGTGTGATCATTGTAGTTTAGTGATGTTTTAAAAAGCCCCCCCCCTTTTTTAAAGATTTATTTATTTATTTAAGAGAGAGACAGAGCACAAGCAGGGGGAGGGGCAGAGGGAGAGGGAGAAGCAGACTCCCTGCTGAGCGGGGAGCCCGGTGCGGTGCAGGGCTCGATCCCAGGACCCTGAGATCATGACCTGAGCCAAAGTCAGACACATAACCCACTGAGCCTCCCCCCCCCCGCCCCCGGCACCCCAGTAGCTGCAATTTAAACCAGCACTGGGTGATTCAAATGCACATTGGCATTTGAGAATTCTCCCAAAGAACTTTTTATTATGGAAAATTTCAAACATACACTGTTATGGGCTGAATTGTGGTTCCCTTCCTGCCCCATTCATACGGTATTTGGTGATGGGGTCTTTGGGGAGGTAATTAGGGTTAAATGAGAACATAAGAGTAGGTCCCTAATCTGATGAAATTGGTGTCCTTAGAGAGGAAGAGACACCAGAGCACACTCTCTCGCTCTGTTTCTCTCTGTATCTCTCTCCATCCCCACCAGCAGGAAAGGACATATAAGGACACCATGAGAAGGAGGGAAGGTGGCTGTCTGCAAGGCAGGAAGAGAGCTCTCCCCAGAAACCAAACTGGATGGAACCCTGGTCTTGGACTTCCAGAACTATGAGAAAATATATTTCCATTATTTAAGCCACCCAGTCTATGGTATTTTGTTATAGCAGCCTGAGCAGTTAATACACCCACAAAAGTGGAGAACATGGTTTAGTGAAGCCTCACATACCCATCACTCCACCTCCACTGTTATTGACACATGGCCAATCTCGTTTCATCCTTATTCCCACCACGTCTCTGGCATCTGCTAGATTATTTAAAGATTCATTTATTCATTTTAGCGTGGGGAAGAGAGAGTATGTGCATGTGCAATCAGGGGAGGGACAGAAGGAGAGGGAGAGAATCTCAAGCAGACTCCCCACCGAGTAGGGCCCCACATGGGGCTCGATCTCATGACCCTGAGATCGTGACCTAAGCCAAAATCAAGAGTCAGATGCTTAATCACCTGAGTCACCCAGGCAGTCCTGCTAGATTATTTAAAACAAACCCCAGCCCTAACGTCATTTCAACCACATATACTAGAGTATGTAACTCTAAGATTTAAAGTATAGCAATTCAGTGTATCTAAATATTAATCATAATTTCTTAATACTATCAAATATTCCTTAAAAAAAGATTTTATTCTTAAGGAATCTCTACACCCAACGTGGGGCTCGAACTCACAACCCCAAATTCAAGAGTCACTCACGCTCCACCGAGCCAACCAAGCACCCCAATACTATCAAAAATTCAAGTGTTTAAAATTCAAATGTCCAAATATATATATGTATACATATATACGTATACATATATATATATATATATATTTTTTTTTTTTTTTTTTGAGAGTTAGTTCCAGACATCATTCAGGACTCACTCTGGTACATATTTCAGCATGCATGCACCTCCTAACAGCGGGTACATTCTCCTAAACAACCATAGTACAGTGATCCAATTCAGGGAACTTAAAATATAAACAGAGTACTATTATCAAATATAGATATTCAAATATTCCTAATCACTTCAATAATGTCTTTTATGCCTGTTGGCTTCATTTTTCTCAGTCCAGGATCCATGCTGCACTTAGTGATAACGTCCGTTCCGTCTCCTTTAATCTAGAACAGTCCCCTACCTTTTTTCTTTCCCATGAGCTTGAGATTTAAAAAAAAAAATAGACCAGGTATTTGGTAGACTGTCCCTCAATTTGGGTTTGTCTGATATTTCCTCATGATTAGATGTATGCATTTTTAAAAATTTTTTTAAAGATTTTTTTTTAAAGATTTTATTTATTTATTTGACAGAGAGACAGCGAGAGAGGGAACACAAGCAGGGGGAGTGGGAGAGGGAGAAGCAGGCTCCTGGCTGAGCAGGGAGCCCGATGCGGGACTCGATCCCAGGACCCTGGGATCATGACCTGAGCCCAAGGCAGACGCTTAACCGACTGAGCCACCCAGGCGCCCCTAGATGTATGCATTTCAGGCAATCATAGGGCAAAGGTGCTCTCCTGTTTTTCTGTGTGGGGAGGGGTGGCACGTGGGGGCACGTGCCATCTGTTTGTGTCATTATCGGTGATGCTGAGTTCCTTGGTTAAGGTGGTGTTCAGATCTCACCGCGTAGAGGTGCCTTCTCCTCTTTGGAATTACCAAGTAACGTCTGGAATGACACTTTGAGACTATGTGCAGATCCTGTTTAGGATACATTTTAAGATTTTAAAAAGTGTTAGGAGACAGGAATGCTCCTTGCTCTCAGGGAGCAAACATTTTATTTGGGGGTGGGGTGGGGGAGGAAGACAACAGAGCAGCAAATAAGCAAATAGTTAAGAGGTTCAGAGTGTGAGCCCCCGTGAAAGCAACGACTTTGTCTTGTTTACTGCTGTGTCTGTTGCCTAGATCAGCACCTGGCACATACACTTTAGAAAGAAACGTTGAAATCAATGAATGAATGTTGTTAGTTGCTATAAAGACTCTAAAATAGGATATTCGTTAGAGACGCTGAGGTGGGGGGAGGTGAGTTGTGTGGCTATATTAGGTAGGATGTGGAATTGGAAAGATGAAAAGCAAATGTAAAAGGTCCCTGAGGCAAGACAGAATTTGGTGTGTTGATGAGCAGAGAGAGGACGAGGAATGGGGTGGGGTGGGGGAGGAGAGCCGGCCAGGCTGAATCCAGGTCCCCTCAAGATCAGGCTGATGGGGGCGCCTGGGTGGCTCAGTTGGTTAAGCGACTGCCTTCGGCTCAGGTCATGATCCTGGAATTCCGGGATCGAGTCCCACATCGGGCTCCCTGCTCAGCAGGGAGTCTGCTTCTCCCTCTGACCCTCCTCCCTCTCATGCTCTCTCTCATTCTCTCTCTTGCAAATAAATAAAATCTTAAAAAAAAAAAAAAAAGATCAGGCTGATGGCCAGTGGAGTGGGACTTTGCAGACCATGGTGGGTAGTGTGGATTTTACATGGGAAGCCTAGGGTCCGGGCAGGGGTTATAAACAGAGAGTGATGTGATTAGGGGTCCCTTGTTATGGAGAAAGACACCTCTTTGTGCCTTTCTGTGGATTCTCTTACCACTTGGGGGACCCACTGGGGAATCTAATAAAAGCTGTATGTGAACACATGCAATTTTGTGTGCAGTTTCAGGGGGTTCAGACTGGTTTGGTCCATGCCACGCCCCCCCAGACCGATAAACTGAGGCGCACATCTACTAATAATTAGCACGTACAGAGCCCTTAGTCTGTATCAGGCTGTGTTTTAAGTGCTTTGTAAACAGATAACTCAGTCTTTGCCACATCCCCAAAAGGAAGGTCCTTGATGTTTCATTATATAGATGGGAAAAAGAGAACCAGAGACAGCCTTTCCCATGATCCTATAAGTAGTAAATGACCAAGGAAGGGTGACGAACCTGGAGTGTCTCTTCTTAGCTATTAGGTGAGGACTCCCTCCAAGTTAACCCAATCTCAGGGCTCAAGGACACTCTGAAATCCCTGCTGGGTCTTTCCAAGGGTCTCAGGCTCAGTGGCTGGAAATTTTGGTTATTTGTGCATTGTTGGGTCAGGGGAGGACCCCAGGCTTGGAAGGCGGGGAGGCTGGGATGTGGAGTCCCACCGCTGGCAAGGTGGGCAGGGGGAGAAGATCACCCAGTCAGGGTGTGCGTTGTGTGCATTTGCTGCTTGTTACCTTGTGTTTGCTCCTGGGGCCCGTGGGAGTATTTGAGTCTTAGTAAATCAGAGCCTAGGCTCGGGAAGGAGTTTGCATGGCTTCAACTCCCCCTCACGGCTCACTAGCTGGACGATTTGGGGCAAGTTACTTAGCGTCTCTGTGCTTCCTTTTCCTTGTCTGTAAAATGGAGATAATCACATTTCTACCTCGTAAGGCCTTGTGAGGGAGGATTCAAGGAGATGGTGCATGTCAGGTGCCACCCAGCTTGTGGCGGGGGGGCCCTCAAGGGCAGCCTATTCGATCTAGTGTGTCATTCGGCAGCGTGTGCTGGGTGACATTCCATCAGCTTCACTGTGCGTCCTCTGGGTATTCGGTTTGCCACCCCGCGTATTCCTGAGCGCTTGGAGGAGCTACATCGATACTTTCCGGATCTTCTGTTCCCAGGGCTAGTTACAAGGTTACCCCCGGCATCCACTCTCAGACCCCGGCGCGAACCCGGGTTCCGGAACCACTCCCTCTCCCCAGCCCTGCGAGCCCTAACCTTCGCCTCTCCCGGAGGCCTGCGTTCCTTAGCCACGCCCAACACCCTGCGGTCACGCCTCAGCCCTCCAATCCCAGGCGTGAGACCGTGAAGCCACGCCCACCTGTCAATTCCAGGTCTGGGTGTGTCCCCCCACACTTTACCACGCCTCCCTCCCTTCCCGCTCTAGCCACGCCTTCTCCTCCACCGGGTCCAGCACCGACGCCTGCCCACCCCAGTCTAGCACCTGGTCCCGCCCCGCCCCCTCGATGCCTTAGGCTTTGAGCAGTCACTAGATTGTGGAGGGGTGTGGGTCCTGGAGACTTTATTTGCCCGCAAAAAGGTCTTGTCATGGTAGGTTGGCAAAGTACATCTTGCCCTAGGGACACATGACTCTCTGGGCCTTGGTGGGTAGGCAGAAGCCGACCCAGAGACCTCTGCCCACCCCCTCTTTGTCCGTAAGTGATCTGTATTTCAAAAACATCTCCAGGGATCAGTCTTCCGGTGGGGAGAAGAGAGCCAAAGGCACCTGGGGTGATGTGGGGATACCCCTCACCAAAGGCCACTTGTTTTCTACCTTCATCCTCAAAGTTCCACCCAATCTCTGGAATCTACAGCAAGAGAGGAAAGCGTTATGATTGTTTTGTTTTGTTTTTAAAGAGGGGTGTCAGAATTGGGTAGGCTCCGTCTTGCCTCTAAGATACAAAACTGAAAAAAAAAAAAAAAGGAAAAGAAAAGGAAAATGAGCTACATATAGCTGTCACTTTGGAATGACCCAGAATGGGTCTTCACTGAGTGAAGGGGGAGGGGGGAGAAGGGTGGCTCCAGGGAAGGTGAGGAGGGGGCCTCTGGGTTCTGCCCCCAGCCACCCTGCCCGGATTTCTCTCTTTTCAGTTCTCTTTTTCTCTTTCTCTGTGTCTCTACTCACTCCCTCTTGATCTCTGTCTCCCTCTCTCTGGGTCTCTATCCCCCATCTCTCTAGCTCCTCTCTCTTGTGTGTCTCTGTCCCCTATCTAAGTCTCTTGTCCCTCTCTCTCACTTCTCCCCTCCTCTCTGCTGTCTCTGTCCATTTCTCTGTGCCTCTGAGTTTCTCTGCCTTCTCAATCTCTGCCGTCTCTCTGGACTTTTGGCCATACCCCTTCTCAGCCCTCCAATGCCAGGGTTGAAGACTGTCCGTGGATATTTCTCCCCATCAATTCCAGGGCTGTTAATCCACTCTTCTTCTCCCAGAGTCCCTTTTGTATCACTGGTAAGGGCCAAGTGACTAGTGTTCGTGAATGGAAGATTAGCAGAAGCGACAGAAAGAAGTTAAGAAGGCTTCTCCATCTTCTCCTTCCCCTTCCCCGGGCAGCATTCATTGGTGATGGTGAAGCCCATAAATGGACACCTGCTGTAGGCCCACATTGTACTGTTGTGTGAGCAGGAGCTAAACTACTGTTGTCCTAAGCCACTGAGATATCAGGGTTTACTTGGTACAGCAGCTAAAGTTACCTTAGCTAATACCATGCCCACCCTACCTCCCCATACAGAAAGCTGACAAGACCCCCACGCTAAAATTCCTGAATTTTCAACTCACATCCATCTCCAGTGGTGGGACGATGTCCTCTCATATTAGGACCTAACCCACATCCTGCCAAAAGCTAAGTCAACATTTAAAGGTAATCTTACCCCAATCTTAGTCTCAGCTCCACCTTTGACCTAACCTGACTCTGACCTCAGGTAAATCCCTAGCTCTGTTGCTGTTATAAACCTAACTTCGACTTTGTCCTTAATGCCACTACCGTCTTGGCCTAATTCTCTTTCTAATGACCTGGACCCTGATGCAACCCCAACCCATTTACATCACAAGTCTAAACCTTAACTCTGGTCCCGAGCAGAGATTCACCCTGACCTTGATCCCAGCGTCAGCCCCAATCCAATTCTAGATCCGAACCAAGCCCTAATTTTAGGTATAATCCTGGCCTTGATTTTGAGTCTAGCTGTCTTAACTCTATACCCAGTCTTTACCCAGGTCTTGGGTACCTAGCCCTAACCCCAGCCATGGCCATAACCCAAATACCAGCGCTAGTTGTCATCTTTACCTGAATCTTAACCTTCTCTTCAAACCCCAAACCAAACTCCACCAATACTGATTGCTACTGATCCTTAATCTTAGCCTTAGCTTGATTCTTAATTTCTAATCCCAATTGGAACCAAACTCCAGTTCTAAGAGTTTCATGTGATTTGGAGTCATCCCTGACTCTTCTTTCTCTTTCACTCCCCACATCCAGTCTGCCAGTCAATTCTGGGAGTGCTACCTTCACATTCTATCAGTGTCCAACCATTCCTCTCCACCTCCACAGTCACCAGGTCCGGCCACCGTCATCTTCTTCCTGGATTGCTGCAGTCGCCCTCCTCCTGGGCTCTCTCTTCATTCTACTCTCCTAGCCCCCAACCCAAAGGGGTCTTATTAAAACCCAAGTCAGCTCACATCTCTCTGCTCAGAACCCTTCCATGGCTTCCATCTCACTAGGAGTAAAAGTCAAAGTCCTGCATTGGCCCCCAAGATCCTAAATAAAATGGCCCCCTTTGTCTCCTTTCTGACCTCATTTCCTCCCACCCTTTTCTTGCTCACTCTGTTCCAGCCACCCTGGCCTCCTTGCTAGCCCATACATACTCCAGGCACATCCCACCCCAGGCCCTTTGCACTTGCTGTTTTCTTTGCCTGGAATGCTCCTTCCCCAGATATCCACATGCCCACCCCCAACTCTCCTTCAGGTCTTTACTCACATGTCACATTTCCAGTAAAGTCTTTCCATTCAGCCTATTGAAAATTGCAGTGCCTTTCTCTTCCAGAATTCTCTGTTTTCCTTCTCTGCCTCATTTTTCTTCATCACATGTATTATCATCTAGTGTAGTGTGTGGTTTACTTATCTTGTTTAGTGTCCATTTTCTCCCATAGAGTACAAGCTCCCCAGGATAGGGAAAATTGTTGTCTCTTTTGTTACTCAATGTCTAGAACAGTGCCTGGCACATAGCAGACGCTTAATGAATATTTTTTGAATGACCATGTGCTCCCTGAGAAGGCTGCAGCTCCATTTCCATGTAGTTCTAAGATGATTGCATAAGAGGAAGAGTAGTGAAGAGGGGGTGGGGTGGCAGTGGCCACAACTTCCAGGAGAGCAAGTTGAGTGTTCAATTACATCTGGTCAACAGAGGGCGTGGCTCTGTCCCCAAGCCGCTATGGCCACTTTTCAGCCCTGGCCAGGAGCTCACTAAGCTTTTGGTTCACGTTCACCTGTAGCGAGAGCAGCTGAGAAACGCGAAAGCCTGGGTTCTCTTCCTAGTTTGTCCGTGGAACCAGGGGCACCCATAAGTCCCCCTCTCTTAAGGTCTGAGCCTCCATCCAGTTCAGCTGAGAATGGGGTGAGGGCCAAGAGGGAGACTCCCCTCAACGCTGGGGCTGGAACTGGGGATAGGGGTGAGGATGAGGCAGGAACACCGCGGGGCTCGGCACAGCCAGAGCCAACGAAGGAGGAGAGAGAAGGCCATAGAGATGGAAGGACTGAAATAGAGCTGGGCAGTGAAAAAGAGGCAAAAAAGAGAAAAATAGAGACAAACAGAAAGGCCGAAGGTGAGAAGCAGAGGCACATAGAAACAGAGCTGGACAGAGAAAGAGTGTGTGCAATAATGGGGAGAAAACGGGTCCCCCCAACATCTATTCCGCCTAGCGTCTATTTCACTCTTCCCCAGCACCTTCCTGTGACTGCAGAGACTGGCAAGCCAAAAACTACACTTCCCAGGATGCCTTGCGGTGGGGTTCCGGAAGGAGGTTTAGGTTCCACCAATCAGATGCCTTCGCGGGAAGCTTGAATTTCTAACTCAAGTCAGCAGGGAGGGAGGTAGCCGCGAAGCCGCCGCCCTGCCTCGCTTTCTCAAAGCTGGTGCGATTGCGGAGCCAGCAGCCGGCTCCCTGATCGCGCAGGAGGAGCGGCAGTTCCCGGGCGGATATTTCTGGAGGGTGGATTTGGGGATGCCTTGAAGGCTCAGCCTAGAATATTTCTTCAGACAGGCTCTGTGTCCCTTCATAAGTCCTTTTCTATTTACACTGGCCAGAGTGGATTCTCTTCGCTGCCACCGAGCAATACTGGGTACACAGACAGGGAGAAAGAGATGCAGAGGCCGGCAGAAACAGAAAGTGAGTCGGAGAGATCCCAGTCCCAGCGGGGAAGAGGAGAAAGACAGAGTCCTGCAGGGATACAATGAGATGAATTTTTTTTTTTTTTAAGGAGGAGGGGGAGGAGCGATGGAAGGAGGAAGATGGGGTGACAGAGACACCCAGAGAAATACTGGAGGTAAACTGAGGCAGAGAGGAGCAGAGGCAAGGGCGAGGGGGCCAGAAACAGTGTCCCAGAGCTCTCCCCAGAATGCTGGCTTGGGAGTGTTGGTGGAGAGGACCCTTTAGAGACTAAACTTTTCCAGAAGGCAGAGCTGGAAGCCGGAGACTGGAGGGGACCCTGGGGAGGTCCCTGACTTGCCAGACTCACCAAGGCCTGGCCTGCTGACAGAACATTTTTTTCCGTAGAACGTCTCTTTTTTTCCCCCATGCTTATTCCCAGCCGCAAGCTTCAACAGCCCTGACTGAGGAAAGTGTGGTGTCCCTGAATGGACTCTCCACCTGCCTGCCACTCGCCGCTCAGGCCTTGCCCCGAAAGACCAGCCCACTTGACCTGGGCAGGAGTGCCAGTGGTGGCCCAACCATCTTTGAGGACTGAGGCTGATTCCTGAGGGTAGAGGAAGACTGAGCGACTAAAAGGAGTGGAGGGAACAGAAAGAGGGTCTGCAAGAGAGGGAGGCTGAGTGGAAAAGAGGGGGCCTGAGGGGCAGAGAGCTGGGGAGACTGAGGCAGAGAGAGGCGGACCCAGGGGCAGAGAGAGGGGGACCCAGGGGAGGGACAGGGGCAGTGAGCCAGGGAGGCCAGATTTAGGATTCCAGATAGTGGGCTCGGATGACCTGGCTTCTCTGACTAGTTGTCCTGGCTTCACTGTTGTCCCTCAGATCTCTTTCTTCTCTTTCTTCTCAGGTTGCCACATAAAATACAGAATGCCCTGTTACGGTTGGATTTTAGAGAAGCAACAGCTAATGTTTAGTGTAAGTATGGTGCCAATATTACATGGGATGTATTTACACTTAAGAAAATTATTATTTTTTTAAAATCTGAAATTCAGATCTCACTGAACATACTGTATTTTTATTTACTACACCTGGCCACTCTATCCCCATGTCTGTCTTGTTTCTGCCTCTTTTTCATCTCCTCTTTGTGCTTGTCTTTCCCTCTGCCCCAGTCCACCTCTACCTTCTCTGTTCTGTCCAAATGACCTTGTTCTGATGTTCGATGGCCTCTCAGAACCATTCCTGAGACACCCCCCGCCCCCTGCCTAGACCCCCTCTTCCCTCCGTCCTCCCATCCCAGCCCTGTCTCTAGGGCCATCTCCCTCTTTCAGGCAACTCCTCCTTCTTCTTTCTTCATCTCTCTTCTCATCGAGGCTCCCCACCCCCAAACCACCACCCCACCCCACCCCCGCCACCAGAGAAGTTTTGGAGGCTTTGAGGGAGTTAGGAATCCCCCATTACTCACCTGCATCCCGGCCTCACCTCCTTTCCTTTCCACCTCCTGGGTCAGAGAGGTCAGAGAGTTTCCCAACGTCACACAGCAGAATAGAGACCAAACTCCACCCTTTCCCCCAAATCCCTTTTAAGTTCCCAGCTTCCTGGTGGAAAATTCCTCTACTTTGCCAGAAAATGGCCTGGCTTGGCAATATTTCTGAACCCCAGGCAAAACTTGAGCGCCTGCAGGCCAGGACCAGAAGTGCCTGTGGTGCAAGGAATGGTAGACTTTTGAGCATCTACTATGTGCTAAGAGTTGGGGATATGGCTCTCGGGTTTTGGCAACATGAGAATGATGACTTGTCGTGGCTGTTGCCATGTCCCTAGGCCTGAGAACATAGGAGGTGCTCAATAAATGTCTGTTGAACAAATGAATGAATGAATGAATGAGTGAATGAACGAAAAAACACACCCCAAGCAGTTGAAGACCCTTCTCCATGTCTGCTACTCTCATCATTCCCATCACTGTCTCTTTCTCACTTTGTCCCTGGTCTGTTTCCTTCCTCCCCTCCCCCATCGCTTGGTTTCTGTCCTTCCCTAGAGTAATTTTCTTGTTAGTTTTCAGTCAGAGGGGTCTCTACAGTGACCATCATGTGCTGAGCATCTCTTCTGTGTCAGGCACTGATGGGGTGAGGCGCTCGTGGAATCCTTCTGGAATATTCCAGAAGGTAAGTACAGTTTTGTGGGGTCTTTTTCGTATGTGGAGACTGAGACCCAGAGAGAGGAAACAAGGTGCCCCGGTCACACCAGAACCAGCATGTGTGGCCTCACCTGTCTCCTCCATCTCACATGCCATTCTCCCTCCTCCTTGGCACATTGTCACCTGCCCTCTCATCCCTGACACCTCCAAAATGTAAGGATATTAGTATTAAGCACTGACCACAGGGGTTGCAAACTTAAATGTGTCCGGGGGCTGGGCAGGTAACACAAGAGTCTTGCAGAGCCAGGAGGGGCTGAGGCTGCCTGCCTTGGCTGATGGGCAGTGCCTGGCCCACTCCAGCCGGTTACGGCCACCCAGAGATGCCACATCTGATTTCTCAAGAGGGTCTTGCAACCCATATTTTCAGAAGTCTCCCAAGGTTTTAAATGCTGGCACCAAATTCACACAAAACGCTGTTCAGGTCAAACGAGATTATGTGTGCCCCAGATAGGCCTGCTGGCTGATGCTTTGCAACCTCTGAATTGTTTTTAGTCCCATGTGCCAAAGAAGAATTTCCAGGTTCCAGTAGAATATATGATCTGTGAAGGCAGAAATTTTGGGGTCTTTTTCGTTAAGGGCTTTATCTCTAGCACCCAGAAAGGTGCCTTACACACTGTACGTGCTCCCTAATTTTTTTAAGTGGATGGTGTATTGAATCCTAGCATCAACCATAGAAATAACATTTAAAAAAAAATCTCCTTTTTATACGTAGCGAGATGGAGGCTCTGAGGGGCAAAATCCCAGGGTTCCGCAGCAGCACTGGGATCTGCATCCAGATCTTACCTGACTCCAAAACCGTAACCCTAGTCTATCCTGACTCTACTTGGGGTTATGCGTTTGCAATGCGGTGTGTGTGGACCTGAGTCCAGGGACGCGTTTTGGGGACTGTGGTGCCGGGTATGAGGTGGTGATGGTGGAATCGACCCTCCTGATTGGACACTGACGCTCCCGAAGCTAAACCTGGACGCTTGCTCCCCTCGGGCACGCTTGCTCTGGGTCCTCACCCAGTCCAGAGAGAATAATCCACCCCTCCCCTCCTTCCCCCTCCTGGGCCCATCCTCAGGGGTCCCCCCACCCCCTCCCCTAGATACCCAAGAGCCCCGAGGGAAAGGGGGAAAGAATTTAGGATGAGGGTGGAGGTGCGGGGAGGAGGGAGAGGGAAGGGGATGGGTTAAGAAGGAGTGTGTGATGTCAAGCAAAAAAGACAACATTAGACACAGATGCTGAGATGGCGTTTATCGCGGCAAAAAAAGGTGAAGTCGCCGAGGGAGGGGGGGAGGGGTGTGGTGGGGGCCGGGGTGGGGGCCATGGAAGCTAATACATGGTGCACTAGGTCACACGACGGACACTGGGGGTGGGTGGGTGGGGGTGGGCGTGGCCCAGGCATGGCAATGTGGGGAGGGGGAGAGGAGAGGGCAGCGGGCCCCAGCCAGGAGCTTCTGGAGGTGGTGGGGTGGGGGGTGCGGGGGGGGGTGGGTGGGCGGCGTCTCTGGTCGCAGAGGATGGAAGGAATCAGTTAGAGGGGGTTGAATGGAGGCACTGGAGGCATGGCCACATGGCGGATGGTCTGGGCCCAAGAAATGGAATGTAGGGGTGGGCCGGCAGGCAGCGGGCCAGCTCTGGGCTTGGACCGCTAATCTAAGGATTGGGGATACCCAAGGGACCTTACAGGTCCTCCAAGCCCCCCATTTTCCAAGAGAGAGAACAAGCCTGGGGAGAGGCGAGCTTAAGGTCCCCATAAGGATTTAGTGGTCAGTTGTCCAAAGATGGTCATACCCTCACCCGCACTCTCCTACCCTGTCTGTCCCAAACAGAGAAAGGGGGAAGAGAGATTCTAACTCCACCATTATCTCACTGAGGCTCCTCAGGGAACCCGGAGGGCGAACCCAATTCTTAGATGGGGACAACTGAAACATTCCTGTCAGACTACACCTTTCCACGCCTCTCCCACCTCCCTGCCAGGGGATCTGTGCACCGCATCCGTCTAGGAGTAATACTGATATCTTGAAATCCTTAGCACTGGGGACGGGTGAGGACACACCTTGGGATTCTCCCAAATGTAACCGGGATGTGGGCCATGCCTCCAGTGCCCTGAGATGCCAACACAAAGAAAAAAAAATGACTCCCCACATCCCCTGGCTCAAACCCAGTACAAAAGTGACTATTTACAATGAAGGGGTGGAGAGTGGGGGGGCAAAGAAAGGAGTGGGGCCAGAGTGAGCGCTCCACTGGCAGGAGGCCACGCCCCTGGCCCCGCCTTTGAAAGGGACAAAGCCAAACAGCTGAGATATTTATAAAGGTCGCCCTCCCCAGGGCGGGGAGGACCCTGGGGGTGAGGGATGGGGGTAGGGCATGGGATGGGGTGCGAGTGGGGAGGCATGGGCGGTGGGAGGAGATGGAGGAAAGGTAGCTACTGCCCCTCGCCTCCCCCCTCCCCCTCGCCGGACACACAGTTTTCCGTGGGATGAACACAGAAAGGGTTAATCAAAAAGAGTTCGATGAGCGAGTCTGACGGTCGAGTGGGGCGGGCTGGAGCAATGAGGCCGCAGGTCCCGGTGGCCGGTGGTGATGGAGTCACTTAGAAGATGAGAGGTTGGTGGTTTTGGGGGGAGGGGTAGCGGGTAGGGAGGAGGAAAGGTGTGGGGAGGGGGATTAGGCGGTCCCCCCCAATTATCTCTGGGAGACAAGAGTGTCCTGGACTGGCTGAGAAGGGGTTAAATACCAGCAGCCCCCGTCCCCGTAACCCCCCCCCCCAAGACGTTCCCCATCTCCCTCCCTGCCACCCAGCAATCCCCAACGCGACAGGCAGAGGGCACTGAGACGGACCTTACATACACCGGCAGCGGCGCCACGGAGACAAGCCCCTCCACCACGGCGTCCAGACCGCTGACTGCAGTGGCGAGGGATCGGATAGCAGGGCTGGGTGTCGCGACTCCACGAGAGCCGTAAACTTGTGTCCCCGGCCCTCAGGGCCCCAACTTGGGCATCGCGATCCCGTTCTCCCCGTCGTGACATCCGGTTCAGGCTTTCGCGACGGCCGGCCTCGGAGTTCAAAGTCGGCGGGGGCAGGTGCGTGGCAAACAGCGCGAAGGCCTGCCTGGCTGTCCCGAGAGGTGTGCACCCAATCAGCAGCCTGGACGCCCAAAAATTGCCACCCTCGTCGCCACTCTTAGTGAATACTTTTTCCACCGCTCAGCGCCATCACGACCTCAAGTCCTGGTCTTGCAAGAGCAATAATCCATGCAGGGGGATCCCCTCATCACTTTCCAAACAGTAGGCCACCAATCAGAAACAAAATAAGGAGGGCGTGCGATGGAGGAATAGGCAAGAGAAACAGAAAGAGGGGATATTGAGGGACTTGGGAGTTAAGAAGGGGGAGAAGAAATACCACTCAGAGAAAAGTGGTACCATATTCTTCCAAGTATAGGTCCCCAGCCATCTATAAGCCGACTCTTAACCAAACTCCACTTGGGGTACCCATAATAATTCCCACCTACAAGTCCAGGGCAGGCGTTAGGGCAGATAAAAATGGCACGATCTTCACCTTCTGATCCCCTAATAATTATTGCAATGAAGCCTCCTTGCCCATGGAGAGATGGTTGGGACAGGGCAGAAGAAGGTGGCTGGGGCAGGTTGGCTCAGAGCCCCCTGAGACGGGGGATGAAGGAAGTGAATTTGGCACATTGAACCCCTTCTTCTCATAAGTGCTTTGAGGTCCTTCTCTGGAATCCAGCTGGCACCAATCCCTGGGGCCAGCAGAAGAGGGGCTGAGCTTGTCTCTCCCCCCACGCAATTTCTACAGATTTGCCCGAAGGAGGCAAGTGGGGTTCTCCCCGGCTGGTGGAATTTGGGGAATCCAAAAGGTTAGGGATTCGCTGAAGGGGAGTTTTTTTCTGTCTTTTTTTTTTTTTCTTACAAAGATTCTAAGAAAAACTCAGGGTGGGAGGGGTGAGGAAGGGGGACCCAATTTAGCTAAGTGTCCACAGACTTTTTCAATGCCTCTTAGGGGCCTCCTCAGAGAGAGATGGTCCCATTTCCTCCCCTCTATCTGAGGTTCCTTCCCCCCCAGAGCGGCTCAGTTCCAAGGAAGTTTGGCACTTTTTTTTTAATCAGTGGGAAGGTGGGGGAGGAAAGAGAGTTAAGAGGAGTGAGAAGAGAGAAAAAGACAGACAAAGATAGAGACAGGACAGGTAACAATGGGAGCCACAAGGAGAGAAAGTAGAAAGCCATAGGGAGCCAGAGAAAGAAGAAGAGAGAAAGAGAGGGAGGGAGACTCTGGAAGAAGATGTTGGGAGCTGGAGGGCAAATGGGAAAGAACAGGGAGACAAGTCAATGCAGCAAACACTTATTAAGCACCTACTGGGTGCCGAAGAGCAGGGTGCAAGGAGGCCACTCAGAGTCTCTGAGATCTGATTGGCTAACAGGGAAGGGGGGGGAGAGGCGGTGGGTTTTTCAATGATCCCCATCCCTGACCCCACATCTGTGTCCCCTCTGGACATACTGCAGCACGAAAGATTGAGGTCAGAATGCAGAAGAGACTTTCAAGGGATGGGGAAGATGGTAGAGTGAATTTCCTAGGGTAAAAACGGGGAAAGGTGTGTGGCTCTCCACTCACCAACCTGGTGAGTGAACTAGCTCACTGAGCTAGCAAACTACCTTTCAGATAGCCCTGGCTGGTGGGGTAGGGGGTCCCCGAGAGATGTGAATAGGGAGGGGGTAGTCACACAGATACCCCAAGGGAACACTTTTCGGGAGGCCCAGCCTCCAGAGACGTGTCTGTGTGAGAGGAGTACTGGGTCCCACTGACGGGGACCCAGACTCCCATGAAAGGGGCTATAGAAAGCATCTGACAGACCAGGGCAGCTGAGGATGCAAATGATATGCAAATGAGTGCGTTCAAATCCCACCTCCCCACTTCCAGACCGTTTTACCTCTCCCTGGCTCCTTCCCCTCTTCATGAAGGCCTGGGGTGGGGGGCTGTAGGGGGCATATTCCAGCTAGACACTGCAATACCCACTGTGGGTGGAGATACTGTGAAATACCATAGGGTCTTCTGAGAGGCAGAGGGGCGCAGTGGCCCACAGGGCCACTTCCACCTCCAACCCCAAGAGCCCGGCCCCCTCCCCCCCCCCCCCGCAGAAGATATGTACAAAGTTACATCAAGAATTGTTTTGGCACTCGAATCTCCATCTGGGTTCAGTCTGGAGATTAAGGGTGGGGGCAGCAGCGATGGGAGATGGGGGATGGGGAAATGGGGCCTGCCCCCCACCCTGGAGATGGAGAGGGCATGGAAAAAGTCACCCTAGTGCCCAAGCTACAGCCTCCCATCAGGTGGAAGGGCCGGGGTGGGAAATTCAGTGCAAGGTACCTTGAAGGCTATTGCTTTCTAGGGATTTTCACATTTTGATTTGGGGGTGGCTCTCTAGCAAGGGCAGGGGTCTCCCAGGCTTTAGGGGTGGGAATTGTCTCTGGCTTTTCTTCTCTCCCTTTGTGGGAGAGAGATGAGGAGGCCTGATTCCCCCAAAGCCATGGAGTAGAGAAGGGTCTGGAAGACCTAGGAGGGGGACAAATGGGGGAGAGGGTGGGCATGGGGTGCCCCTCCCCCAGAGATGCTGATGATGGAACCAGGGCATTGGGGGCCCTGCTTTGGGTTGGAGGAAGTGGAGGTGGTCTCCAAGGGGGAGGGGGAGATGGATGAGGGGAGAGGTGGGTCTCAGCTATCCTAAGTCCATAGGGTTGTCAGGCCCTGAAATCTCAGCCTGCCAACAAGGCCTTAGAGCTGACCACAGTCACAGTGCTCAGGGAGCCACTCCCAAACCAACTCTCCGGGCTGTCTGGCTTGGCAGACTCCATCAGAATATTCTAGCTCCTCAGGGCCCATGGCAAGAGCACCAAAACATTCTGATCCCTCCAATACTACCAAAGTACTCCAGCTTGCTGGAAACCACAAGCCAATCTAATCTACTAGACCACACGAAGCACTCAGGCTCAAGGGACCCTACCGTGGCTCACTGAACTCTACACTGGGTCATGATGGCCTGACAGAGCCACCACACATTTGGCTCACCAGACTCAATGGAACAAAGCCACGCAGACACAAGCATGCACACAAAAGGCGGGGGTGGGAATGGGGGTCTTTAACAGTTTTCACTAGCTCCATCTCCCACCCCTCCCTGCCAGGTTCACAGACTTGGTGTATTTGGATAGAGATGACCCTGACAATATTGGGTCTTTTTCCTTAGAGTCCTCCAGATATGCTCCAAGTCCCACCCCTTATTCTCCTCCTAGGCAGACCCCCAGGCCAAGACCCACCAAAGAGGGGTGCGGGCGGAGAAAGAGTGTCAGTGACTGGCCATGGCCCAATTCAGGAAGTGCATGCTCCATCCCAATGACGTCACAGGAAATAACCTGGAGATACCACAGGAAGTACATGCCCCCATGATGTTGCTGAAGTAACCTTCAAGGAAGGCCCACTGAGACATCATAGGAAGTACCTGTCTGTCCTATCATCACAGGAAGTCACCTCTGGGGAACTACTTCCTGTGACATCAGAAGGAGTCCCAGCAGCACCTCAGAGAGTACTTGACTCTTGAGAGGGACATCCCAACAGGGACCTTCATTCCCATTACTCTAGGTAAAACCACAGAAGATGCCACAGGAAGCTGTTCCAGCTTCTCACAAGAGTCTTGCCCACAGGACTGGACCAATCCTAGAGCTGGCCTCATTCCCAGCAGCACTGCACCCCCCCCCCCCCATACGACCTGACAACAAAACAGTGAACAGTCCCACCTAGGAGGGGCAGCTCCAGTAGGGGTAGAGTCGCTGAGAAAATCTGGGAACTCTGGGGTCCCTGCTCCAAATACCCCATTTCAGCTCAGACTCCTCGGCTACCTCTACTCCCATCCCTTCTCTCAGATCTGGAACTGAAAGCAGGAGAGGTGGGGTGTTGTTTGGGGGAGGCCCCTCATTCTAGGTGGCCCAGAGGCTCCCTCCCCTCCTCCCATATGGAAACAAAAACTTACAAAGGGGGAAAAAAATCCTTACCAAAAAAAAAAAAAAAAAGAAAGAAAAGAAAAGAAAAGAAAAATAATAAAAGGAAAAAATAAAAGAAAAAAAAGAAAAAAGAAAAAAAAAAGGAGGGAAAGAAAGAGAAAATAACGCTTTGTTTTCTATTAAAATCAACAAAATGCAATATATACAGATATCACACAGACCCGGGCCCTGGGAGTGGAGGGTCAGGCCCAGTCAAGCACAGGGAGGAAGGAAGAAGGGTCAGTTCAGAGCCGGGGAGGGAGCTTCTGGGCCCCATCCCCAGCCATCCCTCAATCCTGCCTATGACTACCAGAAGGAGGGGAGGGTGCAGTCAGGCTTACCCCAGCCCCATCCCAGGAGGAGCAGGACGACCCCCGAGCTGAGGTCAGGAGGTGGGGGTGGGGGTGGGGGTGGGGGAGGGGAGGAGAAGGAAGAGGAGGAGAAGGGGCCGGGAGGAGGGGTGGGAGCACACACCACAGGCCTCATCCCACTTTCTGGGGGTTTGAGGCCCTCACTCCCTGCTCGTAGGTGACCCGCTGGCTGATGAGGTATTGAGCGGCTTGCGTGGCCGCCGGGCTGCCCGTGATGGTGACCCGCCGGTTCCGCGTGCCAGGCAGGAACTCTCCCTTCTTGGAGATCTGGATGCGCGCGCCTGTCAGCTCCTGGTACTCCACCAACGTCTTGCCCCCTTTGCCCAGGATGGCCCCCACCAGGTTCTCAGGCACCGCGATCTCCACCAGCTCCTTGGCACTCTCAGCGGCCAACTTCTCCGCCGTCAGGAAGCCCCCGGCGGCCCCGGCGGCAGCTGCGGCGGCCACCAGCGGGCCACCCCCGCCGCCCGCGCCGCCGCCCGCGCCGGCCCCGAGGTAGCCGTTGGCGGCTGCGGCCAAGGCGAAGGACCCCAGGGCTCCGGGGGGCGGCGGCGGCGGCGGGGCGGCCCCTCCGGCGGGCCCGGCCCCCGCCTCCCCCGCGTAGGACGCCAGGAGGTTGGCGGCGGCGGCGGCGGCGGGGTTCGCACCAGCGGCCACGGCGGCCAGGACCCCGGAGGCGGCGGCCGAGTTGAGGCCCAGGCCGAGGGAGTTGGTGTTGTAGCCGTAACTGGCCAACGTGTTAAGCGCCGTGCTGATGGCCAGCAGGTCGGTGCCTGAGAAGGCAGGCAGCGCGGCCGGGAAGGCGCCCACGCCCGCCAGCCCCGCGGGGCCCAGCAGGCCGGAGGCGGCAGCGGCCGAGGCGGCGGCAGCGGCGGGCAGCACGTCGGCGGGGCTGGCGTACGGCGAGCCGGTGGGGTTGGAGTTGGCCACGGGGCCGGCCACGTTGGCGTAGCTGATGTTGAGGCAGCTGCTGCTCTGGGGGTCTTCCTGTACCTTCTGCACGATGGCGCTCACGGCCTTGTGCACCTGCTCCGGCTCGCCGCTGACGGTCACCACCCGCTCCTGAAGGTTGATGCCCTCTGGCTTCTGGGACAGCTGCACCCAGGCACCCGACTGTTCCATCACGGCTTTCACTGTGGCGCCCCCCTTGCCGATGATCAGGCCCGCCGTGCTGTTGGGGACGATCAGCTTGGCCTGCGTGTGGGGCGAGAGGGAGGGGCTTTAGGATGGTGGGTGGAGACTGAACGGTAACACTAGTCTCCAGGCGGCCCTGCTCTCCCGTGTCCCCAAATCGGGCCCGCTGCGCCCCTTGATATACACCGGTATGGTCCTACTGCTTGTTCAAAATGGTGACATACTTCCTTCCACATTGGTTGGTTAAAAAAAAAAAGAGCCAGTACTCCATGTCCTCGCAGTAGGCTCTCAGCCACCCTGTCCCCTGCCCCTGGGACCCCTGGGATTTCCCTTCCATCCAGCACCTTAAAGGCTTAATGGCTGACCCAGTGGGTGCCCTCCAGGACAGCGGGTGCTCCCAGCTTGCTTTGGTGCTCACGCCTTCTAGATCATTAAACACTCTGACTCGCAGCCCCAGAAAAAGGGGTCATTAAGTCTCACTTTACAGAGGAGCCACTTGAGGCCTACAAGGGACTGGCCCCAAGGCTACCCAGATTGTGGAGGAGTTGTAATCCAGCCTCTTGGATTCCTGCTCCGTCGTGTTTCCCGCCCTATGGCAAGGTCATGGCGCTTAACCTCTTTTTGCTATGGGCCAAATTGTTGCCCCCGCCGTTCAGATGTTGAAGTCCTAACCCCCAGTACATCAGGATATGACTGTATTTGGAGAGAGGGTCTTTAGAGGCAATGAAGCTTCAGTGAGGTCATTGGGGTGGGCCCTAATCCAGTAGGACTGGTGTCCTTATAAGAAGAAGAGATTAGGACACAGGCACACCCAGGAAAGACTGCGTGTGACTGCGGAGGGGACGACCATCTCCAAGCCCAGGAGAGAGGCCTCGGAAGAAACCAACCCTGCCCCAGATCTCAGACTTCTAGCCTCCGGAACTGTGAGAAAATGAATTTCTGTTGCTTAAGCTACCCGGTCTGCCCTAGCAACCTAATGAAGTTGTCCTATCTGTAAAATGAAGATAAAAAAACCTTACATCGTGGGCGCCTGGGTGGCTCAGTTGGTTAAGCGACTGCCTTCAGCTCAGGTCATGATCCCAGGGTCCTGGGATCGAGCCCCACATCGGGCTCCCAGCTCATCGGGGAGCCTGCTTCTCCCTCTCCCACTCCCCCTGCTTGTGTTCCCTCTCTCACTGTGTCTCTCTCTGTCAAATAAATAAATAAAAATCTTTAAAAAACAAAACAAAACAAAAAACCTTACATCGGAGACAATCGGGCACTTAAATACAGCCGTCCCCTTCTCCAGTGCAGAAAGGCCCATCCTTTGCCCCTGCAAATCCGATCCATCTTAGTTCTGGGGGTGGGGGAAGGGGAGATTTCAAAACCAGAAGTCTCCTTTCACATACCCAAGAGCACTTCTACACATAGGTTCCTGTTGCTCAGTTCTTCCCACGTCCTCTCAGACCTGTGGGTTCCACCCTTTGAAGCCCCTGCCTCTCCTCTCGCCCCTGAGCCAGACACCAGGGGTGTTTGGGAAATTTGTGAGAGCACTTTTAGTTGTCATGACGACTGGGGGGGGCAGATGCAGGCATGCAGTGGGGCAGGGCCTTGGATGTTGGCACCCCACAACCTGAGACTCGGTTATTCACAACGTCAAACCGAGGAGAACTGTCCGGGTCCCGTATGACTTTTAAGTGACTCCCTGGACATTCATGTTGGCGAAAAGTCTGTTTATAAATCTCAGAGCCCAGACCTGAACCCGACGGTCCATATTAAGTACCTAGTATTTTCTTTTTCCCACGTGTTTAAGATCTGCTGAAATTTCCAGGAATGCAACTAATTGGTCAATGAAGGGACGATTTTACTTTGTTTTGTTCTGAGCTTTACCAAGAGTGGTTCATCACTTACCCCCCCAAAAAAAACCCCATGAAAACAGAAGTAATGCCACGTGTCTTATTTACATCTCACTGTGTTTATCACTGTCTCTCTCAGGCTATGTGAGGTGTGAGCAGCTGACTATTTCATTACTTCTACTGTAGTAATATGTAATGTTTACATATTAAAATTCATCTCATTTTATAACCCATCACCTTCCTTTTATTTTTCCTTTATGTAAAAAAGTCTTACGGGATAAAGAAAATGTACATAAGTACAATGAAATTTTCCTTGGCAATCAATTTAAATGAACAAAGTACTGATCCAGGCTACAACATGGATAAAGCTGGAAAACACGCTATGTGAATGAAGCCAGACACCAAAGACCACATATTGTAGGATTCCATTTATATGGATGTTCAGAACAGGGAAATCTATAGAGACAGAAAGTAGATTAGTGGTGGCTTAGGGCTGGGGGGTGGTGCTGAGCTGTGGGGATTGAGGAGTGATAGCTAAGGGGATCAAGATTTCTTTCTGAGGAAATGAAATGTTCTAAAATTGATTGTGGGCATGGATGCACAATTCTGAATATAATAAAAACTTTGAACTGCATGCTTTTGATGGGTGAACTTTGAACTGCATGCTTTTAATACATCTACATTATATGCATTTTCCATGTACTGAAATGAGTGTGTGTGTGTGTGTGTGTGTAATTTCAGAGGTAAGCGGGCTGGGAAAATATTTGTAGGAGAAAGAGGACATGGGGTTTGACAAGCCTGAGAACCACTGCTCTACTTGCTCTGTTCTTTGTTGATCTGACTGCAACTTTTCCCTCCCTCCCTCTTGCTGACTTCATGGCAGGCGTACTAACTCCCTGCTGTTCCTTCAAGTCACAAGCTTGGTGCAGACTCAGGGCCTTTGCACCCGCTATGCCCTCACTTAGAATGCTCCTACCCAGAAAAGGAGGCTCACCTCTCTCATCATTCAGGTCTTTGCACAAATGCACCCCCTTAGAGAGGCCTTATCACCCCAATTATCAAGGCTTGTTTATTTGCTTATTTTATGTCCTTAGCACAGACACCTCCAGACTTGTATCCAGCTGCTAACCTCAAATCTCTAGAATGATGTCGAATGGACACTGCAAACTTAAAATCCAAAGTGGAACTCCTCATCTGCTCAAATGTGTTTCTACCACGGTCTTCCTCATTTCAGTATGTGGAAGGTGCACCCTTTCACTTCTCAGGCTCAAGACTTAGGAGTCCTCTCTTTTCCTCCCACTCAACATCCAATCAGCAATTCTGTTGTCTCTACCTTCAAAATACATAGTAAAGGGGGGGCCTGGCTGGCTCAGTCGGTGGAGTGTGTAACTCTTGATCTCGGGGTTGTAAGTTCGAGCCCCATATTGGGTGTAGAGATTACTTAAAAAAAAAAAAAAAATCTCGGGCGCCTGGGTGGCTCAGACGGTTAAGCGTCTGCCTTCGGCTCAGGTCATGATCCCAGGGTCCTGGGATCGAGTCCCGCATCGGGCTCCCTGCTCCTTGGGAGCCTGCTTCTCTCTCTGCTTCTCTCTCTCTCTCTCTCTCTCTCTCTCTATCTCTCATGAATAAATAAATAAAATCTTTAAAAAAATAAAATAAAATCTTAAAAAATACATATATGGTAGACTATTCTAGATTAAAAGAGATGAACGAGGTATAACAACTCAATGCAATGCATGAATATTGACTGAATCTTGGATAGAAAAATGCTTTATAGACATAAAAGATATTTGGGGACAATGTGAATATGAACTCTTTATTAACTAATAGCATGGAATTGGTGTTAATTTTTGTAGGTGTGATAACAGTAACATAACAATATAGGACATGTCTTCAGTCTTGGGAGATGCATGCCGAAGAACTTGGGTGTGAAGAGTCATGAGGTTTATACTTATTTTCAAATGGATCAGCAAAAACAAACAAACCACCCAACAAACAAGCAAATAAAGCCAACCAGTGCTTGTGTGTGTGTGTGTGTGTGTGTAAAGAGATAAAGCAAATGTTAACGATTGGTGAATCTAAGTGCAGTGTATAGGGAGTTCATTGTATTATTCTTCAACATTTTCAAAATAAAAAGTTAGGAGAAAAAAATGCCCCAGGACTCTTTCCCCCTCTTTTTCTGCTTTATTTTTCATCATAGCACTTTTCACTCTCTGACATTTACTTATTCACTTGCTTGTTTTCGGTTTCCCCATGAAAGAATATAAGATCTACAAGGGTAGAGATTTTTGTCTGTATTGTTTACTACTTGGTTCTCGGTGCCTAGGGGAATGCCTCTCGTAAGCGTTGAGCAAAGTGTGTGTGAATGGATGGATGGATGGATGGATGAAAGGAATGGTGATGTGCCCACAGGACCAAGCAGGAATGGGACTGGATGGAGGTGACCAGATATATCTCACCTATGGTGGTGGTGGTGGTGGTGGTGGTGGTGTGTGTGTGTGTGTGTGTGTGTGTGGAGGTGGGGAGGTAGGGTGCTGTGCATTTCAGTACACAAACTCAGCCTGATCAGAGTTTTTAGATTAATTGGACATTCTGATTTGTAAAATGGGAAGCACCTTAGTTTTTATCTATTGGCTACCTCTTCAAAAGGTCTATGAACTACCATGTAGTAACAGACCACTAGTTTGCAGTTTGTGCGTACGAATCCCTGAAAAGCTGCTTTGGACTCTGGAGTCACTTGCTCAGGTTCGAAATCCTGGCTCCACCACTAATGCTGAGCAAGGGACCTAACCTCTTTGAGACCCAGTTTTCTCATCTATAACATCCATCCCTCCTCCACAGAATATTGTGGAGGCTAACTGAGATCATTCATCAAATGATGAGCTTGATTGAGCATAACTAGTGCCCCTTAGTTATGTTTCTGCTTGGCCCTTATGGGCATGTCATCATCCATTTATTCAAACAAGCAACATTTGCTGAGAACCTACTATGTGCAAAGCATAGGGTGCCATGTGAGTGTGCAGGTAATATGTGCTCATAGTAGATACTCAAGAAATGGTTGTTGTCATTGTTACCTCCATGGGCAGACCTGGATTTAAATCTCATATCTGTGGTACAGTTGCTTTGCAAAATAGTCTGACAATTCTTCCAAAGGTTAGACATATCCCAATTCCATCCATAGATATATACTCCAAAGAACTGAAAACCATACCCACACATATGTTCATAGCAGCATTCTTCATAATAGCTAAAAAGTAGAAACAACCCAAATGACTATCGACTGATAGACAAAGTGTGGTATATCCGTACAGTGGAATATTATTTGGCCATAAAAAGGAATTAAGTTTTGATATATGTTACAATACAGATTAATCTTGAAAACAGTATGCTAAGGGAAAGAAGCCAGACACAAAAGGCCATGTATTATGTCATTCAATTTATATAAAACATCCAGAATAGGCAAATCCATAAACACCAAAAGTAGGTTAGTGGTTGGGACAGGGAGGGGGAGCTGGGAGAATGGACAGTGACTGCCAAAGAGGATGGGGCTTCTTTTTGGAGTGGTGAAAACGTTTTGGAATTACATTAGGTGATCAATGCACAACTTTGTGAATATACTAAACACCACTAAATGGTATACTTTAAAATGGTGAACTGTACAGTATGTGAATTATACCTCAACTTATATATTAAAAAAAATCATCAGAAAAAAGTCTGACAGGTCAAGAGGATAGAACAGAATGCATGAAACCAGACCTAAGAGTCAAGAGGTATTCAGTATGATACAGCATTTCAGAGGGAAAAAGGAAGGATGAAGTAACTGTTCACCAAGAAATGGTAAGAGCAAATGCCTTCACCTTTCTGCACCTCATTTCCTCTCCTCCAACATGGACGTAACCACAGCTACTCCATACAACCATTGGGAATAGTCAATGACTGGAGTGGCAAATGGTTAACTGTCTTCATGATAGGCCCAGGTGGTAGACCCACAGCATCTTAGGGAGATCACAGGTGCAGTTTCATAGAATCCTGGAGTGCCAGGATGTCAGTCAGAACAGTAGAATCTTAGAATAATGTACGTTGAGAATCTTGAAATTACAGAGCCGTAGAATTGTAGGAGTTTTAGGGCCAGAAAGACCTCAGAGAACATCTGTCCCCGTGATTTGCAAGTCTGTGGAGATTTGCAAATAGTAATAGTATAATAATAATTATACAGCTAACAGTCTTTCCATTTGCCAGACACTTTGGTAAACACTTTCATATAGTCACTTAATCTCTACAACAACCCTACAAGAATAGGCAGGCACTTTTATTATCGAATTTTATGGCTTGGAAAGCAGAGGCAAGAGAGGTTAAGAAACTTGCTCAAGGTCACACAGATAGTAAGTAATAGAGCCAGGATCTGATCCCAGTCAAGAATCTGTGTTCAGATTCCCAAGCCTTCACTCCAGAAATTCTGATTCAGTGGCTCTGGGCTGGGACCCAGGAATCTGCATTCTAAGCTACCTAGATGATTCAGATACCAGCCAGGACTGAGAACCACCAGTCTAGCCCAGAGGTGGCAAATTGGTGGTCTTCAGGCCACGGGCAGCCCACAGCCACATAGTGGTTTTAAGATTGCGCCAACCTTTAAAAATCAGTTGATGTCAAATATTTCTGGCTTCTTCTGAAAAATTTGTAAGATGTGGCAACACTTTGTCTACATTCCCAAAGGGCAAGAATTGAGTCGAGTTGAGTAGCAGCTGCCCCCTTTAGGGATGGCATTATATCTCTCTGATGAGGCCAGAGTCCCCAATTCTTTATGTTCCCTTGCTGAATCTTGGAGGCATTTCAATTTATAATCCCTGATTTGGCCCAGCTTCCACACTGTAAAGAAAGGAAACTGAGGCTTACAGAAGGGAAAGGAACCTAGAGTAACACAGCAAGTCCAATGTAGAAAGAGAGTAGACCCGTCTCCTGACTTAAAAATCCCATAATAATATCAGCAGCTGACATTTTTTGAGAACTTTCTATGAATTAGGCATACATGCTAAGTCCTTTTTAAACATCAGTGAACACTGATCACTGCCCTTAAGTAGGTGCCATAATGAATCTCATTTTGCTGATGAGAAAAATGAGGCATGGAGAAATCAAGTCACTTGTTCAAGGTCACACAGGTCTAAAGAAGTATGTTATCAGAGTAAGATTCAACTCCACATCTGACTCCAGAGCCTGAGCCTTCAGCCATTATCTTTCATTCTTTAGAGCCCCCTAAGTAATAAATAAGGAGAGGAAAAATCCTGGTTCTATAACCTTTCAATTCCACTATCTCAGAGTTCCTGTGGATTAGGGGGTGGGGTGGAAGGATCAGGCACAGATGGTGCTGACCCCATTTTCCCTGAAACATGTGCAAACCCTTCATGAACTCTGAGCCCTTTGTGGCAGCGACCAAAGGAGAGGGAAGAGGCAATATCCTTGCCACCGTGTAAATGGTGTGGCCTGCTGGTGGGAAGGGATTCGGGAGAGACCTGGCAGAGCCTCTTCAGCACCAAGGACAGCAGCCGTGCTCCAAGCTCCAAGCCCCAAGCTCGAAGTCTTTTTTGGGAATAATTCGCTTGGCAGCATTCTTCCAGGGCTTTCCGCCCACCGTTTCCCCAGGAGCTTGGGGGAACTCAGGTCCATGGTTTCTCCCATCTCAGGGTAACAAGAATTCCAGATTCCTTTTACCGAGGGTCTCTCTCTCGTCTTTGCTTCTAGGCAGACGATAAGGAGCCCTCACAAGTGGCCTGTCCTCCTGCCAGGGGCTCTGGCCCCTCTGCATCTTGTGTGCAAGTATATGGGAGTGGGGAAGGGGAGAGAAAACGGGGAGTGTGCGCAGCTCCGCTCCCCTCCCCTCCACCTCCTACCCATCCAGGGCCACGCCAGGGGCTTTGCAGCAAGCCCACCTGCCCGGTGAGCACCGTGGTCATGGCAACCAGAGAGGCCAGGGTAGTGATTGGTCCGCTCCCTGCCACGCCCCTACGCCACCGCTTCCCCGTAACTGAGGCAACCAAGAGGCGCTGCCCTCCTTCCATCCCTCCTAGAGAGGGCTGTGTAGGAGAGGGACCTGCCCCCTCTCTCTCGCTAGCAAAACACCCATTTCTCCAAAATGGTGACTTACCCCATACCATAATTAATGGAGAGAGGGAGTATGAGGCCATTTCTAAACTCTTCTGGATGTGGATGGATTGTCAATGAAGTCACTTCCGGTGAGAACAGGAAGTGGGAGGCAGGTTGCTCTGGGAGACAATGGGATGAGGTGGAAGGAAGGAGAGGAGAGGGTCTAGAGAATCCCAGGAAGGAGGGATGGGGGGCTGCTGGGACAAATTCTCCCAGACCTTCACTCTCTCTCTGCGTCAAGCCCACTCTAAGAGGTTTGGAGTCCCTAGGCTGACTCCCTAATAATACAACTGCTACCATGTATTTGATTGACAAACGTCTTATCGGCGTTATCCCATTCCATTCCCACGGTAATCCAGTGATATGGGAGAAGTGTCTTCTCCCGAACCTCACCGGCTTTACAGAAACCCAGTATTTGCCCCTGCTGACCTGCTTGGCTCTGTCGGGGTTCATCGTGGTTTGGGGTTGAAGGATGTTGACCACCTCAGGCTTGGTCATTGCTTGTGGGATTTCTCGGACCTTCTCAGCAATAAAGCTGTGCACAGCATTCAAGGCCTCTGCTGTGCCCTGTACCAGGCATACTCGTTCTGTGGTTCCTGTTGAGCAAGGGAGAGAGAGGGCACCCTCATCACACAGGAATGGGAAGATTCCTGGGAGACAGGCCCCATTTAATGGAAAGAAAAAACCTAAATCTAGAAAGTGGACCTAACTGGGCCCAGGTCACATGGGTAAGCCTGGGGAAGCTGGCATGGACTCCCAGGCCATGATGGGTAGCTGGGAAAGTGAGTGGAATGCCTGTTTTATAATCTGCACTCCATGTCCCTCCCCCAAAACAACCCCAGGGGATGGAAGAATGATACTTAAGTGCTTTGCGATGCCCACAGCAGCCCTGGGCAGGGGAGACAGGGCTCAGCTGCCTCTTCCCAGTCCTTGCTGGCTCCCGGTTGCTCTGGCAACCATTCACTCACTCCCCCCCCCCCCCCCAGAAGCCGAGAGCTCAGGCCTGCAACGGTTGCCACAGTAACTGGAACCCCCTTATCGGTCTGGCTGGCCGGGTCCTCAGCCCACCCCCAGGGGGACGAGGGACGAAGCCCCGTTGCCGTGGCAACCCCTGAAAGCCTGCAGCGAAGGCCTCTGGGCTTTTGGAGAGGATGGGGAAGGGCTGGGGGATGGGGGAGACAGAAGAGAGGCCAGAGTGCCCGCCTGGACCCACCAGATGGAGGGCTGAAGGGTGGGGGAGGGCAAGGGTATGGACAGGAGAGAGCAGAGACAACTCATGGAAGGGTAGGGACTCAGGGATGGAGAAAGGAGGGTGAGGTGGATGCCTTTGCTGGAGATTGTCTAGATTTTGGCTGCGGTTCTAACCTAAGCATCCTCACTCTGTGTGTGTGTGTGTGTGTGTATGTGCATGCATGCGTGTCCATGCATGTGTATACCTGGGCTGGACTGGTTAAATTATCTTTATCTGTGTATGTGTATAAGAGAAAGAGTGGGAGAGACTGAGATGTCAATGTGACACAATGAATCCAGTAAAGATATGTGCACTCTTGCACATGGGAAAGACTTTGGGTGTCACTGTGATGTTCAAGGTTATGGATATACTGTTTGTGAGACCGAACTGCTTGTCCAGGAGAGTTTGAGAGAAAGAAACAAAGAGTCTCATGAAGCAGCACTGGGGCTGTATGATGAATGAATATCACTTTGAGACTGGATGTCAGCGTGAGTGTTGGCAGCAAAGAGACAACCAGACACCTTTCGGTGTTCAAAAGACTATTTGGATGACTGGTGTGTGGTATGTGTGTATATGTGCGTGAGCCTGTGCGTAGGAGACAGACAGACAAGACTCTATCATTGGTGTGTGTCAGTGCGAGCAAGAGTGAGAGAGAGACCGACAGGCAGACTCAAGTGTCAGTAGGACGGGAGGACTGGTGTGTGTGTGTGTGTGTGTATCTGGGTGTATATGCATTACAGCCGGACAAAGACGGCTCTACTGTCACCAGTGGTGTGACAGGGTGTGTGCCCGGCTGAGCTGCACATGTGTGGTGCGTGGAGTGGGTGTCTGTCTCTCTCTCTGGGTGGGACTGTCTGCAGGGACCAGTTAGCTCCTGGGTCTGTGAAAGGTCTTGAGTGTACGCCAGGTTTCATGTGCCTGAGTGTCTGGGACATTTGGGGGTGAGGGTCCAGTCTCCTGTGGGCATTCTAGCGCAGCATGATGGTGCCACCATCCTGACCCCTCGCTGGCCATCTCTCAGCCTGGCATGCCAGTCTCACCATGTGTCCGGGTGTCACTGTCTTGGGGACACTTGGATAGTTGATATCCTCCCTCTCCTCTGGGCCACTGTTCCTCACTTATTGCCCCCAACCCCAGAACAATGGACTGGTCTGAGCCAAGGGTGAGTCAGCGTGCAGGCTGCCTCCGTCTGGGTGTAAATAGGAAAGGGTGTGGGTCAGGGTGGGAACTTGGGGGGGCGGGGTAGCCCTAGGGAGAGCCTGGCTGAAATGGCTCTGCTCTCCACTTCTGCGAGGATCCCTTCCAGCTCAGGGAGGCTGGGATTTCCCACCCTTTGTGGTTCCCAACTGGGGTCCACGAGGGCTTTGGGGGGCTCGGTTAGCCCCTGAAGGAGTGTCCAATAATGACAGCTGGTGCTTACAAAATACCAAGTGTTAGGCACTATTCTAAGCACTTTGTATATATTTGTGCACTTCAAGTAGGAGGTAGGCAATATTATTATTCTCAATTTACTGCTAAAGACACTGAGGCACAGAGGAGCTTTGGGATCTGTCCAAGTTCACTCAGCCAGTAGTGAAAATTCAGGGTTTCGAACCCAGGTGTCTGGGTTCAGAGTCTGGGCTTTTAACCACTGAGCTACCCTGTGCTCAAGCTGGGGTGTGCGGACTCTTGTGTGTGTTTGTGTGTGTTGGGAGAAAAGCATAAGATGACTCCATTTTTGCTACTGTATTTTTGATAGTAAAAAAGAATATGTACTGATTTATTAAGTAATCACTTAAGATTTTGTACTTCAAGGCAATATGTTATAAATAAATTTTTTTTTTTAAAGTGTGTGTGTTCTGTGCTTTTCTTCTGGGGACAGAGCTTCAGGCAAACGCTCAAAATCAGAAGGAGTTTGGAATCACTACGGTGTTTGAGTGGATGGACGGAAGTCTGTGTGTGTGGCTTTGGGCAGCTGCCTGCTTCTTTCTGGATCTCAGTTTCTCCATGTATGATCTGGAAGGATAGAGTCTGGGGCTTGGTGTTTCCTGTACCAAGGAGGGGACACCCTTAGTGCTCTGCCCCTCCCTTGGGGTTAAGGGTCAGGTAGGTTTTTGTTTCATGTAGTAGATACAAGTGCAGTGTGTGTGTGCGTGCGACGTGTGTGTGTCCATCTGTCTGTGGGTTTCACCATTGTCATTTCTCATTGTTCTGTATGATTCAGTCACAGTGAACAAACTCCCCCTCCAGCCTTTGAAGATGCTAGTTCATCTTTCCGGAGTACTCTTCCCTGCTTTTATCTAGCTCACTCTTACTTATTGTTCCGGGCCCCTCCTCCAGGAAGCACTCCCTGACCTTCCCAGGCTGGGTCAGGTGCCCCGTCCGGGCTGCCACCATCCTCTCGGCTTCCCCGTCCTAGCCCTGACCACGCTGGGTCATTGCTGGTGTTCAGTCTGCCTTCCCTACTGGGCTGTGAGATATATGAGGGAAAGGGGCTGTGAGATCTGTGTCCTCATCTCTATCCATAGAATAGGTGCTCAGAGAATGCAGGTTGAATAAATGAATGAAAGGGTGTTAGTTAGCCAGGAGCAGAAGGAAATACACTCTTCGTTTCAAGCAGTAGCATCTTCATTTCTTGTGTTCCTGTGGGTCCTGGGAAGTCCTAGGGGCAGGACTAGGATGTAGGGGGCCGTGTCCCGAATCTCTGAGCTGCACAAGCCATATGATCTGGAAATCCTATGTCAGCGGCGGGGGGAGGGGGGGGTGCTGGATGCCCGTCTGGGGCTGGGGAGAGATGCTGGCTCACGTTGCTTGTTTGAATAGTATTTGGCCCAAGAAAGCCAATGACTGTCCCATCCTCTGGGGTTCTCAGCTGCCTGGCCTATGGGGTGTGTCACTGAGTTGGGAGGAGAGGATGTGTCTCATGTCACAGAAGGTGATCCAGGCATAAGGAACCAAGTGTCCTTGGATAAATGCCCCAAGCAGAGGTCTTATCCGTATCTTGTAGCTTAGGGGGCATGTGAGGGAAACTGGGCCAGGGTGGAAGAGGAAAGTGGGGTTGGGGGCTGTGCCTGGTTCCCTGGACGCTTCTCTAAACCTCTTGCCAAAGCTGCTTAGTGAGATGGGAGGCAGGGCAGGTGGAAGGAGGAGGGAGAGAGAGAGAGAGAATATGAATGTGTCCTGACCCTGGGCTCCAGCTCTGGTGTTTGACCTAAAAAATCCAAGGGGATTAAGGATGAACTAGAATCAGCTCTGGACCAAAGATGCAATTCTGGGGGCCTTCCCTGGGGGCCATCCTTAGATGTCGAAGCCCAGGCATTGGTCTTGGGAGGGGAAGATGGATGGGGTGACAGATAATGCAGGGAGCAGTAGAGAGGGAGTGGAGGGGTCTTGGAAATGTTATGGTTGTAGGGAGAAAGAGAGCTGGGGGAAAGGCAGAAAAGGGGCTGGGTTTGGAGGAAGGAAGGAAAAACATGTGGGGGCTGAGACTGGGAAGGAAACATGAAGGGAGAGGTGGGTGAGAGGGGCAATCCAGCAGATCGTTGAGGTGCTCCTGAATATTGTTGAGTGGATGACTGACCAGAGAGAGTTCAGGAGCAAGAGAAAGAAAAACACAAGATTATGAGAGGTGGAGGGCAAGGAAAAGATGGGGCGAGGGGCGGGAAGACAAGAAGGGGAGGACAGAGCAGGGAGGGAGGGAGGAGGAAAAGCAGAGACGGACAGGACAGATGGATGGGGACAAGGGGTGGGGGACATCCAAACGGAATCAGAGAGATAGAAGCAAAAAAGAGGAGCCGGAGAGAGGTGGATGGGAATGGAGACTCAGGGAACAAGAGATGGGAAAGTCAGAAACAGAATGAGAGAGACGTAGGAAGAATGACACAGACAGAGAAAACCAGCGAGACTCAAACTGGGCAAGATGGGGTAACAGAGAAATCCAAAGGGAAAGAGTGGGGGGAAAGAAGTGTGTTTGTGGGGGGAGTGTGCAACACGCTGGCCGGCCCCCCAACCCCAAGGGACACCCTGACACCTGCCTCCCTGCCCACCCTCCTCCAGCAACTCCAACTGACCCAAAGAGGCAGGTGTGTGGGAAGGGGCACATCTGCCAGCACATCATGCAAATGAGCTCATGAATATGCAGCAGGCCCATTGTCTTGCCCTGCCCCCACCCCCATCTGCTCAGGCGTGGCCCCTGGGGCTGAGGGCAGCTCTGTCCTCTTAGGAGGAGGGGAGGCCCCCCCATCACTATGACTGCCCCAAGGGCAGCCCTTCTTCCCCCTTATCCAGGGCCCAGGTGGGAGGGACAGGAGGCCAAGGGCAGAGTCCTGGGCCAGGGCTCACCCGGATAGAAGTCTTTGGACTTAGAGAGCTTGATGGTGGCTCCTGTCTCCTTCTGCAGCTGCACGATGGTCTGCCCGCCCTTGCCAATGATGGAGCCTGCCGCGTAGCTGGGGATCAGCACCTTCAGGAAGTATTCGCCTTCCTCTGCAGGGGCACATGGGTAGGGGAGGTAAGGGAGGCAGGGGAAGGGGTCTTCACCTTCGGCATAATGTGGGCAAAGGAAGCCGCCGGCATCACGGGAACATACAGGAGCAATGGCCAGGA
The DNA here is from genome assembly GCF_011800145.1 of Mirounga leonina. Classification (NCBI taxonomy): domain Eukaryota; kingdom Metazoa; phylum Chordata; class Mammalia; order Carnivora; family Phocidae; genus Mirounga; species Mirounga leonina. The sequence continues at coordinate 2,655,983 of NW_023270718.1, forward strand.
GAACAGCAGCAGGGAGAATAATACAAATAATGATCTTTATTCATTCACTTGCTCATTCATTCATTCATTCATTCATTCCACGAATAGTTACTGAGCACCTGCTGCCACACGCTTGGCACTGTTTTAGTGAAACAGCCGTGAGGAAAACAGACAAACTCCCTGATTTCACAGGCAAATGAGGCAAATAAGGCCGAGAGAGTTTCAGTGATTCAGCCAAGAGCTCACACAGCTACATTCTTCTAGAGTGGGGGAGACAGACAGTATGTTTTATGTTGGATGGCGGTCAGCACCAAGAAGACCAAAAGGGGCAGGAGAAGGGAAGGGGGGTTGTAGGGGCTGCAGTGTCAGATCCGGTGGCCAGGAAAGCCCTCCCCAAGAATGTGGTATCCTTTGTTTAACAAACACCTCTACAGAACCTAGTATACACTAGACTCTGTTCCAAGTACTACACAAATACTAGTTCTGTTAATTTTTCACACTGATGCTGTGAAAGAAGTACTTTGCAACCTGGCTTTAGAGTCCAGGCTCTAGACCCTTATGACTGATTGTTTCCAGGCTGTGGAGGTGGGAATGGAACCATGTGGCTCTGTGGGAGAGCAAGTGCAAAGGCCCTGGGATGGGACTGTGCCTGAGTTGTCCGAGGGAAGGTGAGGTAGCCAGTGTAGCTGGGGCTGAGGAAGAGAGGTGACCAGTGGAAGGGGATGAGGGCTGGGAGGGGTGGTGGTAGTGGTGGGGCCATGGTGAGATCTTTGATTTTTACTCCAAGTGAGATGGGAACCATGGGAACCAGAGATGGCTCTGAGCAGAGGAGGGATGGGATCTGACTTAGGTTTCCAGAAGATCCCTCAACACTCAATATGGACCCTGTACTGTGATGAGTGCTTTGCAAGCTTGACCTCAACCATTCCCTACAACTGCCAATGAGGGGGGTATAATGAGCTCCATTTGTATGTGGGAGGAAACTGAGGCATGGAAGTGTTGAAGGCACCAGCCCAAGGTCAGCTGCCCAAGGGCACCAAAAAAGTCACTGGCTTGAGATTCCAATGCAATTCTGCTTCATTCTTGGCCCTCACTTGCTTAGCACCTTCCGATGCTGGTGGCCGAAGACCAATGCACTCAAAGACAGTCTCCAAGACCCAGGGGTGGCGAGGTGGTGCCAGTGGTCACTTGTGGGACTGTGGCCATTCTTTGTTATGGACCAGTTTTCTTGGTCATGTGTAAAGCGCTTTGTTAATGCACTCAAGGCACATGCTTAACCTCTCCTACCTTTTAACCCAACTGTTGTCCCTAAGTTCTCATAGGGTAGAAATTCTGGAGCCTTCTCAGCATAAAACCCTCTGTGATTTGGCCCTGCACTTCTTTCCAGCTTCACGCCCTCATCTTCCTCCACGTGCATCAGACCTACTTCCTCTTTGTTCCTTAAACGTTCCCTCCTCCCACCCACCTCAGGGCCTTTGCACGTTCCTTTTGCTTGGAACTCCCCTCCCCCAGTGAATTCCTCTTGTCCTTCAGGTCCCCACTCAAATGTTGCTTCTTCTTGGAAGCTTTCTTTGAACCCTGGGGAGGAGATGGATCCCCTCCCGTTCGTTTCGTGCCTTCAGAGCAATGTATCACATTAGTCCACTGGAGCTCACCCCTGTGTCCCAGGGACTCATGCCATGGCCCAGCACACAGTAGGCATGCAATAAACACTAGATAAAGGAAAGGAGGAGCCAGGTCACTCTGCTTCCAAAGCTTAAGGTCTTAAAACATCCCCCAGTGGTTTTTAAATTTTTTTCTTTTTAAGCAAAGGAAGCCTATTTTCAATGTCTCACATGAAACTCCAACACACAGAGCAGATAAAAGAGAAACTGTTCTGGTAAAAGTGGGGGCAGGGCGGGGGGACCGGGAGCCCTGCCCATGTCTGCCTGATCTCTTAAGATTGAAGGCTCTGGGCTCCCTGATGTGTTAAGATGGGGGTACAGGGGCGAGGGGCTGGATGTGGCTTCGCAGGCACGGGGAGGGGGTCCAGGATGAAGGGGTTGTCCTGAGCCCAAGGCAATCCACTTAAACTTGCCTCATCAGACCATTAAACCTATTAGGTAATTAGCCCCCCAGAGTGCCTTCCCATCAATCATCCTGACCCCCCTGAATTCACTTTCTTCCCTGGGTTCACGGAGGCAGCCTCTTCCCTGCCCCCGCCCCGTCCCTAAACCTGTCACAGAGATGGGGGACCAGTCCTCCATCCCTGAAAGGCTCAGAAAGATGGGGAGGGCATTCTCACAAAGGACTCCATCCTCTTTTTCCTTCTTTGACTTCAATCCCTATTTTCTCTCCAGCCAGGGACTCTTCCCCAACTTCCTTCTTGAAGGTGGAAGGTGTTCATCTACTCTGAAGAAAACTGGGTATACCCCCACCCCATTTTCTGTGCCCTCTGCCTTCCCCTTCTCCAGGAATCTCTGTATGCAACAGCAGAAGCAGCCTTAGACTGAGTGTGAATTTTGTCCCTGACGGACCATGGGGCCTTGGGCAAACCACCTCACCTAATGGGGCCTAAGTGTTCTCACCGGCACAATGGGGACGTGATGGCATTACCTCAGAGGGCTATGGTAATTAATTAAGTGATAAACCGTAAAATACTTAAGACGGTCTCGGGCACGTGGAGCACTTGAGAAATGTTAGCTATCATTACCTCCACCATCATCATGACCATTACTGATGTCAGGAACACAAGGAAAGTTCTTCTCACAGCGTCTGGCCCAGAGTAAGTGCTCTACAAATGGGGGGATGAGCCTCTGAGGTCTGAGGTTTTCATTGAGTGATGGGAGAAGGAGGGGAGACCCCACTTCCTTCATCATTTGCCCCCTAGGGGCTGTCCCAGGCCTTTCTCTGTTTCTGGGAGGAGGAATGAGCTCTCGCTGATGGAAGCAAGACCCTGCCCAGCATCTCTCTGACTCCCTTCCTTCTCATGCCACTTCTTTTTTTTTTTTTAAAGATTTTATTTATTTATTTGAGAGAGAGAGAGACTGAGAGAGAGAGAGCATGAGAGGGGGGAGGGCCGGGAGGGTCAGAGGGAGAAGCAGACTCCCTGCCGAGCAGGGAGCCCGATGCGGGACTCGATCCCGGGACTCCAGGATCATGACCTGAGCCGAAGGCAGTCGCTTAACCAACTGAGCCACCCAGGCGCCCTCTCATGCCACTTCTTGACTTTGCCCTCGATGTATCCCCTCGGTACTGTTTCCTTCCTTCTCTCCCCCTTCTCTCCCTTCCTCCAACAAATCCTCCCTGAGCACCCACTCTGTGCCAGGCCTTGTTTGAGTTGCTGGTGACACAGCAGGGAACAGACAGTCCATTTCCTTCAAGTCCACTCACTTTTAAAATTTAAATGCATCTCTTTAAAGAGGACACTTAAAAACCACTGCTAATAATCAGAGTCTGAAGCCTGGTTATGTTTTCCCCTCCAGAGCACAGAATATAAACGTACAATGGTAAAAAAAAAAAAAAAAGTTTGTCCATGGACCCCCTTAAGCCACCTTCTGGGTGCTCGAGGGTCCCTGTATCAGATGAATGTAAATTGGGAGCCTTCACCTGAAGCCAGCCTCCTATGGAGAATGACTCCCACCTGCAGAAGCTCAGAACTCAGGGCAAGAGTCCCCACTATGGCCAACAGACCCCTCTGACCCTCTTCAGAATCTTCTGCATGTCTTTCCCATTTGGGAGCACTCGTCCCCCACCTTTAACGCCCTGTGTGAGTCCCACGTCCCCCAGGAAAAAGCCAGGCCTCTGTTTCCCAGCCTGCTTTGCAGCAAGGGGGGAGACACATACCCTCAGCTGAACCCAGAGCCCCCAGACCTCACATGCTCCCACCCAGTTTGAACAGCCAAGTCTCTGCCTGTGAAAAAGTTCTTCCTTCTACTGAATAGGATCTAAATGCTCCAGAACTCCACACCCACCTATCTCCACCCCCCTCTTAGCTTTTCCCCTGGGGTTCAGGAAGCTCCCTTTACCCTTGACCGTGACTGGAGAACTAGAGATGCCCACTTCTCTCCTGCTGGTTTTCCTCCTGCTAGCATTCCCTCCCTCTTCTAGTCCCCCCCCCCCACCTCCCTGTTGTGCCCACTTTCTTCAGAAATGCTTCTGGAGTTTCCAAAGAGCAACCAATACCCCTTAAATAATGGAGACCTACCCAAGAGATTTGGGGTGCTGTGTGGTAAGAGCCACACTTTTTATCACAGAGTTGACCCTGATAGGTGGTTTTAAAGGTAGGGGGATGTCATTAAGGACAAAGGTAGAGCTGAAGGGGTGGGGGGTGTTGTAGGGGTGTTTTCAGTGACAGGAGATCTAGGGGGAACCAGAGTTGGGGTGCCGTGCTCCTGGGACCTGCTCTGGCTTGCGGGTTGGGGACGGAGGTGTTTGTGTGTTCCGCGGAGGTGTGAGGCGGCAGGGGTGTGATGTTGACATTGTCGTGGGAGCGTGTGGGGATGTGGCTGGCGGAAGACGAGAGCACACGGGCGGGGTGCGGTGCGGGGAGCAGCACCGCTCGGGAGGGCAGGGCCCGCAGGTGTGTGAAGAGGTCTCTGTGAATGACGGTGTTGCCCGTTGGCGCGAGAAATGCAATCCAGCCGAAGCTGGGGGGGCCGGCATGCCCAAGGTGGGATGCCGTCTTCCAGCTGTGACACTGTCTCTGAGTGAGAGAAAGGTGGATGGGTAGGATTTCCTCTGGGCGAAGCGCCGCGGGATGGTGCAACAGGCCTCCCATGACATTCTGGGTCGGAGGCACGGATAACAGTAGTAACGACAGGTATCGTGTATGGACGCTTTGCTGTGTCCTTCATATATACAATCTCATTTAACCCACACACCAGCCAGGCTTACATCTCGCAGGTCCCATTTTCCAGATGAGACTGAGGTCCCACACCAAGCCCATGGCAGTGAGGAGATGGATCCTGGAAGGGCTCACTCTCGGGGCTCTTAACCCTGGTGACATTGTCTGTATGGGAAGCAGGGAGGATGCTGGGAGCGAGACTTGGCGGCTGGAAGCTCTAGGCAGGGCGGGGGGGAGGGGTGGGGGGTGGGGGGGCGGTGGTCGGTGACTGGTGCGCATGTGCGTGTGTATGTGGGGAGGGAAGTTGCTGTTTCTGTTCATGCGGGGGTGACAGAGGTGGGAATACAGTCAGGAGTATGCCATGATAGGGGCACCTTAGGAGTTTCATCCGTACTCAAGGGCGGTGGGGGGGGGGGGGGGGCATCGTTTGGTATTGATCCGCCCAGACTATAGTCGTTTGTCTCTCTGATGAGTGAGTTCCTAACCCGAGTTTCCATTCAACTTCTTCACCCGAGTCCTCCTGTCCTTAGGTGCCTTGTGTCCCTCCCAATGGCGTCTGGCAGTCATAGTGCCCAGACATCAGTTGGAACAGCCACGATCTCCTCTCTGAGCCCCCGAGAATGGGCAGGAGTGGTAGGCAGGCTGGCGCTGAGGGCAAGAGCTCGATCTGCCCGGTCCGCCACGGCTTGCTGTGACACCCCAGAAGACTCCCTCGACCCTCTGGGCCTCGGTCTCCTCACCCAAAAATGGGGTTCACTATAGCGTCTACCCACATAATGGAGCCAGCCTCCCGGATTCAAATCCCAACTCTGCCTCTAATTAGCTGACAGACCTTGGGCAAGTTACTTAACCTCTCTGTGCCTCGGTTTGTCATCTGTTAAGAAGGGTAACATAAAAGAATTGGAAGGATGGGCGCCTGGGTGGCTCAGTTGGTTAAGCGACTGCCTTCGGCTCAGGTCATGATCCTGGAGTCCCTGGATCGAGTCCCGCATCGGGCTCCCTGCTCAGCAGGGAGTCTGCTTTGCCCTCTGACCCTATCCCCTCTCATGTGTTCTCTCTCATTCTCTCTCTCTCAAATAAATAAATAAAATTAAAAAAAAAAAAGAATTTGAAGGATTACATGATTGGTCTGTGCCAAGCATTTTCCATAATACTTCCTGGTATACTGCAGGCCATAGATATTAGCCATTATTATAATTTATTATGGTTAATTATTACATCATAGAGTGTTGGAGAATTACATGAAATATTGCCTATAAAGCAGTGAGCAATAATATTGGTAGTGGTTATTACTATTATCCTTGGAGTTATTGTGATTTTCCCACCTGACAGATGGTGACTCTTGAGGCTCAAGAGAGGGGTGAGGTTGACCCAGCATCCCCCAGTCATGACAGTATTATTGCAAGGAGCCCTCAGTTTTGAGATGAAAGTCCTGGATCCTTGCCCAATGCTGCCTCCTGAGTGTTTCTGTAAACGGAGGACTGTCCCTTTGCAGCTCCAGGCCTCAGTTTCCCCACAGGTCACCAGGAGGGGAGGTGGAAGAGTCTGGAGGAGAGGGTCCCTAAGGGCTCATCCTAGTTTTCCCCGCTGCTGAGAGAGGCAGGATGCTCAGTAGCTGAACACATGAGCTCTGGAGCCAGACGGCCCAGGGTTGGATAGATCCCAGCTCCACCAACTTATGAGCTGTGTGACTTTGGGCAAGTGGTTTCATTTTGCTGAGCCTGTTTTCCTCATGTGAAAAAGCAGCTCAAATCATCTCCCCCAGAGGGTTGTATTAGGAAATTAACCCATATCTCAGAGCCTGACTTCTAGTAGATGCCAAGTACTTGGGCCTGACCATCCTCGGCAGCATCTCTATTGTTAGGTTGTGCTCAGAGCAATTAGATTTGGAGCACCTCAGCCCCTTTAAAAGAAGGATGAGACCCCCACCCCCCAAGCAGGGGCAGGGCCGGGCTGCCAGGTCAGGCTCAGGGACCGCCTGGGTCCCCGCCTGGGTCCCCGACTCTCTCCAGGACTGGGAATGGCAGTGGAGCAGGAAGAAGGGAAGGAAGTTGGCTGGGACATATTCATGTGTGTGCTGGGGGTGGGGGGAGCAGGAAGAAGGACAGGAAACTCCCTCCCACCCCTCCCCCAACTTCCCTTTCCTTCAATTTCTGCTGGACACACTCTCACAGGCAGCCAGGGGGTCCCTGATTCCTGTCCCACCTGGACAGGAGTTGGGGGGGCGGCGCTGGAATGAAGGAATGAGACTTGGCTTGTGTTCCATCGAGGGGAAGAGATGGGAGGTCCCCACCCCACCCACTACAGAGCCTGGTGGAATGGGGAGCATGCACTGTGCCCCAGGTCATCCCTCTCCCATCCGGAGGAAAAGGCCAGAGGAAGCAGATTTTGGCCAAGGTGACAGCAGGGAGGGGTTTGTCTGCTCTGGGGTCTCCCTCCATCCAGGGAGTTAATAGGCTGGGCTCTGAGACTGAGAATCCCTTCCTCTTTCCTGAGTCCCTGGCCAGAGAGACACCCACTAGAGTTTCCAGCTTGTCTTTTATTCTCTGGTACACATACCTCCTCAGGCCACACACACAGTGGGGGCCCTCCTGTCTTACACGAGCATACCTTCTGTGTTGTCAAACGCTCAGACATCTCACACGCACACACACACACACACGATCCCTTGTCTCTCACACACGCAGACTCACTCCCACATCTCTAGTGGTACATCCTCAACCATTTCACACACACCCCCTCCCCTTGTTACAGATATATATATATACACACACACCCCTTCCCTTTTCCTACCCCTTGGGTGTCATATACACACATTCCCTGTTCCCTGTCACACAGGCACCCATCCTTCCCTCTCCCGGTTACACACCCTCGTGCAGCTCACCCACAGAGCCCTAAGCTCTCCCGTCATACACCCACCTTCCCTTGTTGCACACGCCCCCTCTGATGTCACTGTCGCACACCTCCATGTGTCACACCCAGCCACAGCCTCTTTGGAGTCACACCCACACCCTTTTCTTGTCACATACCCTCACCGGCCTCTCCTGGTCCCACCCCACCCCAGATACCCCTGTGTCACACACACTGACCTGCCTTCCTTGATCCACACAGCCTCTCCGGGCTCACACCCAGAGCTGGCCCATTCAGCTTCCCCCACACACCCCCTTGCCTGTCACACACACCCTCTCACTCATGTGTCACACTGCCACAGCCCCCTCTAGGGTGACAAGCACACACTTTCCCTTGCCACACGGACCCCTTTGAGGGTCTCAAACACACAGCCCAGCCCCTCATCTCATTCTGTCTCTTACACACACACACACACACACACACACCTTTCCTCTCATATCCATGATCCCTAATGTCACACATCCAGGCCTTACAGGGCCAACACGCGCACATACACACAAACACACACACACCTCTCCCAGCCACACATTCTCCCACCTAGCTTTACACACCCACCCATTCCTCCATCTCACCCAACACACCCACCCAGCTTGTCCCCACGCACGATCTCACCCATGGCCCACTCATGCCTCCCTCTGGGACAACCCTTGCTCAGGACATCCCCAGGGAGGGAGGCTGGGAAGCTCCAGGTCCACAGGCCTCCTCTTCTCCTTCCCCTCCCCCCCGCCAGGACACGCCAGCCCGGGAACACCCCTGGCCCGAAAGGGTCACATCACACACCCCTCAAGGACACAGAGACGCCCGCCCAGAGGGACCCACGCCCCCCATCCTTTGCGCCCCCCAAGGACACTTACCACCTCCTCCCCCCCCCCATCCCCTCTCATCGCAGACAAAGCTCCCAGCCCCGGGCGGCGGCGAGAGGGGGAGGGGGTCCGGCCCCCTCCCCAACGCCCCTCTCAGCTCCCGGGTCTAGGGAGGGGCGCCCTTCCCCGCCCCGGAGCCCTTGCACCTGCCACGGCGGGGGGAGGAGGATGGAGAAAGGCGAGGCCCCCTGCCCGCTCCCCCTCCCCGAGCCGCAACCCTTTCTCACCTCCCGTGTTGCTGCGCTTGGTGCAGACCACCTCGGGGGGCGTTTCGAGGGGCCTCTTGCGGGAATCCGGGGCCTCGGGCTCCATGGGGGGGGCCTGGGGCGGCGGCTGCTGCTGCTGCGGCGGCTGCGGCGGCGGCGGCGGCGGCTGCTGTGGCGGCGGCGACGGCTGCTGGGGAGGCTGGGGTTGCGGCGGCGGCGGCGGCGGGGGCGGCGGCGGCTGCGGGGCCGCGGAGGCCGTGAAGAGGCCGTGCACCGCGCCGGCGGCCATCATCCTCATGGTCGGGGGGGGGCGGGGGACGGGGGTGGGGGAGGGGGAGGGAAGGGGATGTGGGAGGGGGAGGGGGCGGCGGCGGAGGGGTGGGGGAGGGGGAACCCTGGAGAGGGAAGGAGGGAGGGAGCTGGTTCTGGGGGGCTGACAGAGCCTGGAGAGCGGATGTGAGCAGGACGGGAGGGCCAGGGGGGTCCCCGACAGGGTCCGGAGAGAACTGAGGGGTGGGGTCTCTCTCAAGATTACCGAGGCCAGGGACTGGCCGCGCCACTGGGGGGGGTCGGGACCTCCTTCTTTGCTCCCCCGGCTGGAGGGCCGAGCCCCCCAGACCCTGCTCGGGGCGGGGGGCCGGAGGAGCGGGACCGGAGGTGGGAGGCGGAGGCAGCCGCTACTGGGGACCCCGGGGGCGGCGGCTGCGGGCGGCAGCGGCGGCAGGGCTGGCGGTGGCTGCTGGCCCGAGCATCTTCTTCCCGGAGGCTCCCACAGCGGCCTGGCCCCTCCCACCCGACCAAAGCCACGCCCATGCCGGGCAGGGCCGCGCCCTTTGGCGCCCCCATTGGTCCGTCCTTGAAGCCTGGGCCACGCCCCCTGAGTTGACCACGCCCGTTTCGGCGCTGGGAAAGGGACCAGGCTACCCCAGGCTACAGGGAGGACCCTGGGCTCATCCACACCTTCCCCACCCCTCGCCTGTAACGTACGTTTATTGAGCACTTACTGTGTGCCAAGTCCGGTTCTAAGCAAGCGCTTCACAAACCTTACCACGTTTAATTCCCAGAGCAACCGACTCTGGGGTACTCTTTTTATCCCCATTTTACAGAGAAGGAAACTGAGCCTCAGAGACTTGACGTCACTTAGTCGCGATAAAAATTCTCACTTCACATGTCTCCCACCTCTGACAGCTGAGAAATTCTCCGCTTGAATCTTTCATCCATCTTTTGAAGAATCAACGCAGGATTACTGCCAGGGCTCTGGGGATTGAGTTTAATGAATACCTGTGTTAAGCAGGTAGAGCTGAGCTTAACATCCTGTTGGCGCTCAGGTCAATCAACAGCACTTACGAACCACCTACAAGTGTCAGACATTGTCCTAAACACTGGGGTACAACAGGGAACAAAACAGTCTTGGCCCTTGTAGACTAAGGTATTACTATTCATGTCATTAAGAAAACCTGATTTTCAGACAACAAAGCAGACACTCAGGAAAATGGAGTGTGGTTCACCCAAGGGCACACAGGTAGACAGACAGAGGGGAAACTGGGATTTGAACGAAGGACAAGCTTTATTTCAGAACCTGAAGTAGGGGGCCCTTCTTTGGAGTGGATCATTGCTAATATTCACTGTTCTCTGATATATGAATTTTCTTCTCCCTGAATTTCTTGTCTTCAAGGATTCTTCCTAGGTCAGCCAGATGCAAGATTAGGCTCAGAGGGGGCCTGGGTGGGGGTAATTGTGGCAGCTGGGGGGGGGCCTTCCTCTGCTCTGTCCCACTCCTGCCCCACCCTTGTCATGCTCTCAGGTCCCCAGGTTGGGGAGGGTAGCAGATGGCCTGGGGAGGATGAAGTGGCCTCCCATCTGTCCCATCCCCCCCATTGTCCCCGGAGCCAAGGGGGATTCGAGGGGGTTGTGGTCCACTGCAGTCTGGATCCTCCCCCTCCATCTTCCTGGAGGGAGCTGAGGAGCTAGTTGCTATGGAGACAAGGAAGAGGCAAGAGAGATGCAGGGAGGCACTGGGGTCAGGGTGAGATCCACACCTTAGACCCTTTGATTCACATATACTCACACCACACAGGTACATATCCCAACATCCATGGAGTATGGCATGAATTTCCACATCCCCAGCACACGCACAGTCGCACCAGCCCTCCTGCAGACACACAGGTGTATACTCAACAGTTTCACACAGGCACACTCTGATGTATGAAGAAGATTCATGGGGATAGGTACACACACACACACACACACATACTCTCCCATAATGCATAATGCACATTCAGTCATGTGGACCATATATATCACAGGTTCTCATGCAAAAATAGATAGACACACATCTGATATCCAAGTATGTCCCAGGTGCACATGTTCAAAGCCAAAATAACTCCACACTTGGCCACACACAACCTGTGAAGTTACAAGTACATGATCAAAGCCATAAGACATAAACAACCTATGTTACATAAGGCATACATGTTAGTGACATGTGATATATAGACTGACAAACAGACCCAATCCTGTCTTCCACACAAACTGGATAATCACACACATTTATATACATGGCTCTCATAGTCTAATGCACAAAATGCACGAGACCTCACAGGCCACTCAGTGACATGCTCAACACACACCGAATCCCGAGTATTGGTCAGCCCCCACCCCCAAGTCATGCCTGCAGCCCCAGCTCACCGCCCCCCCCCCCGAAACCCTCCCATTTGGACACACACGACAGCACGGTTGGTCACGCACTCACACTCACACACAAACACAAACCTCCTCCTAGATATTTTTAAACCCAGGCTAGTTCTGCTGCTATGGCAACCGCCCCAAACCCATTGCCATAGCAACCTAACGTCAGCTTTCCAAGCACCAAATCCTGGGGGATTGCAGGGCCCCAATCAGAGGCCAGAGGAGGGGGCTGCTGCACCCTCTGCCATCATCCGTGCCACCCCGGTACCTCCACCCCAGGGCCCCCAGGGGAGCAGTCACCTTATGGTGGGTAGGGAGGGGCTGGAGCCAAGGATGCAAGACCCTCCAGACCAGGCACCCCTCGACGTGCTTTTTCCTCCTGCTCCATCAGAGCTTTATGGAGGGACTCATGAGGCAAAGGTCAGCCTGCCCCTGGACACACACAAGCCAGGGTTTGAGTCTTGGCTCTGACATTTACATGCTGTGTGACTTGGGCATGTCCTTACCCTCTCTGAGTCTCATGTTCCTTAATTTGGAGAATGTTCCTGCTGTTGCTGTTGATACTAATACCCCAAGGGTTATTGTGACTCAGTGGCTAAAAGCCCAGCCCAGAATTGTATCCAAATTCTCACTCTTCCATTTTCTAACTGTGTGAACTCAGGCAAGGGCCTCTGAGTCTCTGCAACAATGTTGGGGGGCACATAGTAATCTAATTACATAGGGCTGTTGGGATGATTCCCAACAGAGGGGTGTGGCTGCTGAGCTAAGAACTTTGCATGTATTCCAACTGATTTAAGTCTTAAGCATGGCCTTATGGGTAAGTACTATTATTATTCCCATTTTGCAGGAAAAGAAACGGAGGCCCAGAGAGGCTGCCTGAGATCACCCAGTTTTGAAACATGAGATTTGAACCCAGGCAGTCAAAGACATGGCCTTAGCCATTTCTCTCTCCTGCCACTTAAAGAAGTTTGGAGAAGGGTGCTGGAATGGTGGATTCCTGGAAATGCTTGCTAGCCTCAGTTTTCCAGCCCACAAAATGGGAGTTCAAATGGTACCACCAGCCGAGGTGTTGGAGGATCTATGAGGCACCTTGCACCTGGGGCGCTGAGGATGGGTTGGCACACCTGAGTGCTCCATGTAGACGGGGAGCAGATGAGGAGGGGCAGGGCAAGCTGGCAAGTGGGTAGTCTGAGGAGGGAGGTTGGCTCTTCTTCCCAGCCCTGTGACCTCAGGCATGGGCTTTCCCCAGTCTGAGCCTTATCTCATCATCTGTCAACTGGGAATCATAAGAGTGCTGAGGGTGTAGCAAGGAGTCCAAGAACCAAAGCAGGTGAAACCACTTGGCCTGGGTCCCAGCCAGCGAAGAGAAAAATCTGAGCTGATATTAATACTCTCCATCCCATCTGTGCATGGGATTTAGGAGTCAGGACTGTGGAGTGCAGGAGTTTGCAAACCGTTTTGACCGAAGGTAAGAGATACTATATCATCATTCAATGCATATAACACTGAAACAAAAGTTTCATGAAATCATACTTCACCTACACTTTCGTCTATACTCTGTTTACACGATGTGCACAGACTCCCATCTATTCTTTTCTATTGAAAAATGTTGGTTGATTTCACAGTCCCCTAACCAGTTGTGACCAACAGTATGAAAAACCCCAGCATGGCGGTTTGGGGTGCAATCCTGGAGTCGTTGGAGAGTTTTACACGGGAGTGGCATGGGCATCAAAGGGGCAATGGAGGGGTTGCCAGCCTGGGGGCTAGGATGGAGCCAGACTCCGGGGAGGAGGAGCTCTTTGCCTGGACCCTAGCAGGGGCAAGAGAGATGGAGAGATGTGATCAGAAGCCAACACATGAAGAGTTAACACAGTGTTTTGAACACAATGTATGGTGGTTACGAGCATCAGCCTTGAAGACAGATCCTCACTCATCCATTTGACAAAAGTATTTATTGAGCATGTGTTACGTGTTGGGTACCGTTTTGGCACTGGAGATATAGCAGTGAAGAAAATAGACACAAATTCCTGACCTCATGAGCTCACATTCTGGGGAAAAAGACAATCAACATGCAAAAGAAGTTAAAAAAATATATATAGTATGTTAGATGATAAAGACTGTGGAGAAAAACATATCAGGGAAGGGGGAAGAGGGGTTGGGGTACAAGGGGGTGAGAGTAGGGCTTTGGGTTAAAATATAATAGACAGGGGAGGCCTCACTGAGGAGGTGGCATTTGAGCAGAGACCTGAAGGAGGAGGTGAGGGAGTGGGCCATATGGGTCTCTGGGGGAAGAGGGGCCCAGGCAGAGAAAAGAGCAGGTGCAAAGGCCCTGAGGCAGGAGTGCACCTGGTATGTTGGAGGAAGAAAGAGGAGCCCAGGGAAGCTAGAGCCAAGTGCGGGAGGGGAGAGTGGGAGGAATGAGGCCAGTTAGGCAGGGAGTAGACAGTGTGGGGCCTTGAGGGCCACTGTAAAGGCTTAGCTTTGATTTGGAGTGAGATGACAACCATGGGAGAGGTTTGAGCAGAGGAGAGACGTAAGTTGACATAGACTTTATTACAGATCCTTCTGGTTGCGTATGAAAAACATGGTGTGTGGGGGGGTGGGGGGTAGAAGGAACCCAATGAGCAGGTGATTGTGACCATCCAGGTGAGAGGAGCTGGTGGCTGGCTGGACCAGGGTGATAGGTAGCCGTGCAGGTGGGGGGACATCACTGGAGTCCTGGTGCTCCTACGTGGCTTTGGGCAAATCATTTCAGCTCTTCAGAGCCTCAATCTCCCCATTTACAAATGGGGGCTGATAATAAAGCACCCACCTCTCAAGGCTCCTGTCTGGTCTCAGTGTGATAGAGCATGGACAGCCCTTGGCACAGAATGTGTGCTCGAGAAATACTGCCCGCTGTTGTCACTGATATTACGCCCCCCCTTCCCAGACCAGAGAAATTCTGTGTCCCGTCCAAGGGGGCTTCGGGAAGGAGGATTAAAAAGAAGCAGTTGGTCCTTGAATAATGATTGGGTATTTATCTGATCCTGAGAGTATTTGAGTCAGAGAATCTTGGACCCAAAATACTTGCCCCGAGGGGGCCTTTAGGGGTCTTTTATTCCTACCAGGCTCTTTGTAGGATGGAGAAATGGAGGTCCAGAGAACAGTTTTATCCTGCCCAGGAGCCCACAGTGAGTTGGGGGCTGAGCCAGGGCTAGAATCCATCCTCGTGGCCTGTCTCCCAGGCCTGTGTTCCCAGTCCTGGCTGCCTCCTTGGTGATTATGGCATCTGACCGAGTCCCCTCCCCCGCCAAGCCTCAACATCTTCCTATGACTTCCGACTGCCTCCGGGATAAATTCCAAACTCTCCCTGTCGCTCGGGCCAAAAACCTTGCATTTGCCCTTGACACCCCCTCTTTCCCTCACACCTACATCCAATCCATCAGCAAACCTTTCCTGCCGCACCCTTCGATTCTCAATCTGACCCTGTCTCGCCCACCCCATTTGTCAACGCCACTGAGGTGCAGGCCCCCAGTGGCTCCCCATTGGACCCTCTCACAGGAGCCTCTTCCTGGGCTCCCCGCTTTTACTCCTTGCCCCCTTTCCACGGCAACCAGAGCCAGCCTTTTAAAAGGCAAGTCAGATCATACACTGGGTTGTATCCAAGAGAAAGAAAAATGGGCTTTCCGTAAGAACATCCAGGAGCAATATAGATTTCTTGCCTTAGGTTCGTGGGCGAAGAAGGGGCTTTCCGTGTTGTCTCTCTCAAGGGTGTGGGTTTACAAATATTAGGGAGGGTGGATGCCAGGCAGGCTCAGTTGCTAAAGCACGTGACTCTTGATCTCGGGGTCGTGAGTTCAAATCCCACATTGGCATTAAAAAAAAAAAGTACAGGAGACAAAGGCAAAGGGAAGTCGAGTTCCTTGGGGTTGAGTTGGGATTTGAACCCTGGCAGCCTGGCTGCAGAGTGACCCTCTTAACTTTACCAGCCTGCCTCTGTTTCTCACTAGCGCCTCTTCTCTGACCAAGTTTCTCCAAGGTACATGCGCCCCCTCCACACACACCCCCCACCCCGCCATCCTCCGCTCCCGGGAGTCTCGATGCTTCCTACCTTGGAACCACAAGCACAAGGACTTGAGCCGATTCTATGCAATCATCTTTGGTTGAATTTAATTTTAGAAATCTCCCCCTTTCATCTGCCCCCCTCCCATAGGCATCCACTCTAGCATGCTTAATTTTTGGCCTCCATCCTTCTTCTGTTCTTTTATTAAGATTCATGTGTATCCTTACAGTTAGTTTCTTTGTGTGTGTTTTAAATTTGCAACAACGTCACTGGGCCATAAACCTCATTATCTTTCTTTCATTGTGCTTTTTGAGAGCTCTCTGTATGGCTATGCTTATTTCTAGCTCAGGGTGAGTGAGTCTTGAGAGGATTCTGAGAGGCTGCCTGGGTTTAAGTAACCCACACTAGCTGAATGTCCTTGGGCAAGTTTCTTAACTTCTCTGTGTAGAATGGCAGGTTGTCAAATAATGGCACTTTTGGGGGCATCTGGGTAGTTCAGTTGGTTAGACATCCGACTCTTGATTTTGGTTCAGGTCATGATCTCAGGGTCATGGGATCGAGCCCCATGTCGGGCTCACGGGCTGGGCGTGGAGCTTGCTTAAGATTCTCCCCCTCTTAAAAAAAATAAATATATAAATATATAAAAATGGCACTTTTCTCATAGGATCATTGCCAGCTGGCGTCTTAAAGCATTTAGCACCAGGCATTTACTAAGCACTGCATTGACGTCTGCATCTTTCTCTTCTCTCTGGTTGTGGGGTATCCCACCACATAGTCCACATTCTGCTTCTCAAGCCCTAATGATGGACATCAAATTCCCTCCAATTCTTTGCCTCTAACTGCACTCAATTCACATCCTCATACATACTCCATGTATAGGCCTGTTGGAGAGTGGAGAAATTGGGTTGTCAGGCATCCTCATCTTTAATTTCTCCGAGTATTACAGATTGCTCTCCAGCAAGGATGCACCTATTTATACTCCTGCCATCCATGCCAGATGACCCATTCTTTCATATACTTCCCCAGAACTCTGTGTTCCAAGACCACCTAATTTTGGCCAATCTAGTGGATGTGAAAATGTTGCTTTATGTACTGATGTAGATCAGTTTAGCTTCTCTGGGCTGCTTTATTCTTCATTTCTACCCAGAATTGTTACAAGCTCTGTGTGTGTATGTGTGTGTGTGTGCATGTGTAAGGCTTTGAATACTAACCCTTTAATACTTTAGTTCCTGTCACAGTAGAAAAGGGATCATAATAGTACCTCTCACTTGTTGTTAAAGAGACTGTTAAAGGGATTCAATGATATGATAATGGCCATGGTTATTTTGTATTTCCCTCCATGGCAGGTGCTATGCTAGGAGCTTTACATGTATTAACCTATTCATTCCTCACAAAAAACACTATGAGGCACATCTGCTGTTATCATCCCCATTTTACAGATGAGAAAACTGAGACACTTCTCCGTGAAGCAGAGCTAGAATTCAAACCCAGGCAGACAGGCTCCTTAACCAACTCACTGCCTCTCACTGAGACATACAGAAAAACACCTATGGCTTAATGACTGCTCTATATTAATCAGCTGTAATAACCAGACAGGACAATCCAGGGGGGCTTGGGGTACGTTTGCTGATGGCCTCAGTAAATCTGATCATGGGTTTATCTATTGGGAAATTTTATAAGCATAATAATTATAGCACCTCACCTTTTAAAAAAATCACGTTAGGGGCTCCTGCATGGCTCAGTTGGTTAAGTATCTGTCTGGCTCAGGTCATGATCTCAGGGCTCTGGGATCAAGTCCCACATGGAGCTCCCTGCTCAGTGGGGAGCCTGCTTCTCCCTCTCCCTCTGCTGCTCCCCCTGCTTGTGCTCTCTCTCTCTCTCTCTCAATCTCTCTCTGTCAAATAAATAAATAAAATATTTCAAAAATTTTTAAAAAATCGGGGCGCCTGGGCAGCTCAGTTGTTAAGTGTCTGCTTTTGGCTCAGGTCATGATCCCAGGGTCCTGGGATCGAGCCCCGCATCGGTCTCCCTGCTCCGCGGGAAGCCTGCTTCTCCCTCTCCCACTCCCCCTGCTTGTGTTCCCTCTCTTGCTGTGTCTCTCTCTGTCAAATAAATAAATAAAATCTTAAAAAAAAATTTTTTTTTAAATCGTGTTAAGGTGTGGGAAACCTGGACCCACCTGGGCCTCTTTTTCCCTATCTGTAAATGGATAGGACTGGATAAGACCCCGGTCCCTATCTTTTTCATAGCCCCTCTATTTCCCAAATCAAAGCATTTGCAGCCATTACAGTTGTCCTCCTTTCTAGCACTCCCTGGGCACCGGGTCCTGTTCCCAGCTTTTATGTGAATGAGACTGGTGGGCAATTCTCACCCAGCTTTCTGCCTACTCTGTGCCTGCACCAGCTGAATGTGGCTGGACACAAACACATGCTACGTGATCACTCACCTGGGGACCTCCTGGAAGCCTTCCTCATGTCCATTCACTCTCCCACGCTCCTGGAATAACTACACACCTTCTCCTCCCCCTTGAAACTCTAGCTCCACCCCTCTCATCATTCTCACCCTTGACCCTGATCCATTCTCAGGGAGAGAATAGAAGCCATCAGAAGGTTCCCGGGGCATCTACCTCCTACCTGCATCTGAGACCCTGTTCTCTGCCTTCCCTCCTGTTAGATAAGGAAACACTCTGAGTGGGCACTAGATCCCATCCTCTCTTGTCTACTCAGGGACATAAATCAAGCAATTCTCCCTTCTCTCTCCTGCACCATCCATCATCCTCTCTCTTCTGGATCGTTCTCATTGGCATAAAACTCATTTTAATACAAATATGCTTTATTAACCTCATCTAGCTAAAGCTCCAGTGTTTTGCTGCTCTTTATGGTTTTACAGCAAAACCCTAAAAAAAAAGAGAGAGAGAGAGAGATCTGCACTAATGTCTCCTGTTCCTTTCCTCAATCCTTCTTGAATCACCCAACCAGGGTTTGGCTTCACCACTTGGCCAAATCAACTCTTGAGGTTACTGGTGACCTCCAAGTGGCTCAATCCAACAGTCCAGTGACCAGCCCTCATGTCACTTGAGCCTTCCCGATGATAGTCACACCCTCTTCCTAGGTTTATTTTCTTCCCTTGGCTCCCAAGACCCTCCACACTCATTATTTCCCTCCTATCTCAGTGGCTGCTCCTTGTCTGTGGTTTCTTTGTGAGCTGAGGGTGGGGAGGAAGAGGGAGAGGAAGAAGGAGACAGAGAATGCCAAGTAGGGTTCACACCCAGCACAGAGCCCTATATGGGGCTCGATCTCACCACCTGGAGATCATGACCTGAGCCGAAATCAAGAGTCAGATACCTAACTGACTGAGCCACCCAGGCGCCCTGTCTTTAAACATTGGGGCTCAGCACTTGGTCTTCTTCTCTTGGCCTCCCAAATTCATATATCTCTCTAGGCTGGACCTTACCCCAGAATTCAGACTCATATTCACTTAGCCTCTCAACACTTCCACTTGGAAGTCTGTTAGGTACTTCATCATGTCCAAAACCAAACTCCTGATCCCTGCTTCTCCCTGCCCCCCACCTGCTATTCATCTAATCTCAATAAATGGAAACTTCATCTTCACAGCTCCTCAGATCAAAAAGCCTCGCAATCATTTTGACTCGTTTCTTTATCTCCCTCCCGACACCCAATCCATCAGCGAATTCTGTCAGCTCTACCTCCAGAACATGCAGATTCTAACTACGTCTCACCACCTCCACTGCTAACCACCCTCATAAAAGCCGCCATCATCTCTCATTTGAATGATTTTTTTTAATCTTTTGCTTAAAATATTAACCATTTTAAAGGGCACAAGCCAGAGGCATCTAGTACATTCACAGTGTTGTGAAAGCATTATCTCCATTTAGTTCCAAAACACTTTCATCATCCCCAAAGGAGACCTCACTCCCATTAAACAGTGACCCCCCACCCCCAGTCCCTGGCACCACTAATCTGCTTTCCGTCTCTACGGATTTGCCTCCTCTGGACATTTCATATGAATAGACTCATGCAATGTGTGACCTTTGTGTCTGGCTTCTTTCACTCAGCATGTTTTCAAGCTTCCTCCACGTTGTAGCATGGACCAATACTCCATTCCTTTTTATGGCTGAATAATATTCCATGGCATGGATATACCATACCTTGTCTATCCACTCATCTATGGATAGAAGACATTTGAGTTGTTGCCACCTTTTGGCTATTACAAATGGTACTGCTGTGAATATTCATGTACAAATATTTGTCTGAACACCAGTGTTAATACTCTTAGGTCAATGCCTAGGAGTGGAATTGCTGGGTCATACGGTAACCCGATGTTTAACTTTTTGAGGAACCGCCAAAATGTTTCCCACAGGTGGCACTATTTTATTTCATTTGAATTATTTTAATAGCTGATTCTTTTAAAAAAATATTTATTGATTTATTTGAGAGAGTGCGAGAGAGATGGGGGGGAGGGGCAGAGGGAGAGAGAAATTCGGGCAGACTCCATACTGAGAACGTAGCCCAATGCGGGGCTCGATCTCACAACCCATGAGATCATGACCTGAGCCGAAACCAAGAGCTGGAAGCTCAGCTGACTGTGCCACTTGGTGCCCCTTAACAGCCTATTCTTAACACAGCCACCAGCATCATCACTTATGACATGAATAAAAGTGTCCCTGCTGCCCTCAACCTTCAATGGGTCCCATCTCAGAGCAAAACCCAGAGACCTCACAACGGCTTACAACATCCTGCATGACTTGGCCTCTAGCTCCCTCCCAGGTGTCTTATTCCACACTCCCACTCACTCAGTATTGATTTCCTCCCTGGTTTTTGTTTTTGTTTTTTTAAGTAAACTCTACCCCCAACACTGGGCTCGAACTCACCACCCCAAGATCAAGAGCCACGTGTTCTACCAACTAAGCCAGCCAGGTGCCCCTCCTCACTGTTCTTTTTTTTTTTTTTTTTTTTTTTAAGATTTTATTTATTTGACAGAGAAAGAGAGTGAGAGAGGGAACACAAGCAGGGGGAGTGGGAGAGGGAGAAGCAGGCTTCCCGCTGAGCAGCGAGCCCGATGATGTGATGCAGGGGCTCCATCCCAGGATCCTAGGATCATGACCTGAGCGGAAAGCAGACGCCCAATGACTGAGCCACCCAGGCGCCCCCTCACTGTTCTTTAAATGCATCAGGCAGGCTCCCACCTCCGGGCTTTTGCACTCATTGTTTGTTTTTCCTGGAATGTTCTAGCCCTGTACCCGCAAGGGTGGTTCTTTCACTTTCTTCTGGTCTCTCTTCTAAGTCACCTTGTCTGAGATACCTCTGACCATCCTGTCCCCTTTACTCTGTTTTATTTTCTCCGTAGCACTTATCACAATCTGACAGATATACATTTGTTTGTTTATAATTTAATTCTTTCCCTTTCATGAGGCACTGACTTTTTCTCTTTGTTCACTGATGTACCTACCCCTAGCACCCAGAAAAGTGCCTGGAGTATAGCAGATGCTCAGTAAACGCTTGATGAATGAAGGAATGACTTGAACTCCATTTATGGATGAAGAAAGCAAAGCTCGGGGAAGAGGCATGACTTATGGGAGCTTCCACAGCTGGTAAGAGGATGCTTTGGGATTCCTTTTTTTTCCCCTCCCCAATGTGTCTTGGATTCTAATCCTAGCCTCTCGGACTGCAAAGCCCAAGTTCTTAACTGCACTGTTTTGTGAACTTTATATCTGGGCCTCCTTAACAACCCTAAATGTTAGTCTTTTTAGCAATACTCAATTTACAAGTGGGAAAACTCTTATCTAGAGAGGGAAGGGGGCCCCACAACCAGTTGGTGGCAATGGCAGGACTGGCCCTTAAGCTTCAGGGCAAGATTTTTGGCATTAGCCTCTGGCACACAATGGACACTCAAGTGCATGATGACTGGTGTTCAGGATGGGTTTATAGTCAAGCCCATGCCAGCTTCAGGACCTTGATTTGCAAAGGTCCTTTAATGCGTTCCTAAGGTCTGAGGTCTTCATAACATTTGCAAAAGGAGGATATTTAAAACGCCATTGGTGAAGACTACTGTCTTTTTGCAATTCTACTCCCCCCTGTTGTACTTCTTTTACCGTGGGTGGTGCTAGAGTAGCCTCAGGCATTTGTGGGATCTAGCGGAGAGGAAGGTGAGTTGAGGATACATTTAGGTTGGGTTTCATGGGATATGGTGATGTGGTTCATAGCCGCTTTCAGATATACTTGAATTACCTAACTAGCAGTCTTGGTTTAGGAATGGCTTCCAGGAATGCTCCTATTGTTGGAGGTGCTAACTCACGAGGTACAAGGCCCCATAGTCTATTGTGGCATGACCCTATGCTCTAGTGACTCACTCCACAAGCACTTGTGCAATGGAGGTGAGTCAGTAATTAAAAGGATTGAGCGAGGGGCGCCTTGGTGGCTCAGTGGGTTAAGTGTCTGTCTTTGGCTCAGGTCATGATCCCAGGGTCCTAGGATCGAGCCCCGCATTGGTCTCCCTGCCCAGCAGGGGAGTCTGCTTCTCCCTCTGCCTGCACCCTCCATCCCCAGTCATTCTCTCTCTCTCAAATAAATAAAATCTTAAAAAAAAAAAAAAAAAGACTGAACCAGAAGCTAGTCCATGAAAGCATTTTCCAAAACATAGCTAACATGAATTAAACTTTGTGAAAGTTTTCACAAATTTCCAAAATGTTTCGATGACATCACCCATACTGACTTGTGAAGGTGAAACTTTTTCTAAACTATAAGGACTAAGAGAAAGTTCCATCAAGCGTACTAGAGGGAAGATAATTTACTTTTCTCTTCTCTCTGCAGATTTGGATATTATGAAATAAGTATTTGCAGCCAACAAAGTAGGTGACTACCACAGAGGTGTGTCAGGCAGTAAACTAATAAAAACATTACGTTATCTTTGGGGATTTTGCAATGTTTGTGGTATTTGTCAGCCCTTCTAAATATGTAATTTGTTATTATTTCATATTCTAAATTTTCACGTTCATACCCAATTTTTAAAAAAATATATTTTATTTATTTTTTAGAGAGAGAGCGAGCACAAGTAGGGATAAAGGCAGAGGGAGAAGCAGACTCCCCGCTGATCAGGGAGCCTGATGCGGGGCTCGACCCCAAGATACTGGGATCATGACCTGAGCTGAAGGCATACGCTTAACCGACTGAGCCACCCAGGCGCCCCTCATACCCAATTTTGTTAGTAATTTTGTATTTCTTTTAGGGAACTCTCCCCTCCCATACTCCCCCACCAAACTCTGTAAATTCTATCAGCCCTGTTGATGACTCATTGGCTCAAAATAGGAATACGTTCCCAAGCTGTGTGATCCCCGGGCAGTGGCTGTACCTCTCTGAGATTGTTTCCTTAATAGCAAATTGGGGATCATAGTAGCCCCTACACCGCAGGGTTGTTGTTAAGTTTAAATAAGCCAAGGCCTGCAAAGCGCTTAATGCTGGTTTGGAACGCACTGAGCAACGATAAACCTCTGCCCCTCTTTACGCTTAGAACTTCCCCGCAGCTTCCGGACCCGCGGCGGCCAAGACCTTCCTGTGCGCATGTGCCGCCGACTCTCTTTCAGCCCGCCCCCCCTCGTGGGCGCGTCTAGTCCGCTGCAGGGGGTGATGGGCGGAGTCAAGGGGCTACTTCCAGGATTTCCTCCCCCTCCGAGGAACAACCCGCTTTGCATGACTGGCAGTAGGGATTAGCCAGTCATGATTGGAGAGAAGACCGACGACCAGGCCCATGTAGGAATCTCTCATCCGAGTTGGCCAATTGCAAGCTTTGGAAGGCGGGTTCGTCTCTGAGGCGGGACACGGAGTGACGGGCGTCTGTTTTGACTAATGAGAACTTGTCTGCGAGTAAGCCAGGGCCAGTCAGAAGCGAGAAGGCCGGATCCTGGGGCGGGGCTGGAGCTTCGGCAGTTGAACTGCTCGCGAGGAGGGGTGCCTGTGGAGAAGGTGAGAGGCGGCGGGAGTGGCGGGTGCGCGGGCCAGGGTGGGGATCCTGGGGGGAGGGGATGCTCTGGGGGAGGGTGGGCTGCGGCGGGCAGCTGACCGGGCAGTGTAGGAATCGGGAGGGGTGACCTTTAACACGGGTAGGCACTTTGACGTGGGTTTGTGAGGCAGAGGGCAGTATCTGAGTCGGGGGTGGGGGGAGATGTTTTGTATCTTGCAGGAGGGTCTTTAATGGGGGAAAGTGTGTAAAGCTGGAGACAGCAGGCGGTAAAATACAGAAATTCCCCTGTAATATGGCCTTGTGATTTAATGGGAGGTTTTGAGGCGAGGGGTTATTGTAGCGCGGTGTGGAGGAGCGGAGGTCCTTGGGATGAGTTACAAGCTTTGATGTGGGTGGAGGGCAGGTGAAGCACTACGGAGGGAGAGAATGAGTGAGGACTTCGAGGATGGAGGTGTGCTTTAGGGAGGTGTGAAGCCACATGATACATGCAGCGTTTACTCAGGGCTTACTATGTGCCAAGTTTTGTATGAGTTACTCTTAAACTTCCTAACACCCCTCCCGGTGGTTAAGACTGTGGGCTCTGGAGTTGGGTTGCCTGAGCTTAAATGCTGGCTTTGCCACTGGCCCTGCCACTGAACGTCAGGGTGGCTTTGGGCAAATTCTTTAACCCTCTGTGCCTCAGCTTTTAGCATCTTAGAATGACCTCATCTCTTCTCTGTCTGTACCACTCACCTAGTCTCTTGGCTTCACATGCTCTTTATATAATGATAACTCCCAAGTGCCGGCCTGCAGTCTGGATCTCTCTGAACTCCAGACTCATTTGTCCAATGGCTGACTCTTCTCTACTTGGAAGTCAAACTGACATCCATGCTTTAAAAACTTGTCCCTAACCAAACTTGTAGTTTCCCCCTTCCAAACCCAGCTGATGGCAGTTCTATTCTTCCAGGTACTCAAGACAAAAATCCTGGAGTTGTCCTTGACTCTCCCTTTTCCTTTTCCTGCATACCATCCGCCAATCAGCAAATCTTATGGGTCTATCTTCAGAACACTTCCAGAATCCAGCTGTATCTCACCACCTCCCTTGCTGCTCTGATTCATGCCATCACTTGCCCTTACCTGGTCTGTTGCAGTGGCCTCCTCGCTGGCCTCTGCCCTGGACCCCACAGTTGGGGGTTCCTGTTGAAACAAAAGTCAGATCATGTTACTCCCTGGTCCAGGCACTCCCGTGGCTCCCACCTCACACAGTCTAAGTCCTTGCCAAGCTCATAGTGCTCCATCTTATCCAGTTCTCCCTCCAGCCTGCCCTCAACTCCTGCCATTCTCCCCTGTTGACACACCCTGGCTTCCTTGTTCTTCAGACATAGCAAATACATTCCCACCTGGGGAGTGTCATTGCTGTGCCCTCCGTCTGGATCATGTTCCCTCTAGAAGTCTACATGGCTTCTCCCTGACTTCCTTAAGTCTCTGTTTAAATGTCAAATCTACAGACAGGCCCTCTCTGACCACCCAAGCTAAAATAGCTCCTGTTATTTCCCGGCGCCTCACCACCTGGTTTTGCTTTTCTTCAGTAACACTTACCAGTACCCAACATATATTAGGGTTTGTTTATATCCCCTGGCTTCTTAGACTCCCACCCCCCACTAGAGTGTTGACTCCATGAGAATATAGAGCTTAGCACCTAGAAGGACCCATAGATGCTTAAAAAGTGTTACTTGTATTACACTGTCAACATCACCATTTCTGGGCGGGGGGCGGGGGGAGGCTCCCTGTAGTATAGGGCAGGGTTGTTGAGCTGGGAGAGTCTTGGGTGGGGTGGTGGGGTCAAGATGGGGTAATAAACTGGGCAGGTAATAAACTGGGAGGAAACAGAAGGGTATCCAGGGGCAGAAGCTCTCAGATCTCAGAGCTGGGAGAGCTTGGAGGAAATGCAGATTCCTGGGCCCACTCCCAGAGGTTCTGCTTCTGTAGATTTGGGATTATGCCCAAGATCCTGCATTTTTTTAAGTCAAGCACCCGTGTTCATGCTGAAGGTCTGCAGTCCTCTCGAAGAAACAGACCAGTTCGGAGCTTGGACTGGAGCTCTCTCATCATTAAACTACCCCTCTGGGGCTGCCCCTCTGCCAAGCCGTGCCAGGGACACTGGTGATTGAAACAGCTCTTTACCTAGCCTGGGAGTCAGGGAGGGCTTCCTGTGGGAATGGACATTGGAGTTGGGACCTGATGACAAAGCAGTGAGCTGAGGGGAGAGGACCTTGGCTGTATCTCCAGTGCCTAGAACCCCATTTCCTGGCATCTCGCATAAATTCACAAGTAGTCCCTGATCTGTGCCAGGCCCAGGGTGCTGAAGATACAAGAATGATCAAAATGGCTCTGCCCTCTTGGGCTTCTGGTCTGTCAACTAATCATCAGCTAGTTGCACAGATGGTAAACAGCTGACCAGGTGCCAGGCACTGTTTGAAACTCCTTACATGTATTAATTAATTTAATCCCCACAATCATCCTATGTGAGATGGGCGCTCTTATTATCCTCACTTTACTGGTGGGAAAAACCCAGAGAGGCTAAGCGCCTTGCCGTGGGTCACATTGTGGGTAAGTAGTGGAGCAGGAGATGAACCCAGGAGTCCCTTTCGCACAGTATGTGTCATGTTTAAGGTCCGAGGCCACACATAAGGACTGGTGCCTGGAGGGAAAGGAGCAGAGAGTAATGGGAGGAAACAGAAGGGTAGCTGGGTAATGGGAAGCCCCTCACTTCAGGATTCTAGGCATATCTCAGTTTCATCCTCTGTAAAATGGGGGATGGTTACAGCATCTACCAGAGAACAGAATTAAGGACAAGTCACTGGTTGATGGATGTGTGTAGTCCTGTTTGAGGGATAGTAGGGGGGAGGTTTGGATATTCCTGGGGGTGGGGGTGGGCTACAGGGTACACTATGGAGGGGCAGATCATGGGGAGTCCTTAAAGGTTTTTGTGTTTATATATTCCAGGGGGACAGTGTGGAAGGCTCTGGTCTATATTCTGGGGGAGTGCAGAGTGAAGGGAGGGGAATTCTAGCCAGCTAAAACTCACTCACATGGCGGGGAGGGATCACTCCGGCCAGGCCAGTGTGTGTATGTGAGGTGGGGGGTATACTGTATAGGAGAGGCCAGCTAGGTCATGGCCAGGCTGAAATATGGGGTGTTGGCGGGAGAGGGTGATGCAGACTGCGAAATAGCCATCAGGAGTAGGGGCTGACAGAAGTGGTGATTTACCCGTGTCCTGTGTGGGAGATGGTGATGTGGATTTGTTTTGGGGGAGCCCAGCGTGGAGGATTCTCAGCTTCCACCCTAGGGTGAGGGCTGCGAAGTCCGAAATATCCAGGGAGCGCTATTGGGAGGAGGAGGAGCCAGGGACCGTGATGTAACCCTGGAAACCGAGAGGGGAGTCACCTTAGTGAAAGATGAGAGGGAAAGGCCCCGGGGTCGGAAAGCTGAGTGTGCTTGTGTGTGTGTGCGTGCGCGCGTGCGTATGCGTACGTGTATGTGCGTGTGTGCTGAAGCCGTGATGTCACGAGGCCCGAGAAATGGGATCAGGTGTGTGGGCCAGAGTGGGGTGCTGGGGTGTGCACGCGGAGCTCGCAAGGTTGAAGGGCTGACGTCACGGGTTGGCGAGGGCGGGGCCTCTAATGCAGGGTCTAGAAGCTGAGACGCAGAGGAGCTAGGAGAGTCTTGGGACTGGAACGAAACCAGCAACCAGGATGGGCCACTGGTCACAGAGCAAGGATGGAGGATGCAGGTAGAAGGACAAGGGGGGGGGGGGGGGAAGGGGGGGGGGGGGGGGGGGCTGGGGGATCCCCGGAGGGGGGGGGGGGGGGCTGTCCTGGGAAGGCTCTGCAGGGAAGAGAGGTGGAAAATGTGGGGAGGGGGAGAGAGGGTTTACATAGAATTTGGGAGGGAACAGAATCCAGGTGAAATATGGGGATAATGTAAGACAGGCTGAGAATGGGGTAGATTCCCACTGTGGAGTAGAACCTTGGGCGAATATGCAGGCAGAATAATAGGAGGGAGCAAAATTCAGGTAGAATATGGGGGAAACCCCAGGAGAACATGGGGGCTGGTGTACAGAGAAGGGGAATGTGGCCCCCTGCCCCCAATCTGGGAGAGCCGAATGGCAGTAAGGGACTTGGGGAAGGGAGTGGAGAGGGCTGGTTTCGGGAACGTGGTAGAAGGGGTGAGGCGGGAATATGGAGGGAGGGAGGTTCTGCAGCGGGGAGGGGAAGGGAGTCCAGAATCTCTAGGCCCTCTGGGGAATGAGTGATGGGGAGCTGGCCGAGGTGTGGGGTTTATTTCATCAGCAAGTGTTGAGTGCTCACGACAAGCTGAGAAGAGGGGATGAGGGGAGGGGAGCGGGCGAAGTTTGTGGAGGTGTGGGAGGCAGTTGTGTGTAAGGGGACAATGGAATTCGGGGGGAATATTCAGAGGCTTAATATCTGGGGACTGAGATGGAGGCTAATGACATCAGGGCAGTTGGATACGGAAAGGCCCTGTGATTTAGTGAAGGGCTGCTATTCTCTGGAAGAGAATGGGGAGCTTATGCGGGGAAGTGGGCAAGGAGGAGAGCAGGGCAGGGTTGGTGGTGGAGATGGGGTGGGACGGGCCCCTTTAGTCCTCTCTCCTCCCTGGAGTTCGGTACCACGAGGGGGTTGGTGAATTGGGCAGTGAAGCTGTGCGGGTCCTCAGGCGTTCTGCAGGTACCTCCAACGCCTTGGTAACCAGAACGGCGCGACTGCTGATTGGCTCGCGGAGCTGGAGGGGGCGGGGTCAGAGGCGGTGTCTAGGATACCCAGTGGGGCGGGGCCAGCGCTGCCTGGCACCCACACTGAGGACCAGGGGATGCGAGATATGCTGAAACGTGTAGCTGTTTGTTTGCCTATAGGTCAGGGACTATTAACCCCACCTCTGAACCTACAGAGAATGTCAGAGTACCTAATTGTGAGAGTGGATTTTCAAGGGGAAGAGGTCTCTCGATTTCATCAGACACTTCCAAACACGAGAGACCCCTCTCCCAAATAAACTTAAGAGCTTGGGTCTAGAGACAGAGGAGCCTGCCAGAATGTCTGGGGGCTTTGGCGATTGTCCTTGGGTCTTTGAGAAAGGGGATGTGTGGATGGGCCTCAGGGTGGTATTCTGGAAGCCCCTGAAATTATTTGCAAAGGATTGTGGGCCTATTCATTTATCTGGGGAGGGTTCAGAGATCTCACTAGACTATCAAAGGTGCAAAGACTCTTAAAAGGTTAAAAACCACTGACCTTGAGTTTCAGGGCTCATCATTTTCTGGCCTCACAATATTATATTTTCTGATATCAGCCTTTAGGAGGACTTCTTGGGGAAAGTGTGAGGAGCAGAGGATGTGGCGGAGTGAAGGAGACCAGGCTTTGGA
This sequence comes from Mirounga leonina, assembly GCF_011800145.1. Taxonomy (NCBI): domain Eukaryota; kingdom Metazoa; phylum Chordata; class Mammalia; order Carnivora; family Phocidae; genus Mirounga; species Mirounga leonina. The sequence goes on from NW_023270718.1 coordinate 2,684,889, forward strand.
GGGGTCCCCATGATCTGGTTTAGGGCAGCCCTGGGTAGCTCTGTTTTGGGGGCAGCTGTGGGACTCCACTGAGTCTCAGTTTCCCCATCTGTACACTGGGAAGAAAAATGGGCTTGCCTTGTTTCTGTACTGCCTTTCAAGACACAACAACAAAGAAATCATGATAATGATAATGATAATAATGCCAGTATGTATATGAGTGCTTGCTGTGTGTCAGGCATTGCTCAATTTGTTCAAGGATTTTAACGTGATTAACTCATTGAATCCTTACACCAATCCAAGGAGATGAGCACTGTTACCCTTCTATGGGCTTACAGAGACCTGCATGAGCATCATCTGGCCCATTATATCTCATCTAGGTCCCTCCCTTATGCTGACCTTGCTGTTCTTAGAACAAATCAGGAACATCCCACCTTGGAGCTCTCGCTTGGGTGTTCCCTTTGTCTGGATACTCTTCCTCCAGATATTCACCCATCTCCTTACCCCTCTCTAGGCCTCTCCTGAGAGAGGCCTTCCCTGGCTACCTTAGCTGAAAGAGCAACCCCTGCCCCCAGCATCTCCTTTTTCCACTACTTCACTTTTTTTTTTTTAAGATTTTATTTATTTATTTGACAGAGCGAGACACAGCGAGAGAGGAACACAAGCAGGGGGAGTGGGAGAGGGAGAAGCAGGCTTCCCGTGGAGCAAGGAGCCCGATGCGGGGCTCGATCCCAGGACCCTGGGATCATGACCTGAGCTGAAGGCAGACGCTTAACGACTGAGCCACCCAGGCGCCCCTACTTCCCTTTTTTTTTGACATTTTATACCTCTGACTTTTGCCGCCCTCTTGAGAGTAGGGGCATAATCTGGTTTCTCATCATATCCCCAGCACCCAGGATGGCATGTGCTTTAAAGATAAGGAATCTGGCTCCAAGAGAGGTTAAGTAACTTGCCTGTGTATGTGCACATAGCTAAAGCTAGATATGAACTCGGGCGACCCGGGGCTCTCATTCTGAATCATCCCCTAAAATCCAGGCTGAAGGCAGAGATCTGCTCCTCTCTTCCACCTCATAGAACTAACAGCGAGTCGTAGCCCTATTGCCTAAGAGAAGGTACTTAGGCTTACAACAGGCCAATTAATAAAATAGATTATTAATTCATTGGACATGATTTAAGTGTATCATTGATAATACATAGTGCTGCTGTTCTCTCGACTTGGACCACTTTCCCTAGATAGCCATTTAGCATGCTCCCTGCCTTCCTTCAGTTCTCTGCCTGTAGGTTACCTCCTCAGGGAGGCCTGCCCTGACCCCCTACCTAAAATCTGCCCTGCCTGACCTCAGTACTCTCTGTCCCTCTATGCAGCTTGATTTTTCCCCACAAAAAATTTTTTTAAAAGACTTTATTTATTTATTTGACAGAGAGAGATACAGCGAGTGAGGGAACACAAACGGGGAGTGGGAGAGGGAGAAGCAGGCCTCCCACCGAGCAGGGAGCCTGATGCAGGGCTCGATCCCAGGACCCTGGGATCATGACCTGAGCCGAAGGCAGACGCCTAACCATCTGAGCCACCCCGGTGCCCCTCCACAAATGTTTGAATGAATGAATGAATAATTAATATATAATGAGTGTAAGGATTAATAAATTAATAATGGTATTAATCATGATTCTCTTGTCAGATATCATATATTCTGGTAGCCAGCATGTGTTGGGCATGGACACAGTTCAAAATGCTTTTATGTGTATTGTCCAATTTAATCCTCATGACAGCTCTGTGAGATAGATAACCACTATTATACCCATTTTCCAGATGAGGACATTGAGGCACAGAGAGGGAGTCTCTTTCCTAAGGTGCCAAAGCTGGTAAATGGTGGAGCCAGGATATGAATTCTGGCCTTCCTGCTTCCGAGCCTGGGCTCTCAGCCCCTCTGGGTCTCTGTCTCCTCCCTTTCTCCAGTGACACCGGCCATGGACCAGCCAGCTGGCCTGCAGGTGGACTACATCTTCCGGGGTGTGGAGCATGCTGTGCGGCTGGTGGTGTCTGGACAGGTGCTAGAGCTGGAAGTGGAGGACCGGATGACGGCTGATCAGTGGCGGGGCGAGTTCGATGCCAGCTGTGAGTGTGCCGGCCTGGGGTGGGTTCACCTGTCCTTCCCTGGGATCACCTTCTCCCTGAAGATGAGACCAGCTCGGAACCTGCCCATCTGCCTCTTCTACCTGACCAGAGACTCTCTGAGGTGGGGAGGGGGAGTGGAGGCCTCATCCCTCAGGCCAGAGGCACTGGAGTTGGGGAAAGTTGAAAAGCTTAGATGCATTGATCTTGGGCTGGGCAAGTGGTTAGACCCCAGGAAGGACTTTTCTCTCTACCCAGTCATTGAAGATCTGACTCATAAGACGGGGAACTTCAAACAGTTCAATATCTTCTGTAACATGCTGGAGTCGGCTCTCACCCAGGTAGGGGCCAGGGCTGGGGGACCAGGGGAGGTTTCTGTTTTCTGGATCCCTGGGGAGGTAGATGCCCATCTGATGAATGCAAGACCCTCTACTTTCTCTTTCCTTAAAGGGACAGGGCTATCTTTTTCTTTCCCAAATGTTAAGTGGTTTATTCTGATCCTAGTGATAGTTACTCTCATGTAGAAAATTCATGTCACAGAGAAATGTAAAGAAGAGAGTAAAAATCACTCTACTCCTAATACTCATTCCTGGTAATATTTTATTAATATTTTGGTGAAAATCACTCCAGTCATTTTTCCACTTCTTTGTTTACTTGTGAAAATGTGTGTGTGTGTATTTGCAGATATACAATTTTATATAGTTGGTATACTTCCCAAAGTATTCTTTAACCTGCTTTTAAAAAATTCAACAATATTTCATAAACATTTAGCCACATCAGTGCATATAGGTACTCATTTGTGTCATTTTTACTGAGTATCTACAGTGTGCCAGGTGCTGTGGTAAACAGTGGGATACAGCAGTGAACAAAAGAGACAAAATTCCTGTCCTTACGAAGCTGACATTCTAGTGGGAGAAACAAAAAATTGAAAAAATATATAATGTCAAGTAGTTAAAAGTATTAATAGAAAAAAAAATCAGGTTGGAAGTTAGAGTGCCAGGGATACTATTTAGACATCATTTTAAAACTACGAACTACATTATTCCTCTGATTATAGATAAAATTTGCACTCATAAAATTATGACAGTGTTACAGTGTGTGATTTAGAAAGTGACAGTCTCTTATAATCCCCTTTCTGTCCCCTACTTTAGACTGTTAACATTTTACTATGTGTAGGCAGTATAGCATAATGGCCAAGAGCATGAACTCTGAAGTCAGACTCATCACTGCTACTTACTAGCTGGGAGCCCTGGACCAGTTACTTCCCCTCCATGCCTTAGTTCTTTCTTCCTTTTTTCTTTTTTTTTTCTTTCTTTCTTTCTTTCTTTCTTTCTTTCTTTCTTTCTTTCTTTCTTTCTTTCTTTCTTTCTTTCTTTCAGAGAGAGGGAGAGAGAGAGAGAGTACGCACAAACAGGGGCAGGGGGGTGGGCAGAGGGAGAGAAAGAATCTTAAGCGGGCTCCACACTCAGTGCAGAGCCTAATGTGGGGCTCAATCTCTTGACCTTGAGATCATGACCTGAGTTGAAATCAAGAGTTGGATGCTTAACTGACTGAGCCGCTGGGTGCCCCATGCCTTAGTTTTCTTAACTGTAATGGGGGGATAACAGTAGTTCCTATTTCACAGTGTGGTGAAGATTAAATGAGTTCTATGTAAAAAGCTTAGAATAGTGTCTGGCTCATAAGTGCTTTACAGATATTGTCTTTTTATTATTGTCATCTACTTGTGAGTTTGTCTTCCTTGTTAGTGGTTGCTTAGTATTCCATTATACCCATGTGGCATGATTTGTTTAACCCAATGGTTCTCAAGTTTTTTGGTGTCATGACCTCTTATGCTCTTAAAAATTATTGAGTACATCAAAGAGCTTTTGTTTATGCAGATTTTATCTATCAATATTTGTTTGCCATATTATAGATTAAGTTGTTTTATAAATTAAAACAGAATAATTTAAAGATATTTATGAATTCACTTAAAAATCACTGTAATAAACCAGTTATATGTTAAATAACATTTTTATGAAAAATACATTTTCTAAAACAAAATAAAATAGTAGGAAATACAGCATTGTTTTACATTTTTGCAAATCTCTTTAATGTCTTGCTTAATAGAAAACTGCTGGATTCTTTTCTTTTTTTTAAAGATTTTTATTTATTTGACGGAGAGAGAGAGTACATACAAGCAGGGGGAGCCGCAGGGAGAGGGAGAGGGAGGAAGCAGGCAGGGAGCCTGATATGGGGCTCGTTCCCAGGACTCAGAGATTATGACCTGAGCCAAAAGCAGACACTTAACCGACTGAGCCACTCAGGTGCCCCCAAAACTTCTAGATTCTTTTTTTTTTTTTTAAGATTTTATTTATTTATTCATGAGAGACAGACAGAGAGAGAGAGAGAGAGAGAGAGGCAGAGGGAGAAGCAGGCTCCCAAGGAGCAGAGAGCCCGATGCGGGACTCGATCCCAGGACCCCGGGATCATGACCTGAGCCGAAGGCAGACGCTTAACCATCTGAGCCACCCAGGCGCCCAAAAACTTCTAGATTCTTATATGTGCTTCTGCATTCAGTCTTTTGTGATATGTTTTGGTTGAAATATATGCAGGAAAATCTCACTCACATAGATATGTGGTTGGAAAAGGAGTCCTTTAATCAGGAAATTGTACAGATCCTTCTTTGCTAAAATACTAAAAGTGGACAGGTGGTAATTTCTTAAAGATTTGTAGTGTGGAGTCCAAAAGCCTATCAATGAACTTTTCATATTACATTACATTAAAATCTATTGATGTATCTTGAACTTCACTTGGATCTTTTATCCATTTTATGATATCATGCATTGGTCATTTAGAAAATACAGTTCACTGAGTTACACAGATCTTCTGAATGTTGACACATTTCATTATACAATATCAGGAAGTCACATTTGTTAATATCCTCACTGATCTCACCAGGGAAGTCTTTCAACATCAAGAAGCTATCAAGCACACAGTGGTAGATCCAAGTTTTCCAAAATTCTAATTTTTGCTGTGAAGTTTGAATTTTACCATTGGCAACAAATACCGTTAGCTGTTTTTCTTGAAGTGACAGGCTGACTTTGTTCATTTTTGAGAAAATGCCTGCCAGACATCCAAGTCTGAATAACCATAGTTATGTCTGTCAGTCGTTCTTTCAAGTAAAAATAGAGTTCCATGAAAAAGTGTCTAATTTAGCCCCAGACTCGGATTACACAAGTGTTCTTCCTGAGACAACTGTCATACTTTGGAATGCCACAGAATGTGTGCTTCCTTTCTTGTCATAGAGTAGTAAAAAGCCATGTACTCAAGGATGGAGATTCAAAAAAATTAATAATTTTTACTGCTTCATCAAGAACATTCTAGGTTTGGGGTGCCTGGGTGGCTCAGTCGGTTAAGCGTCTGCATCTGCCTTCGGCACAGGTCATGATCCCAGGGTCCTGGGATTCAGCACCATGTCGGGCTCCCTGCTCAGTGGGGAGCCTGCTTCTCCCTCTCCCTCTGTCTGCCGCTCCCCCTGCTTGTGCGCGCTCTCTCTCTGTGTCAAATAAACAAACAAAATCTAAAAAAAAAAAAAAAAGAGGGAACATTCTAGGTTTGATCTCCTGTGTTAGGTTTGCTTGTTTCTTCTTCCTTCCCGGCCCCCCACTGAGACTGTGGCAACAGAGACTACAGTAGCTGCCAGTATGTTTGATGCCACTGGCTTGATTTGTGCTAATGGGCACCTTCACTTTTACCACCATTATTTTGCACCATTGGTATAAATGTCAGCACAGCAAAAAAAGGCATATGACATCTTAGTATGATTATGATAATTGTTTTGACCTCATGGACTCCCTGAAAGGGTCTCGGGGACCCCCAGGGGTCCTTTGGACAAGACTTGGAGAGCCACAGCACTAAGCTGCCCCCCCATGGTTGAGGGTTTACGTTCTTTCCAGTTTCTCCCTCTGGCGTCCTTGTGCCAGCCCCTAGGGCAGGGCCATCTTTTTTTTTTTTTTTTTTTTTTTAAGATTTTATTTATTTATTTGACAGAGAGAGACAGAGTGAGAGAGGGAACACAAGCAGGGGGAGGGGAGAGGGAGAAGCAGGCTTCCCGCTGAGCAGGGAGCCCGATGCGGGGCTCGATCCCAGGACCCTGGGATCATGACCTGAGCCGAAGGCAGACGCTTAATGACTGAGCCACCCAGGCACCCCTGGGCAGCGCCATCTTGATCACTGGCCTCAGTGTAGGAAAAGCCCAGCGAGTCCAAAGAATGGATGGGGCGTGGCCTGGGTAGGTGGGTTGTGTGCTCTGGGTATGGCCATGTCCAGTCTCCTGGCATTTCCTCCCATCCTTTTCCAACAGAGCAGTGAGTCGGTCACCCTTGACCTGCTGACCTACACAGATCTGGAGTCCCTGCGGAATCGCAAGATGGGGGGCCGCCCGGGCCCCTTGGCCTCGAGATCGGCCCAGCTCAACTCCAAGCGCTACCTGATCCTCATCTACTCTGTGGAGTTTGACAGGTGGGGATAAGGGACTGGCTCCAGGCTCAGGCTGGTGGGCAGGTGGGAGGGGATGTGGTTCAAACTCAGGAACTCCCTGAGGGCTGGGGTGAGGGGGGGTAGCGGGCGGGGGGTGGAGGTGGGGGTGGGGGTGTTGCCTTTGGAATCTTAAGTGTTGAGATTTGAATCATTTAGTATCATGCTGGGCTGTAAGTAGCAGAGTAACTATTACTAGTGCTTTAAACAAACAAGTTTATCACACAACAAAATGTCAAGGTGGGAGGCTACTACCCAGAAGTTTCATTAGGGACTCAGGCTCCTTCTGTTTTGTTTTGTTTCCTTTTGTCATCCCTAATGTGTTGGCTTTTGACCTCCATCCTTATCTCTTCATGGTCACAAAATGGCTGCTGGCCCTCCAGGCATTGCTTCTGTATCAAAGCAAGAGGAAGAGAACAGGGCTGTAGTGGCTAATGGCATCTACCGTTTTTATCAGGAAAACAAAAGTGTTCCTAGAAGATGCCCAACAGATTTCCTATATTTGGCCAGAAATGGTCTTATGGCTGTTTCCTTAATACTTGGCCACAAGCGGTCACATGCAGGGGATGCTAGGATAATGACAAGCTGGCTTTTTTTAGCCTGTTTAGTGGGAGGCAGCAAGGCAAAAAAGAGCTGGGAATGGCTCTTGGGTAACCAGGGATGGTATCTGCCCCATTTGATAATAGCACCTGGATTTTCTAGTGGGAAGTTGTCAGTCCCCTATGCATAGCAGCATCTGGTGGTGCAGTTAATCGAGGTGCCCTATCTTTCCTTAGCCAAGAGGTGAGACAGGTCAGGCCATTGAGAATCTATGCCTGTGGAATCTGAATTAGAACTTTGCTTGGTGGCAGGTAACATGATACCCATGTTACAAGTCAGTTCAGACTGCACCAGGCCTGTCAATGCAAGATGGCTAGATAAGGGAGTCTGAGGGATGGCCGGCTGGCCAAGGGGTAGGGGAGCAGGGAGCGGGCTTGAAGTTGCATTCGGAATGTACGCCTCTAGGAATGTGAGGTTTTGGAATTGGGGGTTTTCATACTCGAAGGCTCTGAGGGTCTGGTAGCTACCCTGGGGTGGATTCTTGGCCTCTGAGCTGCCACGGTTCTAATCCTCCTCAGGATTCACTACCCGCTGCCCCTCCCGTACCAGGGCAAGCCAGACCCTGTGGTCCTGCAGGGCATCATCCGCTCACTGAAGGAGGAGCTGGGCCGCCTTCGAGGGCTGGACGGCCAGGATGCTCGGGACACCCGGGAGACTGAGATCTGGCACCTGAGGGAGCAGTGAGTCTGGGAGGGGAAGGTGGCTGGGGCTGGGTGGGGGAGGCATCCTATTGGGCGCCGCAGGGCCCCGTGCTCAGCACTCCTGAGAGAATGGTGGTCCCTCATTCACCAAATATTTATTCTGAACCCCTCCTCTGTGCCTGCCTTGCGCTGGGTGGTGCTGGGGACAGCAACGACTGAGACAGTCCTGGCCCTGCCCTCCTGGGACTCCCAGTCCAGTGGGGGAACATAGCTCTGTATGCAGACAGCGACAGTTCACAGTGGGTGGAGCTTGGGAAGCCCGGAGGGGAGACTGGAGCCTGCCTGATAAGGGAGGGGTGTTGTAGGCAGAGGGAGCCGCATGCATAAAGACAGGATGGGAGGTAGGGCTCTATCTAGTGCCTCTTTTGTATTGACCCCCTCCTTGCCCTTCGCGTAGTGGCCCAGCCAGGGGGCAGGTGGATGTTGATCCCGTAACCACCTGAGTATAGCATTGCCCCAGAAATGGGGTTAGGCAGAAAAGGTGGTCTGTGCTATAGGAGGCTGCAGTAGGAACCTGATGGGGTCTTGGGGTAGGTCAGGTGAAGGGGGTGGGGAACAGTGTTCTAGGCAGAGTGAACAGCATGTGCAAAGGCTTTGTGTTTGGTCCGACGTGGTGAAAACAAGGGGACTAGAAGAGTAAAGTGAAGAAAGCAAAGGCTTTTTGGCACATTTCCGAGTACCTACTGCGTGCTATGCACTGTGGGGTGCTGAATCAGGGATTCCATCCCCATCTGGAGGAGGCCCCACCCATTGGGGAGCAAATAATATTTTTATTTGTTTTTATTTTTTATTTTTTTAAGTAGGCTCCACACTGGGGCCCAGCACAGGGCTTGAACTCATGACCCTGAGATTAAGACCTGAGCTGAGATCGAGAGTCAGACACTTCAACGACTGAGCCACCCAGGCGCCCCAATATTTTTAGTAATAACAATAATAATTATTACAGCAGCTAACATTTATTGAGCATTTCACTGTGTGCCAGGGATTCTGCTCAGTGCTTTATGACTTCATTCCTTTAATCCTTGCAAGGTGGGCATTGTTGTCCCCATTTTGCAGAGGAGGAACACTGAGGCCCAGAGAGGCTAGAGAATTTGCCCCAGGTCACACAGTGAGTAATATGGCCAGGCTAGACCTTGAATCCAAGCAGCCAGCACCAAGTATAGCATTGTTGTTTGTTTCCTTTAGCTGCTGAGCTCTGTTGGCAGCTGCTGGGCCCCTAGGCCAGGACTGAGTGTTGGGGCTGACAGGGAGGAGTGGGAGCTTATGGAGCTGGAGAGCCTTATGGGTCTTCCTGGAAGAGCTTGGCTGTGCATTGCTGGGAAGCAGGATAAGCTTTAGCCTCAGTTCATCCTCAGGACTCTCCGGTGTGTGGGGGTGTATGTGTTTCCCAGACTGGCCACAGCGTGGCGCCCTTTGCCCTTCAGAACCAACCAGAACTAGCGAGGGTGGCTTGAGATCCTATAGCTGGTCAGTGGCTTCTTATCTTTCTCTTCCCAACTTCCTCTTCCTAACTGGAGTGAGGGAATTTGGGAAGACTCCAGATTCATTCATTCATCCAGCCAACATTTTTCTGGTTCATACTGTGTCCCAGGCACACTGCCCGGCCCTAGTTAATGTTTCTTGAGCCCTTACTCAGTGCCAGACATGGTCCAAGCACTCTTCATAGATTCTTACAGCCTTATAGGTAGGTATTATTATTATTACCGTCCCACTTTGCAGAGATGTGAGGTCAAACTGCATAAGGTCACCCAGCTTGTAATAAGTGGAGTAGAGTCAGACACAGTCAGCCTGGCCACAGAGCTCAGGTCCCTCACAGTGACCAGACAGCTGGAGTGAAGATTCAGACAGAAAACAGATAATCACACTGATAAGTGCCAGCTCTAGGAAGGAAATGTACAGGGAGCCACGAGAGCAGAGAAGAGAGGGACGTGACCTAACCTCGCTGGGGGCAGGGGATGTGATGTTTGAAGGGTGAGAGAAAGTGTTCCAGGAGAAGGGACTTGGATCTGCAAAGAGAAGCTTGGCTGGGGAGGAAGGTGGGGGGAGAGGAAGGGAAGGGGGAAGTCAGCTAGATGGGGCTGAATGGGAAGCTCCCTGGAGAATATAGGGGAGCCACAGATTTTAAGAAGCGTTTTATTAGGAAAAATTCCAAGAACACACAAAAGTAGACAATAGTATCATGCCCATGTACTTGTGCCCCTGATTCAATGGTTACCTACATTTTGCCCATCTTGTTTGATCTACACACTCCCCTCTGCCTGAGAAGCAAATCCCAGACATATCCCCTCTTAAATACTTCATTCTATCTCCATGGTTAATGTATTCCCCTGTCCCTGTATTTCCTGTGAAGTAGTTGTTAAACCTATAGGCTGGTCAGATTTAGGTTTCTGGCAAGACACCTTCCTCGGTGGTGCTTTGTGCTTGCTCACTGTCAGGTGGTGTTGGGGCTGATGAGTTCGGATGTGGAGACCTGGTTCCTTCTTATTAAGGTCCCATCAGCCCAGCATCTCTTGGTACTTTTTATTTGCTAATTACCAATGAGGTTGAGCAGTTTTTCATATATTTAGTAGCCATTTGGATTTCCTCTTTTGTGAGCTGTCTATTCACCTATCATGTCTATTTTTCTTCTGTCATCTACTTCTTACTGACTTCCAGGAACTCTTTATATAGTCAGGATATGAGCCCTTTGTTAATTTTATGTATTTCAGAAACCTCCTTGCCCTCTCTAGCTGGGCTTTTTACTCTCTTAATAGTGCCTTTTGATAAACAGATGTTCTTAATTTTATGTAGACTAATTTATAAATTTTTTCTCTGAAGTTACTCATTTTTATGTCTTCTCTCAGAATCCCTTTCTCCCAGTATCATGAAGATATTGTCCTATATCATCTTCTATAGTTTTTTGTCTTTTGCTTTACACATTTATGTCTACAATCTACCTGAAATTGATTTGGGGGGAGGTAGGTGTCCTTTCATGGTTTTTTCACATTACCAGTCAATCAGCCCAGTGACATTTATTGAAAAGAGTATCATTTCCTTGGGGCGCCTGGGTGGCTCAGTCGGTTAGGCGACTGCCTTCGGCTCAGGTCATGATCCCGGAGCCCCGGGATCGAGTCCCGCGTCGGGCTCCCTGCTCAGTGGGGAGCCTGCTTCTCCCTCTCCTCCCTGCTTGTGCTCTCTCTCACTATCTCTGTCTCTCTCTCGCAAATAAATAAAATCTTACAAAAAAAAAAAAAGAGTATCCTTTCCCTACTGCTTAGCCATTGTCACTTCTATCACAAAGCATGTTTAGGTGTCATCCATCAGGTGAGGTTCTGTGCTCTGTAGTCCATTGGTTTGTCTATGCTTATGCTGGCAGCACACCGTTAAATTATTGCAGCCTTATAATTAGGCTGATACTGGGTAGAGCAAGTCTTCTGACTTTTGTTTTTCCCTTTTAAGAATTTTTTTGGTTATTTTTGGAAATTCACATTTCTTGATAAATTTTAGAATCAATAGGTTTTGTTTGTTTTTTTTTTTAAAGATTTTATTTATTTATTTGACAGAGAGACAGCGAGAGCAGGAACACAAGCAGGGGGAATGGGAGAGGGGGAAGCAGGCTTCCCACTGAGCAGGGAGCCCGATGTGGGGCTCGATCCCAGGACCCTGGGATCATGACCTGAGCCGAAGGCAGACGCTTAACGACTGAGCCACCCAGGCACCCTAGAATCAATAGGTTTTTCAATACAAAAGCATAAAACCTGTTGGAATTTTTTTTTTTTAATAATAGGATTGAGATTTTATTCTTTTTAAATAAAAATACACCCAACATGAAGCTCGAACTTATAACACTGATGCCAAGAGTCAAATGCTCCACTAACTGAGCCAGCCAGGCACTCCAAAACTTACTGGTATTGCATTGAATCTATAGAGTAATTTAGGGGAAGCTGAAATCTATATAAACAGTGAGTATTCCAGTATACAAACAACGTACCTCTGCATTTATTTCGGTCTTATTTAATGTCTCAATGATGTTATCCCATCCTACTTTTGTTAGATTTTTTTCATCTTTGGACAATTTGGCTAATGGTTTCTTTACTTTAAATATAAATCATGTTGATGTTTATATAATTGTATTTATTTATTTAATTTTTTCAAAAGATTTTTTTTTTTTATTTGAGAGACAGGGAAAGAGCAGGAGCAGAGGGAAGCGTCAGAGGCAGAGGGAGAAGCAGACTCCCCAGTGAGCAGGGAGCCTGATGCGGGGCTCAGTCCCAGGACCCTGAGATCATGACCTGAGCCGAAGGCAGGCGCTCAGTTGGTTAACTGAGCCACTCATATAATTGTATCTATATGTTGATTTTGTATCTAGTAACTTTGGTCCGTTTTCTTATTTCTTATAATTTGTAGATTTCCTTTGATTATCAATATTTATAATCATTTCATCTGCAAATGACTGTTTTGTTAATTCTTTTTTTTTTTTTTTTTAAGATTTTATTTATTTGACAGAGAGAGACACAGCGAGAGAGGGAACACAAGCAGGGGGAGTGGGAGAGGGAGAAGCAGGCTTCCCGCAGAGCAGGGAGCCCGATGCGGGGCTCGATCCCAGGACCCTGGGATCATCACCTGAGCCGAAGGCAGACGTTTAATGACTGAGCCACCCAGGTGTCCCTTTTTCTTATTTTATTGCATTGGCTAGGACATTTAGTGGATATACCATAGAAATTCAACTTATTTTCTGTTGGTATACATTTTGGTCATTTCTACTCTTTTTGCTATTACGAATAGTGTTGCAATGAATAGCCTTTTGTGTACATCTTTTCTTCAAGGAAGGTTTTGAGCATAGTAGGGGATCTGATTGGATTTGCATTTTATTTTATTTTATTTTTATTTATTTATTTTAGAGAGAGAGTGTGTGAGAGAGTACAAGCAGGGGAGGGAGGAGGGACAAGCAGACCCCATGCTGAGCGTGGAGCCCGATGGGGCCTCCATGTGGGGCTCAGTCTCAGGACCCATGACCTGAGCCAAAATCAAGAATAGGAAGCCCAACCAACTGAACCACCTAGGTTCCCCATTGGATTTGCATTTTAGAGCCTTCTGGTGAATAGGAGGTAGTGAGACTTGGCTGGGAGGCCTGGGGGGAGTCTAAGGCCAGGACTTCAGGGCTAGGCGTTCAGGGTATAGAGAAGGACAGATTTATGATTTATTTTGGAATTGGAATTCGCAGGGCTGTGTCCTCCCCGTGGGATGAATGAGAGTGGTGTGGCCGTGTTCCTCCTCATGTGGGAGAGGTGGAAGAGGAGAGATGATGGGACCACAGGGGCAGCTGGAGTGGTGGGGCTGCATTTCCCTGTTCCTGGAGCAGGTGAAATGGTTCGTGCCCACCCCATGGAGAAGTGAGAATGATGGGATCCTGAGAGACCCCCTCCCGACTCTTGTCTTCCCTCTACCCACCTCCCCCAGGGTTTCACGCCTGGCATCTGAGAAGCGAGAACTGGAGGCGCAGCTGGGCCAATCTCGAGAGGAGGCTCTGGCAGGGAGGGCTGCGCGCCAGGAGGCCGAGGCGCTGCGTGGGCTCGTCAGGGGCCTGGAGCTGGAGCTGCGGCAAGGGCGGGGCCTTGGACACCGCGGGGTTGGCCGCCGCAGCCAGGATTGCCGGCGCCTGGCCCAGGAGGTGAGGGGGCGGGGCGGCCGGCGGGGGTGACCGGTGGGGCGTGGACCTCGGCCTCCGTGTGGTCCTCTCTGCCCCTGTTCACTCCTGGCAGCTCGAGGAGGTGAAGGCTTCGGAGCGGAGCCTGCGCGCCCGGCTTAGGACCGTGAACACCGAGCTGGAGGTGTACAAGAGGGGGTGAGAGACGAGGCCGCAGCGGGGGGGGGGGGGGGGGGGGGGGGGGGGGG